>NW_011494715.1:5005383-5019652 GCF_000754665.1 Bison bison bison | reverse complement strand
ATGGGGAGGGAGGAGGGAGGAGGGTTCGGGATGGGGAACACATGTATACCTGTGGCGGATTCATTTTGATATTTGGCAAAACTGATACAATTATGTAAAGTTTAAAAATAAAATAAAATTAGAGAAAAAAAAAAAAAAAAGTGTTCTTTGTAAGAGCACTGACTGTCTTTCATTTATCTTTACAAGACCTGGGCTTATTATGTCACTTCTGAATGTTGTGATCATATCATATTCAGAGCACTGGAAGGGGAAATAATATTTAGGTATTTGATGTATATGCACAGTATATTTGAAATAAACTTTCTTAATATTGAATTTTTACTCTAAGCACAAACTGAAAAATTAGTTTCTTGAAAAGAATGATAGAATGTGGTTCAGTTTTCAAAATACAGTATAAGATATAGAAAAGATGAAGCCTTTAAAAACCAAACAATATTAAATTAAAACAAAAATAATTCTATGTGACTCCTCATAAGTCACTTTAATAGGGTGTCACAGTAGCTATAGTCAGCTCTGATGGTACTGATAACTTTTCCATTTGATGATAAAAATGAATGAAATGGCATGTTTCTAAGCTGCTACATACTCAGCCTTTTTATATACACTTAGTAAGTGTACGCATTAATGTTGGGGTCTCCGTTTAGTTCAGTCACTCAGTCGTGTCCGACTCTTTGTGACCCCATGAACCACAGAACGCCAGGCCTCCCTGTCCATCACCAACTCCCGAAGTCCACCAAACCCATGTCCATCGAGTCTGTGATGCCATCCAACCATCTCATCCTCTGTTGTCCCCCTTTCCTCCTGCCCCCAATCCCTCCCAGCATCAGGGTCTTTTCAAATGAGTCAGCTCTTCCCATCAGGTGGCCAAAGTATTGGAGTTTCAGCTTCAACATCAGTCCTTCCAATGGACACCCAGGAGTGATCTCCTTAGGATGGACTGGTTGGATCTCCTTGCAGTCCAAGGGACTCTCAAGAGTCTTCTCCAACACCACAGTTCAAAAGCATCAATTCTTCTGCGCCCAGCTTTCTCTATAGTCCAACTCTCACATCCATACATGACTACGGAAGAACCATAGCCTTGACTAGATGGACCTTTGTTGACAAAGTAATGTCTCTGCTTTTTAATATACTGTCTAGTTTGATCATAACTTTCCTTCCAAGGAGCAAGCTTCTTTTAATTTCATGGCTGAAATCACCATCTGCAGTGATTTTGGAGCCCCCAAAATTAAAGTCAGCCATTGTTTCCACTGTTTCCCCATCTATTTCCCATGAAGTGATGGGACCAGATGCCATGATCTTACTTTTCTGAATGTTGAGAACCATCTTTAAGCCAACTTTTTCACTCTCCTTTTTCACTTTCATCAAGAAGCTCTTTAGTTCTTCTTCACTTTCTGCCATAACGGTGGTGTCATCTGCATAGCTGAGGTTATTGATATTTCTCTCGGCAATCTTGATTCCAGCTGGTGCTTCTTCCAGCCCAGCATTTCTCATGATGTACTCTGCATATAAGTTAAATAAGCGGGGTGACAATATACAGCCTTGATGTACTCCTTTTCCTATTTGGAACCAGTCTGTTGTTCCATGTCCAGTTCTAACTGTTGCTTCCTGACCTGCATACAAATTTCTCAAGAGGCAGGTCAGGTGGTCTGGTATTCCCATCTCTTTCAGAATTTTCCACAGTTTATTGTGATCCACACAGTCAAAGGCTTTGGTATAGTCAATAAAGACAAAAAAAAGATGTTTTTCTGGAACTCTCTTGCTTTTCCGATGATCCAGCAGACGTTGGCTATTTGATCTCTGGTTCCTCTGGTCTCCGTTGAAGGCCTTTAGATGTTCATCACCTACTCTGTGAAAGTTCTTGTGTCAGATACAGTGGGAGGCAGGAGAGGTTAGTTTTTGTTTTCATGAAGGTGCACATACAGGGAAGCCTTGATGGATGGGCCAGGGGCACTGTCTCTGGTATCCAGCCCAAGTAAATAAAATGGGAATAATGTGAGAGGCCAAAGGAGAGGGTCCCAGGAACTCAGTTAAATAGAGAGATGGGCTGATGTATTGAAGAGATTGAAGTAAGAGCCAAATGTGGAAATGGGGGTCAGGCCAGTCCTCAGAGGAAGAGGAATCTTTAAACCCAGCTCTGAGAGTATGCTTCCACTGGTGCGGGGATTGAGTGAGTCAGGGGTGGCTGCTGGGATCAGGTCATGGCAGACTGAGGGTTTTGCCTTTGATTCAGGAAACCTAGAGCATGGAGCACCAGTGCTTACGTTTCACCTGTGGCTGTTTGGAGGGAAAGTCTGAATGTCCTGCTGGTGTTTTCCCAGTGAAGTCCTGCCTGTCTGAGAGGCCAACCCATAGTCCAGAATCAGACCTGCTGCTCAGGTGCCAAGTGGCTGGTGAAGGAGAGCTTGACCAAACACCAGCTGGTGCAGAGAGAAGAAGGAGGCAAAGGGCACAGGCTGGTCTGGGGCAGCCACACAGAGCCAAGGTTGATTCCTGGCTGTGGGGTACACTGGATGGTGATTCGGACAGGGATGTCACTGGGGCCTTTTGAGTGGCTGTCAGCTCGGGGCCTTCCCTGTCTTCCAGGTCTTTAGGCTGATTGGAAGGGCCTGAGATCATCACAAACTTATGACTGCTGGAATGAGTGACCCCTGGTGCAACCAAGCTGACAGAACAGGAAGGGCTTGTGGAATCATCTCTTTTCACACAGTGGGAAGTGAAAACTCAAGAAGGCTACTGTCATTAACATTGACATTGTACAGTGTACAGCACTGACTTGGTCAGGACCGGAGCCTTTTGTTTTTATATAATTGACGTATAGTAAAATACACATATTTAAAGTATACAGTTTGGTAAGTTTTAACATTTGTAGACACCGTAAAACCATCACCACATTGAACGTGTCCTTCACCCTCAAAGTTTCCCCATGGACCTTTGTAATTCTCCTTTCCTGCCTTCTCTGTGCCCCCTTGCCCCTGCCACCCAACCACCAGGACTCCAACTCCCCATGCCCAGGCAACCTCTGATCTGCTTTCTCAGATTTCTAGATAAATTTGCATTTTGTAAAGTTCTATATGGAATCATATGCATACGATTATCATACGTCTGGCTTCCTTCATTCAACATAACTGTTCTGAGATTCATTGTTTTTTTTTTTTTCCTCAATAGTTTGTTCCTTTGTATTGCTGAATAGTATTCCATTGTGTAGATATACCATGAGTTCACCTGTTGGTTAATATTTGTTTCAGTTAGCCTGTTACAGATAACACTGCCGTGAACGTTCATTCCAAGTCTTTGTGTGGACATATCCCTCTATTTCTTTTGGATAAATACCTAGAAATGGGGTGACTCAGTCACAAGCTGTGTGTGTGCACGTGGCACAGTCACTCAGTTGTGTCCGACTCTTTGAGACCCCGTGGACTGTAGCCCACCAGGTTCCTCCGTCCATGGGGTGGGGTAGGTGTATATTTCACTTCTTAAGACATTGCCAGGATGTTTTCCTAAATGGTTGTGCCATTTTACATTCCTTCTGGTTGTGTGTGAGAGTTCCAGCTCCTCCACATTTTCACCAGCACTTGGCGTGGTCAGTCTTTTCAACTTGAGTCATTCTAATAGGTGTGCAGTGATACAGCTTTGTGCTTTTCACATGCATTTCTCTAAAGACTAAATGGTATTGAGTATTTTTTAAGGTGCTTACTTGCAATCTGTATGTCTTTCATAAAATTATCTGTTCATATCTTTCATATTTTTATTGGATTATTTTCTAATTTTAGAGTTTTGAGAGTTCTTTGTATATTATGATTATGAATACTTTATCAGATATATGATTTACAGATATTTTTCTCTGAGTGGCTTGTCTTTGCATTCTTTTAACAGTATCTTTCACAGATTAGAAGTTTTAAATTTTGATGAGGGGCCAGTGTATCAATTTATTATTTGATAGATTTTCCTCTTAGATATGACACTGTATCTAAGACGTCTTTGCCTAATCCACATTCACAAAGATTTTCCCCTATTTTTATTCTAGAAGTTGTATACTTTGACATGTACATTTAGGTCTGTGATCCCTTTTGAATGAATTTTTGTTTATGTTGCAAGAACCCCACAGTCTTGACAAGTGTGCAATATAATAAAAGGCATGTGGTCTCATTATCCATATGTGGTTATAAGAATTTTCTACCAATGCCATCATGTTTCAATGCAAAGGTTAGCCATACATTAAATATGTACATCATTCGAAAAACACCCCACTGAAACACATTGCCCAGCTTTCATAATACATTTGACGAAAGAATAATAAGGTCATTGAGGGCAATCAGTGTTTTGTTATATTCTTGATTATGTCCTTGATTATAGTTAGTTGTATATCTTGATATGAACATAGCTGGTGTAAGAAGTAAGCCTTGTCCCTCTTACTGGGGACCAACATTGTCCTGGACTCAAGTTTAAAACCTTGACGACAGCATTGATTACACATTGTTTATCTGTCCCCCTCCTGTTGCAGTGATTATGGCACTTGAGAATTCCTGGAGAGGACGCAGTGCTCAATCACGTAATTGTGTCCCAAATAGCGTGGGCGCTCTTGCTGCCATTCACAGGAACAGCGCAAAGAGAAGTTTGTTTGGGTTCTTATTGTGGATATCCAGTGGGAGGAGAGGCTGCGGTGGCGGAAGAGAGCAGCTTGGAGATGGAAGCAGTTGATTTGGAGACTGAATGGGGCCATGTGGGGATATCAAGGCTTTTGTTGTGCTTGTCTGCTAATTATGGGAGTAATTAGCACCATCCCATTGACCATAGTATATAAGTGTATGACTCAGGTTCCACAGCACAGGACTGGAGCTGATCATTTCATCCCTGGGGATTCTTCTTGGGCCCTCATATTCTGCCTTTCAGATATGTGCTCCTAGCCCCTGGGATGTAGTTCCTTTCTGAAAAGCAGTAGAGAAATACCAGAGGGGCTGTTGGATTCGAGGTTGGCAGATGGAAGGTGTTTGTGTTCTGAGAGACCCCTACATCTGCTGGGGGACCAGGGATAAGTCAGGTACGACTCTCCTAATACCTTCTCTGCCAAACAAGAAGAGGACCTTTTAGTGTCCTCGTGGGCATGCTGGGAGAATGTGCTCTCCACCTGTACTGTATTCCTGTGAGTAGGTAGGGGCCATGTGTGTACTTTCATCTTTTCCTACAGAAAAAAAATGACTTGCACTTTTGTTTTGGAGGCACCGTGGGAGCCAGTCTTCTCTCCTGTCCCCTCACCCCTACACCCAGGCCCTGAGGCTAGGCCAGCTCACCCTCCACCGCCGTTCCCCTTTGTTTCCCTGTTGCTCGTACCCTATCACAGTGATGGCTTTTCTCCCTGCCTGGAGTAGGCGTTTCTTTAAGGGCCATGATCTCTAACTTATCTTTATAACCTCAGTGCCAATTAGTAAATGTTTGTTGAATCAGCAGCTAAATAGGTAAATACGGAGGTGAGCAGGACATTCCGGCGTTAAAGGAACTCACTGCCTAACGCAGGAGTCGGACGTGTATATGAGTGCTTGCCGCCCACTGTTCGGACTACAGCAGCAGTTCATTGATTTATTTTTAAACAAAATGGGACCACTTCATTCTCATCTGACAAAATAGCTTCTGTTGACACTCAAGACATTTGCGTGGACAGTATGTAACTGAGAAATGGTTTCTAAAAAGAGTAGAAGAGAGAAAGGGAGACATTCCTCTTTCATTCCAATCTGTACGTCTCTTATGTCTGTGGCGCCTCCCTCTCCACTCCCTAGGTTGGGTTAGCCCCTGCCTCCAACCCGTTGTATATTCTCACAACACTGTGACTCTCTTTTCTGACAAATTATTTGTTTACCGTGTGCCTCGGCAGTTGTATTGTTCACTGCTCTAGCCTTGTCATCTTTTTGTTGTTGTTGTTTAGTTATTAAGTCGTGTCTGACTCTTCTGAGATCTCATGGGCTGTAGCCCACCAGGCTCCTCTGTCCATGGGATTTCCCAGGCAAGAATCCTGGGCTGGGTTGCTGTTTCCTTCTCCAGTGGATCTTTCTGACCCAGGGACCGAACCTGCGTCTCCTGCATTACAGGCAGGTTCTTTACCACCGTGTGTGCGTGCTCAGTCGCTTCAGTCGTGTCTGACTCTTTGCAGCCCTATGGGGTGTAGCTCACAAGACTCCTCTGTCCATGGGATTCTCCAGGCAAGAATACTGGAGTGGGTTGCCATGCCCTCCTCCAGGGGATCTTCCCCATCCGAGGTTTGAACTCACATCTGCCTTCGTCTCCTGCTCTGCAGGCGGGTTCTTTACCCACTGAGCCACCTGGGAAGCCCTCTTTACTACTGAGCCTAGTTCAAATAGTAAACTGTGCAATTGCTGTTGAGTAATTGAGTACATGTGCAAAAATATTCTGCACCATAAAGAATTGAAAAAAACAAACAACAAAAAAACCAACCCTGATGTCAACAATTGTAGGCCATGACTCCTTTTATACCAGTCATGGGCTTTCAATATGGCTCTGTGACCCAGGATTTCCTCTGAGCAGGACCATGGGCTGATCTTCTCCACAGGTCACAGTAAACCATTTAGTGGATCTCCAGATACCATGCTGAGCTGACCTATTGAGGAGAAATATTTCCTGTCTTCCTCCTGGAATCCAGGTACAATTGAACTTCTTTTTGTTATCACACAACTATGTAGCAGAAACACAACCCTTCCCCACCTCTGGGGACCTTTGTCTTTAGCTTTCTGGAGAAGGTGCAGCTTTAAACGCCACGGCACAGGCAGGGACGGCAAACCCCGCACGCTCCCGCAGGTGCTCTGTGTTTCCGCGCGTTCATTTGTCTCCAGGTTTGAATGCTTCTCCAGCGTCTTTATTGGCAGCTGAAAATAGAGTTCTAGCCAATGTAGATGCATTGTTACCACAAAATGCAATTTGCTGTCACACGTTGTGTTCAGATAATGGAAGAGAGTAGAATTCATCCAAACAATTGTGCTCAAACAATTGTGTTCAAAGCAGTGATACCACAGAGTCAGCCATGCTTGGTTTTTCTGAATCATTTAAATGGTTTCATTGTAAGACAGCCCTTTGTCAACTATTTTCCAGTGGGAAAATAAAGGCTCAAAGGAATTTCTTTTCTTAAAGAAACAGAACTTTGAGCAGAATCAGGACTACGTCAGGTTATATAACCATTTATGAAAAAAAGAAGCATGTTACCGATGACGGGATCACTTTTCTAAAGTTGGAACAGCGTTGTTAATTCTTGTTGGCTGGATGCTTCAGGCATGGACTAGTGTGGATCGCAGGAAAGTGTTACCTGTGGGGAAGCAAGGGCACAGTGACAAAAAGCATGGGATTTGAGGCAAAAGACGTGGCCATCTGCTTTGCCGCTCCCGCTTGCTCTCTATGTGGTCATGGAAAGATTGTCTTTACAGCTACCTTGTGGGTTTGTTATGAGTTTCAAAGAAGACGACGCTCATGTGTAGAGTATTGTTTAAACAGTGGAGGAGGGAGATTTTTTTGTTACTATCGAAGTAATATATTCTTTTTTAAAAAATCTGTTTTTTATTGAAGAATAACCGCTTTACAATATTGGTTTGGTTTCTGTCGTACATCAAAGTGAATTAGCCGTAGGTATACATATGTCCCTTCCCTCTTGAACCTCCCTCCCACCCTTTTCCGCCCCTCTAGGCAGTTGCAGAGCCCCTGTTTGAGTTCCCTAAGTCATACAGCAAGTTCCCATTGGCTGTCTATGTACATATGTTAGTGTATATGCTTGCGTGCTACTCTCCATTTGTCTCGCCCTCTCCTTCCTCCCCCATCCCCGCGTCCATAAGTCTGTGCTCTGTGTCAGCATCTCCATTGCTAAGTCACTTCAGTCGTGTCCGACTCTGTGCGACCCCATAGACAGCAGCCCACCAGGCTCCCCTGTCCCTGGGATTCTCCAGGCAAGAACACTGGAGTGGGTTGCCATTTCCTTCTCCAATGCAGGAAAGTGAAAAGTGAAAGTCAAGTTGCTCAGTCGTGTCCGACTCTTAGTGACCCCATGGACTGCAGCCTACCAGGCTCCTCCATCCATGGGATTTTCCAGACAGGAGTACTGGAGTGGGGTGCCGTTGCCTTCTCTGATATATATGTTTTAATATATGATATTTGTTCTCCTGTGAACTGGAAAACTTGACATTCAAGCTTCACATTGGAGGTTTGGTCTTTCTTTTCTTTTTCTATTTTTTGGCTGTACCTCACAGAATGTGGGATCTTATTAATAGTTCCCCAACCAGGGGTTGAACCTATGCCCGATGCAGTGGAAGGGCGGTATCTTAACCACTGAACTGCCAGGGAATTCCCTGGTCTTCCTTAAATTTGACATTATCAGAAAAAAAAAATGGTTTGTTATGTATGTATCTTTGGAAGTTTTACTTGTATAGCAGATTCTAAAATAAACATCCGCCTATCAATAACTATTTTTGCTTTAAGGTGATTTACTGAGTTGCAAAATTCGAAATAAAAGGCACCCGATATCCTTTGGTAGAGGACCATGTTTCTATTTGTTTTCCATAGAAAGATAACAAGTAATAACAAGTATGTCTCTCTCTCTCTCTCTTTTTAAAGAAAACACATAGAAAAAATAATGTATAACTTACCCATTGCCTTATCCATGTAATGGAAATTTTAACCCAAGTTTAATTAGAAAAAATGATAAAGAGAGTTTTGCTGATTAAAGACTGGCAGTTTGAAGGCTGTCGCGCAACAGATTCATGCTTTAAGACCTAGCTCAAACACAGATTCTATAGTAAAGCCTCCACATGTCTATTTTACGTAGATTTCTAAGCCTGTGTTTTAGTCTAAGCTGTTAAGCACCTTAACCCAGAGGTTACGTCTCACTCGTCTCCCAGTCACTAGAGACTAATCTAGAAACTGGCGTGAAACAGATATCCAATAAATGTCTGCTGAGTGAATTAATGCCGGAGTGATTGCTTATGCTCTGCAGTAGATTTGGGAGAAACTCCACAAGTTAGAAAGTACCAAATTTTAATGTTCTAAATTTAAATATGACTCTAGTCAGAGAATGGGTTTTAGGATTGATATAAGTAACCATGAAGGATGATGGCCTATTCAACAATAAATTAAATAATAGCAAAATTATCAAATTCATTCCTTTTTTTTTTTGGCTGCGCCCTCAGCATGTAGGATCTTAGTTCCCCAACCAGGGAAACCCTGGCCCTCTGCACTGGGAATGTGGAGTCTTAAATACTGGACCGTCAGGGAAGTCCTCAAAGTCATTCTTAAAGACAATTTGTGTACAGATTTGAGATTACAGATATGACCAAGTTATTAGTCAACAGAATCTGTTTGTCTGTTGTTTTAGTCTCAGTTATGGTGAGTTATTTTACCAAATTTTATATGAATATGGTTAAAAAGCAAAATAAAAGGAAAATAAATCAAAAATCAAAGAAATGTTCCTTTTCCTTATTCTGGTCTACCTTAAATCCCACTCCCCAGGAGTCTGTACCTTATTTCGGCTGTTTCTTCTACTCCGTAGATTAAGATAGTAACTTATACACTCAAGCCTTGCTTTCCTGCAGTTTGCTTTATTGTGCTTTGCAGATACTGCATTTCCTGCAGACAGAACGTTTGTGGCAGTCCCATGGCAAGCTAGCCTGTTGGTGCCATTTTTCCCAACAGCTTTTGCTCACTTTGTGTCTCTGTGTCACATTTTGGTAGTTCTTGCATTATTTCAGACTTTTTCATCATCATCATCATCACCGTAATAATATTTGCTAAGGTGATCTGTGATCTTTGACGTTACAATTGTTCTGGGGCACCATGAACCATGCCCATCCAAGATGGCAAACTTAATAAATGTTGTGTGTGTTCTGAATGCTTCACCAATCAACCAGTCCCTATCTCTCTCCCCCTCCTTGGACTTCCCTGTTCTCTGAGACACACAATATTGAAACTAGGCCAAGTAACTGGAATTACTTGAAGCACAACCTGATAAAGAGAATTGGGGGCTGACGGTATGAGCCTGGAGCCAGGGCCAGTTGGATTTAGTGGCTTCCTGTCTATGGATGCACCCTCATGAGCCTTGTGAGAGGAAGCTGTGCATTATTTAAAACTTTTTCTTCTTCATCATCATCATTATTATTATATTTGCTGTGATGATCTGTGATCAATGATTTTTGATGTTACTATTGTAATTGTTCTGTAAGTGTCTCTTCCATACTCCGGGGTGGCAAGGTTTAAAATCATGGCATCTGGCAAAGAAGGGTATTTATACCTCCATTGTCACAAAGTGGGAGGGAAGGGTGACTTTGGAGCTAAGCGGCAATGGCTTACTAACTGCTACTTGTATCAAATCCAGAAGCCTTCCAACATACTATTGTGGTTAAATTCCAAATGTTCAGGCAGAGGCCTGGGTGTGTGTGGTGGGGGATGGGAGCATGTTGTTTTCAAATAAAAACCTGCCACCTGAAGTACAAAGTCATTATTGCATGTTGCTCAAAGGGAGTAAGACTAGTGAAAGGGACAGGGAGGCAGATTTTGGCAGATTCCCTGAGGAACTCAGATGCTTATCTCCAAATGTTACAGTTATCTTGTTACTGAGAAGGATGAAACACAGGCTAGGGTGATCCTCGGTGAAGTTGGAGTTCACCCAGGATAGTGGGTGGAGCCAGACCATCTCCAAGGACTGCTCCAATCTGGAGAAGCCATGAGCTTTTCAGGACCTGAAGTGTGTGTGTTGTGTGAGGTGTGCTAGCTATTGTGTGGTATTGTGTCTGCCCACACATACCCCCACTTATTTACCTATTGGCGCACTATCTATCTATCTGGCAATCCATCCATCTCTTCTGAGTTGCTTTAAAACTCAATGAAGTTATTTCACTCAATTAAAACTCATATTATTTGGACCAACATTTATTGGTTTGCTTCCTAGGGCTATTACAATAATATTGGAATTAATTGACAGTACATATAAATATGTTATTTCCATTTGGTTTAACTATTAGAATAAATTTTAATTGCTGTCTTTTCTATTCCAAATGCCCTTTTTTCTAAAAATTTCTTGTAATACACCAAAAAGCAGGAGTAATATCAGCAGAATATTACTGTCATCAGAATAAAAGCACATATACCCAAAGCACTAAGATGAGAAAACACAACATATTGTACCATAAGGGCTTCCCAGGTAGCACTTGTGGTAAAGAACCCACCTGCCAATGCAGGAGACATAAGAGACACAGGTTCGATCCCTGGGTTGGGAAGATCCCATGGAGGAGGGCATGGCAACCCACTCCAGTATTCTTGGCTGGGGAACCCATGGAGAGAGGAGCCTGGTGGGCTACAGCCCATGGGGTCTCAAAGAGTCAGACATGAGTGAAGCGACTTAGCATGCATGCATGCATTGTACAATAAACCAAGTGATTCTAAGGTAATTCCACACCGAAGTTTTAGAAATGGCACCTACAACTGTCTAAGCAGAGGAGCTGGGATCAGGACCGAGCTCACTGTTGTCCCTGAGGGCGTCTTTTTCTTAGTTCAGGCCTGGTCTCGTGATTTTACTGTTTGAAATCGGATGTGTTTTCCTTTCCAACATATGGGACTTGTAAAAAGTTGGAGAGCTACAACAAATGCAATCATGAAAAACTGTTCCTTGGTAGAGGCTCTTCTTTGTTCAGTAGCGAAACAAGTAGTAATAACGATAGTAATAGGAGTGAGGGATAGAAAGTGAAAGTGTTAGTCACTCAATCGTGTCTGACTCTTTGCGACCCCATGGACTGTAGCTGGCCAGGCTCCTCTGTCCATGGGCTTCTCCAGGCAAGAATACTGGAGTGGGTTGCTGTTCCCTTCTCCCGGGGATCTTCCAAACCCAGGGGTCAAACCCAGGTCTTTTGCATTGCAGGCGGACTCTTTACCATCTGAGCCACCTGGGAAGCTTGTGAAGGACAGAACTAATTTTCAAACCCAGGCATACTGGTCCCAGAATCCCAGCTCCTACTGTGCAGTGGCATCTCCTGATTCGATGGAAAATGTGTATGTGTGAGGGACATTTGGAGTCGGTCAGCTCTGCTGTTTGCAAACCATGTAACACTGGACTGGGACTTGGTTCGATTCATGAAGAAAGTAGGGTCCAGTGAGTAAAGTGAGTTGCCCAGCATCACACAGGCAGAGTTGCACATCTGGGATTAGAAAGTAGACCTCTTAATTCACAGCCTAGAACCTGGGTTTTGTTTGTTTGTTTTTGAACTACTTTTTCAGTTAGTTGCACAGAAAATCGTTCAGATAAATTGCTCAGGAAAATCAAATCCCCCAGCGGCAGACCCGTTCTCAAGAGTTTAGCCCCTTCTGGCCGTCAGATGTTCCAGCAGTCTTTCTCTGTGGGTGCCTGTCCAGCCCCGCTGTCCATGTCTGGGTCCGCGCAGCCCCCATGTCTGTGGAGGAGCGTGTATAGGATGCTGTCCACCGTGGTGCTTAGGGACCAGCCTTTTTCTAATCGCCCGAAGGAGTGGCTCCTGACTGCTTCCTGCAGCAGCTGCTGGGGGCTCAGTGGCAGTGAGTGCATGCCACCCCATCCCGACAGAGAGAGCTGGCTAATCACATAGAGGCCGCTAACAGTGGGCCGCCTTGTGACTGTTCCGGGCCCTTTCAATTTCTTGCAGTTTCCTTTGTCTCAGCAGTTTTGGTTGCATCCTGAAAACTGTCAAGCTTCCTTGTTTCTGTAAGGACTTGACAATTCTGGCCTCACAATGCAGCTTAAATTGGACCAGCTGCTGCCTCAATGGAGCAGTCTGCCCATCTCGAAAGCATTAAGCCCAAAATTATTTTGAAAATTGAAGCCTTTGACTTGCTCTGGATTAATGTGATTAAGTCGGGCTTGCTTTAATTGGTAGCCATCTCTTCCTTTATTAATAACATCTCATCAGTTGGAGCAGCACGTACGTACGCGAGACAACAGAAAGTTAGGTTGATTGCAGTTTGTCTGTAAAGAACAGTCTTTCATGTTTCAGTAGCAACTGATACGAGACTTCAGTTGTGGGCAGATTTAGATCTGCTTGTTATTCTTAATTTTTTATGGAAACTTAATAAGCAAATGAGCCCTCCCTCCCTCTGTCCCTTTGTCCTCATGCCCCTGAGGTCGACATTTGATTTACAGCTCCCTTTAAGTAATAAAGGAAGGATCTTTTTTTCATTTGAATTGTATCAGCTGGTGAAATCTGGAAGAAATCTCCTTCAGGGTTAAGGAAAGTAGAATTAAAAGGGATTTGATTTTTTTTTCCTCTCTGTAATTGAAAGTGTATAACTAGTACGATGATTAAAAATAATCTGTTAGCTTTGCTGAATAACAAAGTGTATCCCTCATTACTTGAGACCTAGATTTTTATAACAACAGTAGTGGGTGATAGAAGAAGAAATTAAGGGCAGTGTTTTAAAAATGTCTTTAATAATTTTTTTAAGCTCAATGAAATTATTCTTATGAAATGTATCCTGGCCCACTTAAGACAGTCCAAATTCTAGGTCACATCTCTGTCCTCATAGTATAATTTAGCTAGTTGAAAGTACAGTTCAAGTATTTTTCTGAGGTTAAGTTTGATTTTCCTTCTATGCTGTGAGAGCCAAGGAACTCAGGTCTGGGAGTCAAAACCTGGAGTCATTCCTTTTTTTTTTTTTCTCTCTCTCACAAAAAAGCTATGTTATGTTGGGAAAGTGACTCAACCTCTCTGGGCCTCACTGAGTCATGTGGCCACACTGCCTGCCAGGAAAGCCAGGAAACCCAGTAGAGGTGGGCTTCTGAAGATGAGGGTTCTGGTGAAAAGCCTGCAGGATCTACTGCAGTCTATGAGTTGCTTTCAGCTCTACCTTCTGCAGTTTTTTAGGAACTCCTGGAAGAAGGTGCTGGAATGGTTATCATTTGAGAGTGCAGCTCTTTGTGGAGACCTAGACATCTTGGGTGTTTTTTTTAAGTTGATTTCAAAGGACCTAATAAGCTTCTCCAGACCCCACTTCTGACTTGTTTGATTTCTGGCTTAGTCTTTGAACGTTATTGGAGCTCTGACTCTTACTGGCACCATTTGGGTAACATTATGGTGGCCTCGTTGAGCGTGCTTAGCAACCAGAATAGATTTTTGCCTTGGATAAGGCAATGGCACCTGGAAAATCCCATGGACGGAGGAGCCTGGTGGGCTGCAGTCCATGGAGTCGCTAAGAGTCGGACATGACTGAGCAACTTCACTTTCACTTTTCACTTTCATGTATTGGAGAAGGAAATGGCAACCCACTC
>NW_011494715.1:4998488-5005283 GCF_000754665.1 Bison bison bison | reverse complement strand
CTTTTCACTTTCATGTATTGGAGAAGGAAATGGCAACCCACTCCAGTGTTCTTGCCTGGAGAATCCCAGGGATGGGGGAGCCTGGTGGGCTGCCGTCTATGGGGTTGCACAGAGTCGGACACGACTGAAGCAACTTAGCAGCAGCAGCAGCAGAATTAAACAGGGCTTCCCTTGTAGCTCAGATGGTAAAGAATCTGCCTGCGAGGCGGGAGGCATGGATTCAATCCCTGAATCAGGAAGATCCCCTGGAGAAAGAAATGGCAACCCATTCCAGTATTCTTGCCTGGAGAATCCCATGGACAGAGGAGCCTGGTGGGCTACAGTCCATGGGGTCACAAAGAGTTGGCTATGACTGAGCAACTAACACAGAATTAAACACGTTTTTTCCTTTGGTGGTTGAGATTTTTGTATTTTTCAACATAGGGCATGTAAGCCATTGATTATATGGGAATCCTGCTATTGTTTTTCATCTTATTTCCTACCATAATTTTTTCCAGACTCAGCTACTAAATGGCTACATGTTCTCGGGTATCTGTTTGAGCCTCTGTAACTTCATTAGTAAAAGTGGGGATACTAATTCTCACCTTAATGGATGGGTGATAATTAAAGAGTGCATTTGTACATGTCTTCTGTATAAACCACTCACTGTAACTCTGTTAAAAGAATTAATTAATATACAACAGCTGGCTTTCCAGACGTGCGTGATGGGTAAAAATAGAAAGGAGTATGAGCATTCATTTAGAAATACAGATCTTCAGAGGTTTAAGAAATCAGTCATATGAAAACTGCTTCCCACTGAGAACTCAGTTTAACTGAGTTTAAGTCAGTTTAACTCCTCTTTGGGGCAGCCTTCCCTGACTCCACCAGTTTAGGCTCTGTGTTCCCCTGCCCACAAGCCCTTATTCCACCCCATACATGCCCTCCTGCCAAGCACTTGTCCACTGTATCGTTACTGAGATCTACTTCTCTGAACCTCTCTGACTCTCTCACTACATCATGCTTTCTATTTTCTACTGCATCTGGGTCTAGCTAGGTTGAAACACACAAAATTGCCATTTTTAGTTAAAAAAAAAAGATTTGTTGTTATTTAGTCGTTAAGTCATGCCCAACTCTATGTGACCCCGTGGACTGTAGCCCACTAGGCTCCTCTGTCCATTGGATTTCCCAGACAAGAATACTGGAGTGGGTTGCCATATCCTTCTCCAGGAGATCTTCCTGACCCAGGGATCGAACCTGCATCTTCTGCATTGACAGGAGAATTCTTTGCCACCGAGCCACCAGGGAAGCCTCCCCCCAGAGGATTAGCTATTAGCAATTTCGTATGTTTGAAGCCAATACATGGGAGGCATGAGATATTTTGTTGGCTGTTGAGTGATGTGTGACACCTGGATGGGAGATCCATACTACCTGGAGTCTCATGCTATATTTAGGCTAATACGGGATATGGTTTTTCCAGTAGTCGTGTATGGATGTGAGAGTTGGACTATAATGAAAGCTGAGCACTGAAGAAATGATGCTTTTGAACTGTGGCGTTGGAGAAGACTCTTGAGAGCTCTTGGACTGCAAGGAGATCCAACCAGTCTATCCTAAAGGAAATCAGTCCTGAATGTTCATTGGAAGGACTGATGCTGAAGCTGAAACTCCAGTGCTTTGGCCACTTGATGTGAAGAACTGACTCATTGGAAGAGACCCTGATGCTGGGAAAGATTGAAGGCAGAAGAAGGGGACAACAGAGGATGAGATGGTTGGATGGCATGACCGACTCGATGGACATGAGTTTGAGCAAGCTCTGGGAGTTGGTGATGGACAGGGAAGCCTGGTGTGCTGTAGTCTATGGGGTCACAAAAACTCGGACACGACTGAGCGACTGAACTGAACCGAGGGTATAATCCTTAGTGTGTTTCTTTAGCTATTTCACATACTATAATGACTCAGATTTTCAGGTGAACAGGTTCCTTTCCTTAAGGACAAGCTAGCATTTGGTTTGTTGTGTATCACTCACAATGCCAAATAGTTGTGGATGAATGGTTGTCTCTTAATATTTTTAGATTTGTCTTGAAGTTGCTTGATTTAAATTATGGTTTTTATGACTCCTAATTGAGAAATGTTAAGTGATTTAGCCATAACCCTGGAGTCTTTGACAGAATTAGTATTTGCACTCTGTGGCTAGTCTATTTCCATGATGGCATGGTTGCCTTAGGCTCGTTAAGAATGTCAGGATGATTTGACAGTGTTTTCTTGCTCTAGGCTTTGTGTGTGTGTGTGTGTCATCAGGTTTCATGGGAGGAAACACCAAATTTGGAATCAGACCAGGTTTCAGATCCACTTATACCATTTATAGATGTGTGACCTTGGCACAGAAGTTTAACTATTTGCTGTTTCATTTGCTTCACTTGTAAAATGCCTGTTTCACACCATTGTTGTAAGGATTTAATGAGATCCAATATGCAGATTATTTAGGAGAATTTTAGGGGCAAGTAACAGAAATCTCAACTAAAATTGGCTTAAAAAAATAGGAGCATATATTCTTTCTCATAATTAGAAGTCAGAAGGTTCCAGGGTAATTAATTCAGTGGCTCAAAAAAAAAAAAAAATCAAGAATTCAGGTTCTTCCTGTCTTTCTACTCTGCCATTCTCAGCTTTGGAAACATCCCTCATTGGTTCTGGATGACTGCCACAATTTCATGCATTAAGTCCTCAATTTCAGGATTCACTGACAGGAAAAGGGGGTTCATGCTCCATTTTTCTGTCCTTTTTGTAAGAAGAGGAGTTTCCTAGAAGTGCTTCAGATGACATGTGAAGACAGAAGCCATCCCTTTAAATCTCTTTAGCTGGAATTGCTTCACATGCCTGTGCATAGACCAGTCACTGGAAAGAGGAACACGATGGCCACAGAGAGTCTGAATAGTCTAAACATACACCTGGTAAGTCTGGGGGACCCAGCATGCCGGCAGTTGCCTGACCACCTGACTCCTCAGGTGACTTGGTTATTCGACAAGTAAGGAAAAAGTGAGAGGCAGATGGTTTTCAGAGAGACAGCCAGCAGTGTGTGCAATACCATGGACCAATGCTTGGCTACCAGTAAAATATGCCAAGTACAAGCTTAGGGTTATAATATTTAACTAGGTGGCTCATTACCACCTTGCGTGTATGCTCTATCGTGTCCGACTCCTTGCGACTCCATGGACTGTAGCCTGCCAGACTCCTCTGTCCATGAAATTTTCCAGGCAAGAATACTGGAATGGGTTGCCATTTCCTTCTCCGGGGGTCTTCCCGACCCAGAGATTGAACCCATGTCTCCTGCTTTGGCAGGCAGGTTCTTTGCCATTGCGCTACCTGGGAAGCCCCCAACTGGGTGTGTATTTAAAACTCCAGATGTGTTCTTTTCCTGTGGTTTTCATTTCATACACACATAAATCAAAGTTCTTGTTCCTTAATCCTGTTTCATTTGAAGGTCTATGTCTAAAAATAATCTCTATAAAAATAGAACTTTAAGAATGCAGCAGGATATTAATACTCAGGGACATCCATTTGGATAAAACATGTGCTCTCTGGGGCTTTGCAATAAGAATAAACAAGTGGCTGTATAGATGTTTAGACATTCCATTCAATTACCATACAAAAGTGAGCATAAAATAGAAACAATGTAAAACCTTTGTCATCTTTAAGGCTGGACTTATAAGAGAAAGTGTTGCTGTAAGATGATCAGATTTCTCTTACTCATTATTGTGAACTTGATATAAGATATGATTGGCTAATAGGGGAACAGATTTTAGAAAAATGTTTCTAAGTTTTTCTATGCATATTTTACTTTCTGAAGGACAAAAAAATCCATTTAAAAAATCATGATTTTGTTTTACTGTAAAAAGAAAAAATCCATAAAGCCACACCTATAATCAAACCTGTAACTCATGCGTGTTAGCTCTCTTTGTCAGTTGTTCCCATCACCAAAGAATAAATTACGTGCATTGTTACAACACACGCATGTTATACAAAAATTCTTTCAGCACTTGAGTGCCTTTCTATGGTACTTGTCAGTGTGGGTGCTGTGAGTGGTACAGAGGTCCTCAGGACATAAGTGAAAGTGAAAGTTGCTTAGTCGTGTCCAACTTTTTGCGACCCCACGGACTGTATAGTCCATGGAATTCTCCAGGCCAGAATACTGGAGCGGGTAGCCTTTCCCTTCTCCAGGGGATCTTCCCAACACAGGGATCGAACCCAGGTCTCCTGCCTTAGAGGCAGATTCTTTACCAGCTGAGCCACAAGGGAAGCCCAAGAATACTGGAATGGGTAGCCTATCCCTTCTCCAGTGGATCTTCCTGACCCAGGAATCAAACCAGGGTCTCCTGCACTGCAGGCAGATTCTTTACCAGCTGAGTCACCAGGGAAACCTTAGGACATAACTGTGTTGTAATCCAAGAAGCTTGTCATCCAGCTGGAGAAGGGAATGGCAACCCACTCCAGTATTCTTGCCTGGAGAATCCCAGGGACAGAGCTGCCTGGTGGGCTATGGTCCATGGGCTTGCAAGGAGTCGGACACGACTAAGTGACTGTCACTCATCATCCAGTAGAGCAGAGAAGATAATTCTAATCCAAGTTGGTAAGTGCTCAGGGCCCCAGGACTGATCCAGGTAGGGAGCTCTGAGAACTCAGAGGAGCAAGAAGGAATTTCTAGCTGGGACTCAGAATGGTGTCATGTAGGAGCTTCTGACCCTGGGCAGATAAAAGAGCCAGGAAGGAAGGTGAGTCCAGATTGATGCCCCTGAGTGTGTGTTTGAGGACAGTGTTAGGACAGGGTGGCCATGGAGAAGTGGAGGGAAAGGCTGGCAGGAAAGGAACATTGAGGGAAAATCATGGAGAGGGCCTAGAGAATTTAACACCTGCTCCTGGAATCTGGAAAGTGTAAGGACTGGTGTGTAATTCCTGCCTGTGTAGTTTTAAAGGCTAATACGGATGTGGCATGAGCTGCTTGGCTGATGAAGGAAGGAAGACACAGCCAGCCTGGAGTCTACTAAGGCTTCCTCCATTGTGGGGCAAAAGTGTGTGCTGTCCTCATTTGGGCCCCATGCTAAGGAGCAGCCTGGGATCTTTCACAGAGTACCTCTCCCATGAGAACCATGTGGAGGGGCCAAGGGACTCCCACAGAGAAAATCTATGGGGAGGATTACTGGAAGCCTAGGGGTTGGGGAACAGGGAGGGCAGTTAGTAGTAAGTAACCAGCTGGAGCAGATGGGGAGAGGCCCTCCCCACCTCCAGAGAACAGTGGCCAGAGATCCTCAAAGGCAGGGTCTCCCAGAAACACAGAATTACGCAGTGAGATTTAATTACCCACCTACCACATACTGTAGCCAAAGATGGAGAAGCTCTATACAGTCAACAAAAACAAGACCAGGAGCTGACTGTGGCTCAGATCATGAACTCCTTATTACCAAATTCAGACTTAAATTGAAGAAAGTAGGGAAAACCACTAGACCATTCAGGTATGACCTAAATCAAATCCCTTATGATTATATAGTGCAAGTGAGAAATAGATTTAAGGGCCTAGATCTGATAGATAGAGTGCCTGGAACTATGGATGGAGGTTTGTGACATTGAACCGGAGACAAGGATCAAAAACATCCCCAAGGAAAAGAAGTGCAAAAAAGCAAAATGGCTGCCTGGGAAGGCCTTACAAATAGCTGTGAAAAGAAGAGAAGCGAAAGCAAAGGAGAAAAGGAAAGATATAAGCATCTGAATGCAGAGTTCCAAAGAATAGCAAGAAGAGATAAGAAAGCCTTCCTCAGTGATCAGTGCAAAGAAAGAGAGGAATACAACAGAATGGGAAACACTAGAGAGCTCTTCAAGAAAATTAGAGATACCAAGGGAACATTTCATGCAAAGATGGGCTTGATAAAGGACAGAAATGGTATGGACCTAACAGAAGCAGAAGATATTAAGAAGAGGTGGCAAGAATGCACGGAAGAACTGTACAAAAAAGATCTTCACGACCCAGATAATCACAATGGTGTGGTCACTCACCTAGAGCCAGACATCCGGGAATGTGAAGTCAAGTGGGCCTTGGAAAGCATCACGACGAACAAAGCTAGTGGAGGTGATGGAATTCCAGTGGAGCTATTTCAAATCCTGAAAGATGATGCTGTGAAAGTGCTGCACTCAACATGCCAGCAAATTTGGAAAACTCAGCAGTGGCCACAGGACTGGAAAAGGTCAGTTTTCATTCCAATCCCAAAGAAAGGCAATGCCAAAGAATGTTCAAATTACCGCACAATTGCACTCATCTCACATGCTAGTAAAGTAATGCTCAAAATTCTCCAAGCCAGGCTTCAGCAATACGTGAACCATGAACTTCCTGATGTTCAAGCTGGTTTTAGAAAAGGCAGAGGAACCAGAGATCAAATTGCCAACATCCGCTGGATCATGGAAAAAGCAAGAGAGTTCCAGAAAAACATATTTCTGCTTTATTGACTATGCCAAAGCCTTTGACTGTGTGGATCACAATAAACTGTGGAAAATTCTAAAAGAGATGGGAATACCAGACCACCTGACCTGCCTCTTGAGAAATCTGTATGCAGGTCAGGAAGCAACAGTTAGAACTGGACATGGAACAACAGACTGGTTCCAAATAGGAAAAGGAGTTCGTCAAGGCTGTATATTGTCACCCTGCTCATTTAACTTATATGCAGAGTATATCATGAGAAACACTGGACTCGAAGAAACACAAGCTGGAATCAAGATTGCCGGGAGAAGTATCAATAACCTCAGATATGCAGATGACACCACCCTTACGGCAGAAAG
>NW_011494715.1:4991867-4998388 GCF_000754665.1 Bison bison bison | reverse complement strand
TGAAGAATTGATGCCTTTGAACTGTGGTGTTGGAGAAGACTCTTGAGAGTCCCTCGGACTGCAAGGAGATCCAACCAGTCCATTCTGAAGGAGATCAGCCCTGGGATTTCTTTGGAAGGAATGATGCTAAAGCTGAAACTCCAGTACTTTGGCCATCTCATGCGAAGAGTTGACTCATTGGAAAAGACTCTGATGCTGGGAGGGATTAGGGGCAGGAGGAGAAGGGGACGCCAGAGGATGAGATGGCTGGATGGCATCACTGACTCGATGGATGTGAGTCTGAGTGAACTCCCGGAGTTGGTGATGGACAGGGAGGCCTGGTGTGCTGCGATTCATGGGGTTGCAAGAGTCTGACATGACTGAGCGACTGAACTGAACTGAACCACATACAGAGGTAACTCTTGTAGCAGACACATTAATTTCCTAGGGCCACCATAATAAAATCCATTATCTGTGTGGCATAAACAACAAAAGGCTATCATGTTTAACTTCCTAGCAGAGACCCTCTAAGACTCATTGAACAACCTTTGGGTTTTATTATTAGCAAGGCTTCTGAAGAGTAGCTTTTAACAGAATAGGGAGAAAGAGGTTTGAATCATGGCCTCTGTAATGAAAATGATTATTTTCAGTTCTAGATTGACACAGTATAACTTAAAAAAGTGTAGTAGACTGGTGATTAACTTGTATATATGTACGTATAATTAAATGCCTAGGAGAGGTGTTTGGAATAACTTGGTCTTAAATGAAAAATAAAAGTTAGTATCCATCAGTCAGTCAGTTCAGTCGCTCAGTCGTGTCCGACTCTTTGAGACCCCATGAATCACAGCACGCCAGGCCTCCCTGTCCATCACGAACTCCCGGAGTTCACCCAAACTCATGTCCATTGAGTTGGTGATGCCATCCAGCCATCTCACCCTCTCTCCTCCTCCCAGCATCAGGGTCTTTTCCAATGAGTCAACTCTTCGCATGAGGTGGCCAAAGTACTGGAGTTTCAGCTTTAGCATCAGTCCTTCCAAAGAACGCCCATAGTCTCTTTTAATAAAACCAGGTATAACGCTGATGTTCTAGAGACATTATAAATGTTCTTTTTTTAAAAGAAATATATGACCCATGAAAGGGGTTATATAAAATAAATTTAAATTATAAAACCTAAGAATAAAAGGAGCCCACCACTCAGTTTAAGAACTAGAGCTTTACCAATTATGTGGGTGCCCTTGGCATGCTTCCCCTCTCCCCCATTGCATTCCTAGGCCTTCTTTTCAGCATTGTGTACTATGTGAACAATGGTGTTTATTATTCCTTTGCTTTTTGGGGTAGTTTTGCCACATGCTTGTGTGTCCTGAAGCAATAGGTCCTGTTTAGACCATTTTATAAGTGGTTTCATACTGTATGGATTCTTGCAGGAATTATTTTTCTCAGTCAACAGTGTGTTCCTGAGATTCATCTGTGTTGAGCCACACAGCTGTAGGTCAGCACTGCTGTTCTGCCAGTGGTATGGCATTGTGTGGCCATGTATTTTTTTTTCATTTTTCTGTAGCTGAGCATTGGATTGTTGACATTATTTTCCTGTCGTAAACAGTGCTGCTTTGCACATCCTTGCATGTCTCTGGATACCTGTGTGTAAGAGCCTCTCTAGGCGCCTTCTGGAATTTTGAAGAGAACTGTAGTTTTTGATTTCAAAGCAGTATGGGCCTATTTCAAGGTATACATTTTTTGCCAATTCTGTAAGTATGAAATGGCATCTTGTGATTTTAATTTGCGTTTTCTTGATTACTAATGCGATAGGAGTAATTTTCATATGTTTGTTGACTGTTTGTATTTCTCATCTGTGAAATGCCTATTTAGATCTTTTGCTAATTATCCTATTGAGACTTTTGTTTTTTTCCTTCCTGATTTTAAGGAATTCTTGATATATTTTGGATGCTAATCCTTTGACAGTTATATGTATAACAAATGTTTTTCTTGCCTTTGATGGCTTTTAAAAAATTCTTTATTGTTTCTTTTGGTGAGAAGTTTTAAGTTTTAATATGGTTGAATTTATTAAACTTTTTCTTTATGGTTTGTTCATTTTGTATCTTATGTAGATTAATCCAGGATCACTAATTATCTTCCTTTCTGTTGGCAATAAAAACAATAAAGGAGTTTTGCCTTTTACATTAAAAGCTTTAATGTAAATAGAATTGGTTTTTGTTTGTTACATAAGCATCTGACTTTATTTTTGTTTTTATAAATAATCCAGTGTTCCAGGGATCTAGTGATATAATGTAACCTCTGTCATATAGTAGGTTTTCATACTCGCAAAGATCTCTTTCTAGGCTCATTGCTTCATTCCTTAGCTGTATTTATCTATCACTGTACCAATGAACTATCTTAATTATTAATTACAAAATTGATAAGACAAATCTTTTCAGCTAGATTTCGAGTAGAGTTTCACTATTCTTAGCCCTTTGCTGAATTTTCATGAAAAATTCCTAGTCATGTTTTTGATTACATTTTGTGAAAAACCCAAGTTAGCCATGAAGTTTTAGTTTTTAAATATATTGCTAGGTTCACCTTGATGTTAATTTTGGTTTGGAGTTTGTATCTTGATTCATGAATGAGATTAGCCTATAATTTTCTGTTGTCTTTGTCTAATTTTAGTATCAAGTTATACCCGCCTCACAATATGTGTTAGGAAGTGTTTACCTTTTTTCTATTAAGAATTTGTAAAAGATTTGGATAATCTGTTTCTTGACTGTTGTATAGCATTTGCCTTTAAAGCTCTTTCAGGCCTTATGTTTCCCTTTTGGTAAGATTTTTTTTTTTAAACTAACAATCCTGTTTTTAAACCGTTACAGAAGAGAATTCAGTCTTTCTCTTTCTTTGGGGGTCAGTTTTGGAAAGTTACATTTTCTAAGAAATTTATAAATATGAGGTTATTACAATGTTTTTCTCATCTTTTAAGTGTTTGCTTCATCAGTAGATAGGGTCTCATTTTATTTGTAATAGAATTTATATGTGCTTTCTTTTTTTTTTTTTCATGTTTCATTAGCTTATGCTTCTCTCTTTGACCTCCTATCTTCAAATATCTGTGTTATTCTGTAGTTCTTTTTCTGACTTGTTCCTTTGTTAATTGATAGTTTTACCTTTTGCTCCTTCCTCAGAATCCCAGGGATGGCAGAGCCTGGTGGGCTGCCGTCTATGGGGTCGCACAGAGTCAGACACGACTGAAGCGACTTAGCAGCAGCAGCATAATATAATTGAGTTAAAGTTATAAATATCCATCAAAGAACCACTTTTGATGCCTCCTAATAGTTCTGATAGTAGTGTTTTCTTTGTACTTTGGTTTTAAGTATTTAAAATTTTTAATTGTGGATTATGTATTTTTAAAATTACTTTTTGATACTGATTTCTGTTAGTATTGAGTCAGAAAAGCCTTTGTAACCCTCATACATTGCTGGAGGGAAGGTACAGTCCCTTTTGAATACAGTCTGGCAGTTTCTCAAAAGATTAAACATAGAGTTACTATATAATCCAGCAGTCTTGCCCCGAGATCTATACTCAAGAGAAATGCCAATGTATGTTCCCACAAAAGTTTATGCATGAATGCCCATGGAAGCAATATTTGGCTATTTATAGTAGCAAAAACCTGGAAACAGCTCAAATGCCCATCAGTCAGTGAATGCATAAATAAAATGTGATACATACATATAATGGAATATTATTTGGCAATAAAAAAGAATACAATACTGATACATTTAACAACATGACTGACTTTGGAAATGTTATTCCAAGTGAAAGAAGCTAGTCTCAGAAGAAAACATAGTGTATGGCTCCATGTATTTGAAATGTCCAGAATATAGAAATCTAGAGAGGCAGAAATAGATCATTGGTTGCCTAGGACTGGAGGGGATGGAGGTTTGGGAGGATAAGAGTTAGAAGATGTGGAGTTTCTGTTTGGAGTCATGAAGATGCTTTCAAATTGATTGTGGTGATGGATGCCCAACTCTGTGAATTTACTAAAACACATTGAACTGTACACTTTACCTAGCTGAATTGTGTAGTATGTGGATTTTCATCTCAATAAAACTGCTACCAAAGAAAACAGCACTTTCTACTGAAATCACCAATAAATTATAATAGTCCTAAAGGGCTTCTCTGGTGGCTCAGCTGGTAAAGAATCCCCCTGCAATGTGGGAGACCTAGGTTCAATCCCTGGGTTAGGAAGATCCCCTGGAGAAGGGAAAGGTTACCCACTCCAGTATTCTGGCCTGGAGAATTCCATGGACTGTATAGTCCACGGGGTCACAAAGAGTCAGAATGCCTGAGCGATTTCCACTTTTCACTTAGTTTACATTTGTATATGTCAGTTCTCATTCTCTCTCCTCTCCCTCCCTCTCTCCCCCTTCTTTTTCTTCCTCCTCTTCCTTTCTCTCATTGGAAATGTTGACTTATTTATCAAAAAGGATCAACTTAGTGAAAATTAATGGGGAACACTGATATGAACACAATTTTCCAGTTTACACCCCTATCAGACCAGATCAGATCAGATCAGTCGCTCAGTCGTGTCCGACTCTTTGAGACCCCATGAATCGCAGCACGCCAGGCCTCCCTGTCCATCACCAAATCCCGGAGTTCACTCAGACTCACGTCCATCCAGGCAGTGATGCCATCCAGCCATCTCATCCTCTGTTGTTCCCTTCTCCTCCTGCCCCCAATCCCTCCCAGCATCAGAGTCTTTTCCAGTGAGTCAACTCTTTGCATCAAGTGGCCAAAGTACTGGAGTTTCAGCTTTAGCATCAGTCCTTCCAAAGAAATCCCGGGCTGATCTCCTTCAGGATGGACTGGTTGGATCTCCTTGCAGTCCAAGGGACTCTCAAGAGTCTTCTCCAACACCACAATTCAAAAGCATCAATTCTTCGGTGCTCAGCTTTCTTCACAGTCCAATTGTCACATCCATACATGACCACTGGAAAAACCATAGCCTTGACTAGACGAACCTTTGTTAGCAAAGTAATGTCTCTGCTTTTGAATATGCTATCTAGGTTGGTCATAACTTTCCTTCCAAGAAGTAAGCGTCTTTTAATTTCATGGCTGCAGTCACCATCTGCTCTGATTTTGGAGCCCAGAAAATAAAGTCTAACACTGTTTCCCCATCTATTTCCCATGAAGTGGTGGGACCGGATGCCATGATCTTCGTTTTCTGAATGTTGAGTTTAAGCCAACTTTTTCACTCTCCACTTTCACTTTCATCAAGAGGCTTTTGAGTTCCTCTTCACTTTCTGCCATAAGGGTGGTGTCATCTGCATATCTGAGGTGATTGATATTTCTCCCGGCAATCTTGATTCCAGCTTGTGTTTCTTCGAGTCCAGCGTTTCTCATGATATACTCTGCATATAAGTTAAATGAGCAGGGTGACAATATACAGCCTTGACGTGCTCCTTTTCCTATTTGGAACCAGTCTGTTGTTCCATGTCCAGTTCTAACTGTTGCTTCCTGACCTGCATACAGATTTCTCAAGAGGCAGGTCAGGTGGTCTGGTATTCCCATCTCTTTTAGAATTTTCCACAGTTTATTGTGATCCACACAGTCAAAGGCTTTGGCATAGTCAATAAAGCAGAAATAGATGTGTTTTGGGAACTCTCTTGCTTTTTCCATAATCCAGCGGATGTTGGCAATTTGATCTCTGGTTCCTCTGCCTTTTCTAAAACCAGCTTGAACATCTGGAAGTTCGCGGTTCACATCTTGCTGAAGCCTGGCTTGGAGAATTTTGAGCATTACTTTACTAGCGTGTGAGATGAGTGCAATTGTGCAGTAGTTTGAGCACTCTTTGGCATTGCCTTTCTTTGGGATTGGAATGAAAACTGACCTCTTCCAGTCCTGTGGCCACTGCTGAGTTTTCCAAATTTGCTGGCATGTTGAGTGCAGCACTTTCACAGCATCATCTTTCAGGATTTGGAATAGCTCAACTGGAATTCCATCACCTCCACTAGCTTTGTTCGTAGTGATGCTTTCTAAGGCCCACTTGACTTCACATTCCAGGATGTCTGGCTGTAGGTCAGTGATCACACCATCGTGATTATCTGGGTTGTGAAGATCTTTTTTGTACAGTTCTTCTGTGTATTCTTTCCATCTGTTCTTAATATCTCCTGCTTCTGTTAGGTCCATACCATTTCTGTCCTTTATCGAGCTCATCTTTGCATGAAATGTTCCTTTTGTATCTCTGATTTTATTGAAGAGATCTCTAGTGTTTCCCATTCTGTTGTTTTCCTCTATTTCTTTGCATTGATCGCTGAAGAAGGCTTTCTTATCTCTTCTTGCTATTCTTTGGAACTCTGCATTCAGATGTTTATATCTTTCCTTTTCTCCTTTGCTTTTCATTTCTATTCTTTTCACAGCTATTTGTAAGGCCTTCCCAGACAGCCATTTTGCTTTTTTGCATTTCTTTTCCATGGGATGGTCTTGATCCCTGTCTCCTGTACAATGTCACGAACCTCCGTCCGTAGTTCATCAGGCACTCTATCTATCAGATCTAGTCCCTT
>NW_011494715.1:4988162-4991767 GCF_000754665.1 Bison bison bison | reverse complement strand
TGTACAATGTCACGAACCTCCGTCCGTAGTTCATCAGGCACTCTATCTATCAGATCTAGTCCCTTAAATCTATTTCTCACTTCCACTGTATAATCATAAGGGATTTGATTTAGGTCATACCTGAATGGTCTAGTGGTTTTCCCTACTTTCTTCAATTTAAGTCTGAATTTGGCAATAAGGAGTTCATGGTCTGAGCCACAGTCAGCTCCTGGTTTTGTTTTTGCTGACTGTATAGAGCTTCTCCATCTTTGGCTGCAAAGAATATAATCAATCTGATTTCAGTGTTGACCATCTGGTGATGTCCATGTATAGAGTCTTCTCTTGTGACCCCTATAGATAATCGTATACTGAGAGACAGAGACGGTGCAACCTTGAGAATCTGATGGTATTGACCACTTAGCACAAAGAGGGTAGACTGTATGATTCTGAGTAAGCAGAATCTTAAAACAATACAAGCACAGTAACCATAGGAGCAAGTAGGCTGTATGTAACACATTAGAAAAATGCCATAGATGAGAAATGATCCTTAAGAGATGATGTCTGGCATGTGCCACAGGGGAGAATGGTATCAGATCTCCACAATGATGGATTGCATGGAGTGGCTCCTTTGGGGAGGATTTCACTTTATTCTGTGTTCCAGAAACCCTGACCCCACCCTGCCTGTGAAGTAGGAACTTGCTTTGTAAAGGGGCACTGATCAAGAAGGTGGCCATTATTGAGCTGGGAGCCAAACATCTGAAGCTTATAACCGAGTACAATGGCCAAGGCTTCTTATCCACGTTTCTAATTATATTCTTTCCTGCTTTTAGATAAAGGGACAAAGAAATCTGAGACTGACTTTTCAGGGTTTTCAGGCTGCTCTGAAGTGTTCCTTTTTAAAGTAGAGGGATGTAGTTTTGTTTAACAGCAGTGCTGCGAACAGGGTGTGTCCTCCAAGACTGTCCTCTTGTGTACAATAGCACGTCGATGTCAGAGATGCATTAGGGGATGAAGTAATTCATTTGTTCTTTCTAATGAATAGTCATAATTTATAATTTGTACTAATCAAAAACCTTTCATCCACAAAAAACCAACAAGCTTTGCAAACATTATCCTCTCACCAACCTCTGAAGTAAGTGTCTTGCAAGTACAATTATCCCTAATTTGCAGAAGGGCCAGGATAGAGAACATAGTGCAGAAATAGTTATTGATGTATCTTCAGCTCAAAATTTATATTTTGAAAGTCACTTTGAACTTATTTTCATTAGTTATTTCAGTGCTCAGGGAATATAATTTATCCTGAGCTACATAATGGGTATCTACCAAGCTGAAAACTTATAAAGTTCATGTATCCAGATGTTTTTCATATTAAAAAACGTAGAGGAGCTCGTACTTTGCAGCCACTTGGGAGACGAGTGTCCACTCTGTGCCCCACTGGCATCCAGCTCAATCGTCTCTGGAGCCCAGGTGTGTGTCTTCATGTCCTGAGGCAGTCGTGGTGGCATCACCTGATGCAAAGCCTTCTAATCTGTTCTCTGATCACTGAGTGATGGGGAAGGCAGATGAGGGTAAGCCCAGAAGAGTCCTTTTAATCACTGTCTCTGCCTCCAGACTATATTACCACCAAAACACGCCACCCAGGGCTGTAAAGTTAATCTTAAAATAACACAGCCTTAGCAACTCACTTTGTCTTGTCACAAAATTTGTACTCCTGGTCCTTGAATTCAGACCTCTCCATTAAAAAATATACAAAAGCACCTTGCTGCCATCTCTCTCACCTCCTCTCTATCGTTTGTTGAGGAGAAGACTTGGATATAATTTGATTAACGTCCCACCCCTGCTGACCCCCCACATGCAAAACTGAGGTCAGAGCTGACCTCATAGAACTTGTGTGCTGCTTTTGTAGACAAAATGAGGGAAAGTTCCGTTCTCAGTCCCAGGAACTTCCTTAAAGCTAGCCCAGAGGACTTCCTTGAAAGCTCAGTCAATTCAAACGGCAGATGCAGACAGCTGGTATGCATGTATGTTCACCTTATGTACTGCACAAAAGCTTATGCTCGCATGCACGCACACGCAAACACTGCTTTCTCTTTGCTCGGTAAAGGCTTCTTATGGGAGTTTCTGTTCCAATCATGTACCATGTGAGATGCATCCAGGCATTCTCTTAGGGTCCAGTGCCACACAGGGCATCTTACATTCCGTCATATAAAGACGCACATCAGCATTGCTGACTAGAGAGCCCCGCTCCGTGTTTGTCAGGATTCCTAGGATGCTGTGGTGCTTGGACTGCTGAAGCCGCCCCTTCGTGTGGACCACCCGAGTGGGCGGACAGCATGTTTCCCAGGTTGCAGTAGGACCCTAGGTTCCAGTTAGAATTAATATAGTAGAAGTGTCTTATCCACTGCTTTTCTTGGATGATGATTACTTATTTAGGAAAATTGGTTAAAGAGAGGGTGAATCATTTTTTTTTTCCAAAAAGGTTTACAGAAACCTTACATTTTTTCTTAGCTAAATGTATCTTGTGCCAGCCTTTAGAGTTGGGGTCCCTGTCTTCCCTTCAGTCGTGGGTCCTCTCCCAGAACTGCCTGCCTGTCTCCTTTTCCTAGGACAGTGGGGGTGGGAAAGAGTGCACACTAGACTGGGGCTAAACTCCTTACTCTGTATTGTGACTCTGCCCATTACTGGTTTGTGATCTTGGTTGTGCCCTTTAACTGCTCTGTGCCTCATTGTTCTCATCTTTAAAATGGGTATATTAATAGTACTTCCTTTATGGGCTTCCGGGAGGGTTAGATAAGTTAATGTATGTGAACCATGCCTCATACCGAGTAAGCTCTAAGTGTCCACCATTATTATTATTATTATTAGTGATTTCTGATGTTGCCTTCTTTCAAATCAAATGAGAACTTAAGGACAAGTGGGAGCCATCTGAGCACAGCATTTACCTGGATTTTAATGCTTTCCTCCTCAATCTTCTTTTTCTCTTTAATTACGATAAAATATACGTAAAATTTACCAACTGAACTATTTTTAAGGCAAGGAAGCTGCGACTCAGAGAAGTTGTGTGATTCATTCCAATCAGATAGTCTGACTGCACTGTCCGTGCCATCGGCAGTGTCTCAGTGCTTCACTGCTGAGACTCTTTTTTTCCTTGAGGCATGTTTCTGGGCTCCTAAGTTAATTACTGGCTGTCACCAAAGACCTGCTAATCAAGACTAAAAGATTCCCAGCATCAATCAGATTCCAGCTGAATCTGAATGTATAGGTAGCCATTGGCAGCTGTCATGTAGGGGTTACCATGAGCCCCGTGTTTATGGGAAAGAGCGTGAGGTCATGGAGCCTGGACTCAAACCTACTGTGCTCTGCCACCTGCTGGGTGACCTTCATTCAGCACATAATTTGACCTCACATAGTCTCAGTTTTCTCATTTGTAAAGTGGATGGAATGAAACATGGAGTTACTGTGGAGACTTCCTAGTGTTTCATGATCTATAAAACTATTGCCATCATCTCCCGCACTTTCTGAGGAACCATTCACCTGAAGGTATAAAAAGTCCAGGGCAGAGTTTGGGTTAATGTGGAACAAGCTCCCTCAAGTCCCAGATTGGGCCTCTGGTGTTAGTTACCATA
>NW_011494715.1:4987199-4988062 GCF_000754665.1 Bison bison bison | reverse complement strand
ACATACACCCTTTTAATGTGATATGTTTGGTATTAGTGTACAGGATTCATGAATTTTTTTCCCAAGGCCTTGTTTCCCATAATAGGTTAAAATAACTTGAGGCAAAGGTAGTCTAGATAAATGCTCCCCATGTTTGTTTTGTGTCACCAGGATGGCTGACACGTGAAGTTGCCAAGAATGAGAGAGGCCTCAAGGTCCTGGGAGGCTGTGTTAGAGCTTAGTGTTAAGAGTACTGGCGTCTTCCCTGAGTCTTTGAGGCTGGCTTTGGTGCTCCTCCCGTGTGCTCCTGTAGACCTGAGCACAGCCTGATCCTAGCGGTAGTGGCTTCACCCTGTACACTCCCATTTACATGTTCCTCTGCCCTCCTGGACTGTGTACTCCTCTAGGCCAGGACCCGTGTTATTCGTTGTTATTTCAGCTGCACCCCAAAGAGCGCCCAGAGCCCATGCAAGTTCAGTTCAGTTCAGTCGCTCAGTCGTGTCCGACTCTTTGCAACCCCATGAGTCGCAGCACACCAGGCCTCCCTGTCCATCACCAAATCCCAGAGTTCACTCAGACTCACGTCCATCGAGTTGGTGATGCCATCCAGCCATCTCATCCTCTGTCGTCCCCTTCGCCTCCTGCCCCCAATCCCTCCCAGCGTCAGAGTCTTTTCCAATGAGTCAACTCTTCGCATGAGGTGGCCAAAGTATTGGAGTTTCAGCTTCAGCATTAGTCCTTCCAATGAACACCCAGGACTGATCTCCTTTAGGATGGACTGGTTGGATCTCCTTGCAGTCCAAGGGACTCTCAAGAGTCTTCTCCAACACCACAGTTCAAAAGCATCAATTCTTCAGCACTCAGCTTTCTTCACAGTCCAACTC
>NW_011494715.1:4979792-4987099 GCF_000754665.1 Bison bison bison | reverse complement strand
CAGCCTTTAGGATGGACTGGTTGGATCTCCTTGCAGTCCAAGGGACTCTCAAGAGTCTTCTCCAACACCACAGTTCAAAAGCATCAATTCTTCAGCACTCAGCTTTCTTCACAGTCCAACTCTCACATCCATACATGACCACTGGAAAAACCATAGCCTTGACTAGATGGACCTTTGTTGGCAAAGTAATATCTCTGCTTTTCAATATGCTGTCTAGGTTGGTCATAACTTTCCTTTCAAGGAGTAAGCGTCTTTTAATTTCATGGCTGCAGTCACCATCTGCAGTGATTTTGGAGCCCAAAAAATAAAGTCTGACACTGTTTCCACTGTTTCCCCATCTATTTCCCATGAAGTGATGGGACCAGATGCCATGATCTTTGTTTTCTGAATGTTCAGCTTTAAGCCAACTTTTTCACTCTCCACTTTCACTTTCATCAAGAGGCTCTTTAGTTCTTCTTCACTTTCTGCCATAAAGGTGCTGTCATCTGCATATCTGTGGTTATTGATATTTCTCCTGGCAATCTTGATTCCAGCTTGTGCTTCTTCCAGCCCAGTGTTTCTCATGATGTACTCTGCATAGAAGTTAAATAAGCAGGGTGACAATATACAGCCTTGACATACTCCTTTTCCTATTTGGAACCAGTCTGTTGTTCCATGTCCCGTTCTAACTGTTGCTTCCTGACCTGCATATAGGTTTCTGAAGAGGCAAGTCAGGTGGTCTGGTATTCCCATCTCTTTTAGAATTTTCCACAGTTTATTGTGATCCACACAGTCAAAGGCTTTGGCATAGTCAAGAAAGCAGAAATAGATGTTTTTCTGGGACTCTCTTGCTTTTCCATGATCCAGCGGATGTTGGCAATTTGATCTCTGTTTCCTCTGCCTTTTCTAAAACCAGCTTGAACATCTGGAAGTTCACGATTCACATATTGCTGAAGCCTGGCTTGGGGAATTTTGAGCATTACTTCACTAGCGTGTGAGATGAGTGCAATTGTGCGGTAGTTTGAGCATTCTTTGGCATTGCCTTTCTTTGGGATTGGAATGAAAACTGACCTTTTCCAGTCCTGTGGTCACTGCTGAGTTTTCCAATTTTGCTGTCAGACCTCTCCGCCATGACCCTCCTGTCTTGGGTGGCCCCACATGGCATGGCTTAGTTTCATTGAGTTAGACAAGGCTGTGGTCCGTGTGATCAGATTGGCAAGCCCATGCTAACTCTCCATAAATACTTGTTGAATGAATTCCATCTCTGGTGGTCCTATTTCAAGTCCCATCCAGAAATGGAAATGAGGCTGTTGGTGGGGATGTAAATTGTGCATCTACTATGAAAAGCAGTATGAAGTTTCCTCAAAAAATTAAAGGTAGCCCTACCATATGGTTCAGAATTCCACTCCTGTCTGTTATCTGAAGAAAATGAAAATACGAGTTCAGAAAGAAACATGCACCCTCATATTTGTTGCAGCATTATTTTCAGTAGGAACAACCTCAGTGTCCATTGATGGATGAATGGATAAAGAAAATGTGGTATAATATACAGTAGAATATTATTCTGTTTTTAAAAAGAATGAAGTCTTGCTATTTGCAACACTTCTACCTTGGATAGACCTTGAGGGCATTATGCTAAGTGAAGTAAGTCAGAAAGACAAATGCCACATGATCTCACTTATATGTGGAATCTTAAAGCCACCAAAAAAAAAACAAAACAAAATAAGCTCATAGATATAGAGAATAGAATGGTAGTGGCTGCCTGAGGCGGGGGTGGGATGTGAGAGAAATGAGTGAAGGCAAGAAAAAGAAAAAAACCTGGTGGCTCAATGGTTAAGAGTCTGCCTCCAGTGCAGGAGATGCAGGAGATGTGGGTTCGATCCCTAGGGCAGGAAGATCCTCTGGAGTAGGAAAGAGCAACACACTTCAGTATTCTTGCCTGGAAAATCCCATGGACAGAGGAGCCTGGCGGGCTACAGTTCATGAGGTTGCAAAGAGTCAGACACAACTTAGCAACTAAACAACAACATTTCTAAAACGTTCTAGTAACCAATTATGATGCTTTCTAATAGTGATACCAAATGAAGAGAGACATGAGACAATGTTTAAAGCAATTGAAGGAAAAATCATTGAACATGATTGACAATTTATTGAAAGTATTTTTATGTTTGTTCATTCTAAAGGAGAACGTTACACAGTACAGATCTAGTGCTTGGTGAGAAAGTGAAGAAAAGCAGGAGAGTGAGTGCTCAGGGAAAGCAGTACTTTCAGGCAGGTTTCAATATAATCAGTTTCAATATAAATACCAAAGTGTATGTCTCATGCACTTCAGTCTGAGGAAAAAAAGCAACTATAATGTGGTTTGTATGCAAAATGAATAGGCAGTTATTATCTTTGGATGATTTAAAGTACCTCTTCTGGAAATTCTGCATATATGGTGGGAGCTAGCAATGTTGAGCTTCAAATAAGGGTGCCTTTTCTCATCCATGTTATTATGAGTGAGAACAGTTTTAGAATATGAAAAAAATACCTGACTTGATTTTAACGACCCCTTCTGTTATCATGATTTCAGAGGTTCTCTAGCTGTCTTTTCACTCTGATTTAAATCTGCCCTAGGCAGTTTATCCAAAGAAGCCTATCTTTTCTTGGAGAGTAGTCCATATTGTTCTGTTTGTATTAACTCAGATCCTGAATGTTTGAAAGCTTCCGGCTTTGCATTCAGTTCAGTTCAGTTGCTCAGTCGTGTCCGACTCTTTGCAACCCCATGAATCGCAGCATGCCAGGCCTCCTTGTCCATCACAAACTCCCGGAGTTCACTTAGACTCACGTCCATCCAGGCAGTGATGCCATCCAGCCATCTCATCCTCTGGCGTCCCCTTCTCCTCCTGCCCCCAATCTCTCCCAGCATGAGTCTTTTCCAATGAGTCAACTCTTCGCATGAGGTGGTCAAAGTACTGGAGTTTCAGCTTCAGCATCATTCCGTCCAAAGAAATCTCAGGGCTGATCTCCTTCAGAATGCACTGGTTGGATCTCCTTGCAATCCAAGGGACTCTCAAGAGTCTTCTCCAACACCACAGTTCAAAAGCATCAATTCTTCGGCGCTCAGCCTTCTTCACAGTCCAACTCTCACATCCATACATGACCACAGGAAAAACCATAGCCTTGACTAGACGGACCTTTGTTGGCAAAGTAATGTCTCTGCTTTTGAATATGCTATCTAGGTTGGTCATAACTTTCCTTCCAAGGAGTAAGCGTCTTTTAATTTCATGGCTGCAATCACTATCTGCAGTGATTTTGGAGCCCAAAAAATAAAGTCTGACACTGTTCCCACTGTTTCCCCATCTATTTCCCATGAAGTGATGGGACCGGATGCCATGATCTTAGTTTTCTGAGTAGTGAAGTTCTATTTTGACATGTCTCATTCTTAGTGCTACCCAACGTGAGTTTGTGTGCCTGACACATTTAGTTCAGCTCAGTTCAATCGCTCAATCGTGTCCAACTCTTTGTGACCCCATGAATCGCAGCACGCCAGGCCTCCCTGTCCATCACCAACTCCTGGAGTTTACCCAAACTCGTGTCCATCGAGTCGGTGATGCCATCCAGCCATCTCATCCTCTGTCATCCCCTTCTCGTCCTGCCCCCAATCCCTCCCAGCATCAGGGTCTTTTCCAATGAGTCAATGAGCCTGACACATAGTAAGGCCAAAAAACTGAAACATCAAAGTTTGGAGCAGAGAAAGATTTATTGCAGAGCCATGCAAGGAGAATGGGTAGCTCATGCCTCCCAAACCCTGAACTCCCCAAAGGGTTTCAGCAAAGCATTTTTAAAGGCAAAGTAGTGGGAGACATGACTAGTTGTTGCAAACAAACTTCTTGGTGTTGGAATCCTTTTTCTTGCAGCTGACCATATAGGTCAGGTTGCAATGTTCCTGCAAACTTCTAAGAAGACATTATCTGCAACTTTTTGTCTCTATATGAACAGAAATGGGTTACACCTTTAAAGGTCAGAGCCTTGAGAATGAGCTGTATATTTCAGGCTATAGGCAACAATCTTAGCTTGCAGCAAAAGCAATAGAATACAAAGATTAAAATGAAAGAAACAGAGCTAATATGGTGTCACATTTTTTCTTCCCTATTACCGTAGTATATGGATACGGAAAGACTAGTAATGATACCATAGATTTGATTACTACAGTCAGTTCCCAGAGTGCTTCCCCCTTTTATGTCAGTTATTTAGTGCTTTCAGCCACACTCCCAGATTGATGGGACAGGTGTTATTTCCCCCATTTTACGATGAGAAACTTGTGACTAGAAGAGATTAACCAGCTTCTCTGGCAGGCAATGCCTTCAAATTCAGGTCTTCTGATTTCAGAATCAGTGCCCAGTTCACTACTCTGCAATATCCTAAACCTTCAGCCTTCTCAACAATCGTTGTGGAGGAATGAGTAGACCCCAAAAGGCACAGCCTGGACCTGTGAGTAGAGGGAGGTAGGTCTGACTCAATAACGACAGGATATTCCAACAATGGCACGGATTATTTTGTGAAATTGCATATACCCTATCTCTTGAAACAGTCATTTGGATGTTGCAATGGGGTAAAACACAATATTGCATTAGGCTAGGTGACCTTTTGTGTACCTTGCAATTCTGAGACTTTGTTAAAATCACCTGTCTGGTTTCCTCTCCCTTGTTGTAGCCACATATATCAAACGCTCAATTTCATGGTTCCCTTTCCCAGCTTTCCATCAAAAGTACCTGTCAGGCTGTGTGAGGGTACATACATATGCCCAGGCCTGACCCCAGACCTCCTGTATCAGAATTCCAGCGTGGTTGAAATGTGGAGTGTGGGGTGTAAGAGTATTTTTCCAAAAGTTCTATGTGATTCTAAGGTATAGGGCTGTGAACCACTCTTCTGAGTAGCCCACTAATAACAAGATACAAGAAGGCCTCACTTTGTACTTTTGGGTGGAATTTAGCAGCTTCAAGGAATCAGTTTCTCAGCATTCAATACCATTTTTAGTATTAATCAAGCCATTGAATAGCACTGTGTTTTCTCTTGGCTGCAAGGATGCCGTGATCTCCACTTGTCAGGTTAGCTTTGCTGACATCTCATAATGCCTGCTTGTCTCCAGGGTGGGTGGGAGTTGGTACCAGTCTAGGAAATAGACATTGATCAACTCAATCACATAGGTCCTTCCATAAGCTTCCTGTTCTGGGGGAAAAAACAAAACAAAACAAAACAAAAACAAACAGTTCAAAGAGGGTGAAGGCCAGCCTCTACAATCAGCAAAAGTGTTTATCACTCAGTTGTGTTTGACTGTTTGTGATCCCAAGGACTGTAGCCCACCAGGATCCTCTGTCCATGGAATTCTCCAGGCAAGAATACTGGAATGGGTAGTCATTCCTTTCTCCAGGGGCTCTTCCCAATCCAGGGATCGAACCGTGGTCTCCTGCATTGCAAGCAGATTCTTTACCACCTGAGCCACCAGGGAAGCTCCTATGATCAGCAGGTTGGATACAGAAACTAGTGAGCCACTCACTCCTAGACTCGTTACCTCCTAGTTAGCTTTGTAGCATTAAGAAACCTTACGTAGCATGAAAAACTAATGGTTATAGCTTGTTGTCTTCCTGAGGAATTTTCCTGATAAAGTACTCAACAGTGTTTATAGCAGTGCTCTGAGAGAATGATTGCTGAAGGATTACACACCTCCCACCCTGTCTCCCCGTGGTGGACCAGGAAAAAATTACAATTGCTCTAACAGTATTTTTTTCTACTTTTCAATCAATAGGATGCTTTTTAAAGCTTACATTTCTCTTTGGACACTTTAAGTGACTGATGAGACAAAAGGAAAAAAAAAGCCAAGATAAAATGACAGTAGAGACACTCCTCAAGTCCTGTAATGAACTCCACAGGGCATCCAATTTTGATGTATTAGGGATTTTTTTATATAATGAGTACATTGTTGGAAATCACATTTTGTATCTGCAGGAGCTAGAGATGAAACTGAGCTGACATCTTACCTCTTTTGTAGTTAATTAGCAAGAGGAAAGTAGTGGTTTGAATCTTGTATGGTAAAGGGAGGTATTAGTCATCCACTGCTCCCCTTTCCCCTTCAACCACCTGGATCTTTTTCTGTGCTCTTTGATTTGGTTTGACGGTTTGGATTGGTCTTGTTGGCTGGGAAAGATGAGGGGAATTGAAGAACCGTTATTATTTAATGAAAAAATGACTGTAGCTCACTTCTCCCCTCCATCTTGCCTGTAGGATAAATAGAACGGATCGAGTCTTTTTCCTCCAAATAGCAATTCTTTACCTGGACTCAGACGATAAGCAGTACCGGTACTGCAAGAGTCTTTAGTTGTCACTGAATTAACATTTGCCACTATTGAATCCCTAGTGCTTGGTACAGTACTGGAACTTAGTATTCAGGAAATATTTATTAATTAATGAGTAAACGAAGCACTGTGTTGACCCAAACAGCAAGGTATTCACTTGCATTCATGGTGTCTGATCACTTTCTCCAGGAAGTGTTGTTATTCAGCCACTCAGTCTTGTCCGAGTCTTTGCAGCCCCGAGGACTGCAGCACGCCAGGTTCCCCTGTCCATCACCATTTCCCAGAGTTTGCTCAAACTCATCTTACCTACTATGCTTTCTCCTGGGCATCATGCCTCTTCTCAAGGTCTCATACTCAGGGAGGGCTTTATGGAGGAAGCAGCACCTAAGAGGACCTTGAGAATAGGAGAGGACTTGGATTGCAGATAACTGGAGAGAGTGCACTGTGGGCTTCACATGGGGGCAGCAGGATCTGGGGGTGGAGGTGGGGTGTGGAATGCCTGGGTCAGGAAAATGGCATGGGGAAATGAAGTTAACATACCCCCAGCTATGTAGAAAGAGACCTGGTGACCAGGTGGGGCTCGGGAGGGCAGAGGACAGCTGTGGGGGAGGCAGCAGGAAGGGGGTGCCTTGTGCCCTGGCCACATTCTGGTCAGTGGCCTGGAGGCAAGCCCAGTGCTAACTGTGTGACCACTCATCACTGCTGCCCACCAACCTGCAGGCACATGGCTCTGGCCAGAGAGAGGGGCCTCCCATGCTCCCAGCCCAGGGTCCAAGGGGCTTCTGCTCATCTCTGTTCAGGCAGCTCTGTGCCGTCTCCTGCCTGCACCAACTGTGATGGACAGAGGCTCTTATAGGAAGGAAATTGTCACAACCGTAGCACGGCTGTGTTGTTGTTGTTCAGTTGCTAAGTCGTGTCCTACTCTTTGCAGCCCCATGGACTGCAGCACACCAGGCTTCCCTGTTCTTCGTCATCTCCCCAAATCTTCTCAAA
>NW_011494715.1:4971453-4979692 GCF_000754665.1 Bison bison bison | reverse complement strand
TCTTCTCAAACCCATGTCCATTGAGTTGGTGATGCCATGCAACCATCTCATCCTCTGTCATCCCCTTGTCCTTCTGCCTTCAATCTTTCCCATCATCAGTATTTTCCAATGAGTCGGCTCTTTGTATCAAGTGGCCAAAGTATTGGAGCTTCAGCATCAGTCCTTCCGATGAATATTGAGGGTTGATTTCCTTTAGGATTGACTGGTTTGATCTCCTTGCTGTCCAAGAGACTCTCAACAGTCTTCTCCAGTGCCACAGTTGGCAGTATGGTAGGACACAGCTCCTCCAGGAAGACGAGATCACAGCCTCAGCTTGTGCTCCTAGAGCCCTGCTTCGAGAGGTTTATTTTTACCCAAATTGACCACTCTTTTACTGTCATTTTATTCCTGATTCTAAAGTGGGGAATCAAACTTGAAAATCACAGTCTTCCTCCACCACCCTACACACGATCAAAAGAGTGAGCATCTGGGTTCTTCATAGTGTAGAAAAACGCCAGACCTCCATCCCCATCAGGGCCAGAATGTGCCAGCTGGGACTGCATCTCAACACCTGGGTCAGTGGTTGTAGACACTTGACCGATGTTTCTGTTAGTTTAATGGATAAATAAAATCAGAATTACCCACCTGCAGAGATGCCTGCTGTCTATGTATAGAGAGCTGGCCTCTTCCCCAGAGCGTCCCTACATCTGACCTCGTTCAGTCTTTATGACTCTTCTGTCACAGAGACTATATTTATTCTCATCTAAAATCTGAGGAAGCCTTACAAATAGCTGTGAAAAGAAGAGAAGCAAAAAGCAAAGGAGAAAAGGAAAGATACAAGCATCTGAATGCAGAGTTCCAAAGAATAACAAGAGATAAGAAAGCCTTCCTCAGTGATCAGTGCAAAGAAATAGAGGAAAACAACAGAATGGGAAACACTAGAGATCTCTTCAAGAAAATTAGAGATACCAAGGGAACATTTCATGCAAAGATTGGCTCCATAAAGGACCGAAATGGTATGGACCTAACAGAAGCAGAAGATATTAAGAAGAGGTGGCAGGAATACACAGAAGAACTGTACAAAAAAGATCTTCACGACCAAGATAATCATGATGGTGTGATCACTCACCTAGAGCCAGACATCCTGGGATGTGAAGTCAAGTGGGCCTTAGGAAGCATCACTACGAACAAAGCTAGTGGAGGTGATGGAATTTCAGTTGAGCTATTTCAAAGCGTGAAAGATGATGCTGTGAAAATGCTGCACTCAGTATGCCAGCAAATTTGGACAACTCACCAGTGGCCACAGGACTGGAAAAGGACAGTTTTCATTCCAATCCCAAAGAAGTGAGTGAAGTCTCTCAGTCATGTCCGACTCTTTGCAACCCTGTGGACTGGAGCCCACCAGGCTCCTCCATCCACGGGATTCTCCAGGCAAGAATACTGAAGTGGGGTGCCATTTCCTTCTCCAGGGGATCTTCCCAACCCAGGGATCAAACCCGGGTCTCCAGCATTGCAGGCAGACGCTTTAACCGCTGAGCTACCAGAGAATCTCAAAGAAAGGCAATGCCAAAGAATGCTCAAACTACCCCACAATTGCACTCATCTCATACGCTAGTAAAGTAATGCTCAAAATTCTCCAAGCCAGGCTTCAGCAATATGTGAACCGTGAACTTCCTGATGTTCAAGCTGGCTTTAGAAAAGGCAAAGGAACCAGAGATCAAATTGCCAACATCCACCGGATCATGGAAAAAGCAAGAGAGTTCCAGAAAAACATCTATTTCTGCTTTATTGACTATGCCAAAGCCTTTGACTGTGTGGATCACAATAAACTGTGGAAAATTCTGAAAGAGATGGCAATACCAGACCACTTGATCTGCCTCTTGAGAAATCTATATATGCAGGTCAGGAAGCAATAGAACTGGACATGAAACAACAGACTGGTTCCAAATAGGAAAAGGAGCACGTCAAGGCTGTATATTGTCACCCTTCCCATTTAACTTCTATGCAGAGTACATCAGGAGAAACGCTGGGCTGGAAGAAGCACAAGCTGGAATCAAGATTGCCCGGAGAAATATCAATAACCACAGATATGCAGATGACACCACCCTTATGGCAGAAAGTGAAGAAGAACTAAAGAGCCTCTTGATGAAAGTGAAAGTGGAGAGTGAAAAAGTTGGCTTAAAGCTGAACATTCAGAAAACAAAGATCATGGCATCTGGTCCCATCACTTCATGGGAAATAGATGGGGAAACAGTGGAAACAGTGTCAGACTTTATTTTTTGGGCTCCAAAATCACTGCAGATGGTGACTGCAGCCATGAAATTAAAAGACGCTTACTCCTTGGAAGGAAAGTTATGACCAACCTAGATAACATATTCAAAAGCAGAGATATTACTTTGCCAACAAAGGTCCGTCTAGTCAAGGTTATGGTTTTTCCTGTGGTCATGTATGGATGTGAGAGTTGGACTCTGAAGAAAGCTGAGCGCCGGAGAATTGATGCTTTTGAACTGTGGTGTTGGAGAAGACTCCTGAGAGTCCCTTGGACTGCAAGGAGATCCAACTAGTCCATTCTAAAGGAGATCAGCCCTGGGATTTCTTTGGACGGAATGATACTAAAGCTGAAACTCCAGTACTTTGGCCACCTCGTGCGAAGAGTTGACTCATTGGAAAAGACTCTGATGCTGGGAGGGATTGGGGGCAGGAGGAGAAGGGGACGACAGAGGATGAGATGGCTGGATGGCATCACTGCCTGGATGGACGTGAGTCTGAGTGAACTCCGGGAGTTGGTAATGGACAGGGAGGCCTGGCGTGCTGCGATTCATGGCGTCGCAAAGAGTCGGACACGACTGAGCAACTGAATTGAACTGAACTGAAAATGCTAAGAGACCCGGGATCACAGTCCAGAGTGTTGAACTGCTTGTGAAAACTGTGGTTTAAGTTATTGCTTGTGGCTTTGATTTTCAGTTTAAGAGTTCAGCTTCTAGTAAGACATAGAGACTTAGAGTCTTGTGTGCCAGGTGCTATTCTGACTCCCCATTTTGCAGATGAGAAACTGAGGCAGTGAGTGGTGAAGTAGATAAAGGGCCTTCGATAGTGGGTGTGGTGGGGACTGGGGTTGGAGCCCCCTTTCTCCTCCCTCCCGGGGCACACAGTGGCCAGGGAGCAGTGTGCCTGTCAGCAGAGCACAATGCTGTCCCCTTGCTACCACCCCTGCCTCCTCTGTGTCTCACCAGCTTCCCGCCTCTTTTCCAGTCTCGTCTTCTGGAGAGGCCACCTCGCTGCTTTCTGTCTCCTCACCAGCCACCAGTAGTGACAGTTCATGGGGCAGACCTGGAAGAGCTGAAGACAGTGTTTTCCCTGTGGGGTGGAAAGCAGTCACAGAAGACTTTCAGAACTGGCTGATTTGTCTTGGGGTTCTCTTTAAACACACCTGGTTCTGTGCGTGACTTGGCTTCCACAGAGCTCTGGCTAACTCCAGGTGTGTGGTTTTCTGCTCCTGGAGCACTCCCGCGTGTATCTTCTGCAACGTTTTTGTCTCATAAGGAATAACTGTCCGTAGTCCACCCCTTGGTGTTCCTTCACCTCCCTTTGGAGTCACGAGGTAAAGCAGCAAGGGGACACGCTCAGAAAGACATTTGTCCTTTGCATGTTTCCTCTCAAGGTACTTTGAACGACAACATTAAAGCACGTATAATACTACTGTGAATTGTTAACAAGCACATTTGCACATCACATCTGTCATGCTATTTGCACGATGTTATGTGAAGAAATGACTCAAAGTATTTTAAAGATATAGCCTTTCATCTTTGGAAGCACCAGAAACTATTTGCAGATTGGTCTTGGGAATCAAATTAGCCTAGCACATCGGTGAGTTCTTAGAGGCATGGGCATTTCTGTAAGGGGTTGCTGGCCCCCTTAATCCTTTTGATCATTTGCACTGTGTATTTTTATACAAGCTCTTGTACTTTGGAGAAATAAAATAAAGAAACTTAAAGGTGAGTTTGACAAGGGCTTCTCCACACTGTTTGTCAATGCAGATAGATCCTGAATTTTAATAGCAGTACCTTCTTTTAAACAACCAAGGCTCTTTAAACCTCTCTACAAATAGTGTCAGTGCTCAGATTATGTCTGAAAGTGTTTGCTGGTGAGGGGAAATCTTTCCTGACCCTGTATTGCAACCACAAAAGAAGACCCTATCCTGGAAAATAGTCTTGACCACCTGGGTGTCAGTTATCTCCACAGCTGTGGGCCACTTGCTGTGTGACATTAGCTGTCATTGATGACTTCCGGTGACATTCAGGAGCCGGCTTGGAGTCATAGAATGAGCCAGACTTTCTACCTTCAGTTGAAATGTGATTGGCTCCTCACTGGATCCTGCCGTTTACTGGCTGCAGGATGTTATGTGAGAAAACTTGTGGTGAGGCCTTGGTTTCCTCATCTGTAAAATGGGGACGACATCCCTGTTGTGAAATTGTTGGGAGCAACATCTGTGCACCCGTATTCATAGAAGCACTATTCACGAAAGCCTAAAAGTGGAAGCGGCCCAAGCGTCCATTGACAGATAGATGGATAAACAAATGTGGCATGTCTGTGCAATGAGATCTTATTCAGCCTTTAAAAAGGACATTCTGACACAGGCTTCAACCTGGATGAATCTTGAGGACATTCTGCTGAGTGAAATAAGCCAATCACGAGAGGGAAAATAAAATATGATTCCACTGACATGGGGTTTAGAGGACCGAGACAGAAGTAGAATGGCAGTCACCTGGGACTGGGAGAAGAGGAAATTGGGAAGTTAGTGTTTAATGGATATAAAGTTTCAGTTTTGCAGGATTAAAAAAATTCTGGAGATAAATGATGGTGATGGTAGCTCAACGATATGACTCTACTTAATGCCACTGAATTGTATACTTAAAAATAGTTAAGATAGTAAATTTTGGAAAGTGTGTGTGTGTGTGTTTATCTCAATAGAGAAAAACTGGGGGGAAAAAGTATGAGCATTGAACAACATCCAGTAGGTAAGGTGCCTCCCATATTATTAGGGTTCAGTAAATAGTAACAGCTTTTAGTAGGATTCAGAGTTGTAATGCATGATTCCGTGATATCGCCTCATGTGGCCGTGCCATGGTTGGTTTCTTTCTGTTTGACTTCTGGATTTCTTATGGTACTTCACCACTGTATTAATAGCAATGACGGAACGAGCTTTTGTGTTTGTGTCTGCCTTTTCTTTTCTTTGGGTTTATATCTCTCAGGTTGATTTCCCGGGTCACTGTTAATCAGGGTGAATTCATCTTTGAGGCTCTTGCTTCCTATGCCCATGGGGTTTCAGAAGGGTCCTGTCATCTTCACTGTCACCACCCAAGGACACCGGACGCCTCACAGTGTCCTCATCAGCACTAGGCGTGATTTTAAGCAGTTTTACAAAGTGACATGAGTAGGAGATGGTATTTTAATGTTTAAGATGCATTCATTTGCTTTTATCTGATCACTGAAACTGTTGAGAACTTTTCATGTCTTGATCTGCATTTATTTTTTTCAATGTGTATTGCCTGTTTACATCTTTTGCCTGTATTTCTAGTGTGGTTTCAGTGCTTTTCTTTTTTAAAATAATTTTAATTTATTTTTAAATTTTATTGGATTATAGTTGTTTTACAATGTTGTGTTCATTTCTGCTCTGTAGAGCTATATGTTTACATGTGTTTGGTTAGTTGCTCAGTCGTGTCCGACTCTTTGTGACCCCATGGACTTGGACTGTAGCCTGCCAGTCTCCTCTGTCCATGGAATTCTCCAGGCAAGAGTGCTGCAGTGGGTAGCCATTCCCTTCGCCAGGGGATCTTCTCGACCCAGGGAGAGAACCCAGATCTACTGCATTTTGCAGGCAGACTCTTTACCATCTGAGCCACCAGGAAAGCCCCTTAAGTTTACATATATCCCCTCTTTCTGGAGTTCCTTCTCATTTAGGTCACTACGGAGCATTGAGTAGAGTTCCCTGTGCTGTGCAGTAGGTTCTTGTCAGTTATCTATTTCAATGTTTTTCTCATCTAGTATATTTTGTCACGTTTGTAACATGTCATTTTTAATATTCAGTTTTACTAGTTATGTAGTTAAATCATCATTCAAACATTTCAAAACACAAAATAGTACGATTTTTAAAGTAGATTTAAAATGGCTTTACAATAACATGGTTATTATACTTAATGAATCTTCTTCACATAATCCCCCTGTCATACTTTTCTTGTCTATTAGCATAACATCTGTTTAGATGTTAATTTACATGACTATAGTATTTGAATTAAAATTATGTAGACTGACCAATTAAGAATAAAATATTAATAACCCAACATAAAGAAGACATAACAAAATTAGAGAAAATAAAATTATTAATATTAAAATTATTAATAAGCATGACATTTTACCTCACTAATAATGAAATTCATTAAAATAAAATGACAGGCTACTATTAATATCTTCCATCCATAAATTAGTAGGGATAAAAAACACTCTGAAGGTAACTGAGACTGACCCTCAGATATGCTGCCAAAGGGGAGAGAAGATTGGCTCAACTTTAATGATTAGCAAGAAACTTAAAAATGTTTATAAACACTGATTTAGAAAATTCACTTATGTAGCTGAGGCTAGAGGCAGCCTCAAAAATGGAGAAAAAATATTTACATTCATAGATAAAAAGAGGATTCCGTACAAATGCCCAATGACAGAGAATAATTGAATAAGTAATAACACAGTCATCTTTGGAGTGTTAAGTATTTATTATGTATGTATAAATGGTATTTACTAAAAATTTCAGTGGTGGGGAAAACACTCACAATGTGCTTTTAAGTGGAAGAAGCATGATGCAGTGATTATAGTAAAATAAGCTGTGTGTCCTGGTGTGCATGTGTGTATGCTTTGTGTGTGTGTGTCTCATGCATATCTAGAAAGAAATGCATAAAAAATACTGAAAGTGCTTATCTGGTAGGAGTATGGATGATTTTTATTTTCTTTTTTATATTTCTGCACATGTTCTGAGCTTCACTTTATCTACAAATCATTGTTTCTACAATCAGAAATATATTTTACTGTTAAGGAAGACTAAAGATGATGAGTAAACCTCTCTCCTTTACCGGATTCGTGTTCACTTTGCTCTCATTGCTTTAATGCATTGAACAGAATCCTGGACAAGGAGTCAGAAGGTGTTTTTTCAGGTTATGGTCCAGAAATTTACTAGGTATATGACATTGGGCAAATCTGACTTGTATGTGCTGTTGATGTTGTTTAGTTGCTAAGTTGTTTCTGACTCTTTGAGACCCCATGGGCTGTAGCCTGCCAGGTTCCTCTGTCTGTGGGATTTTCCAGCAAGAATACTGCAGTGGGTTGCCGTTTCCTTCTCTAGAGGATCTTCCTGACCCAGGAATCAAACCCACATTTCCTGTGTCTCCTACATTGGCAGGCAGATTCTTTATCACTGAGGCACCTTAACTTGTAAAATGGGGATTTCTACCTTCCCTGCGTGTACCATTGGAGGATTGTAAGAATTCAGGTGAAAATACCAACATAGACGAAAAAACTTTGCAAACCAAGATGCAAAGGATTCCTGAAACCGCTGTGAGGTTTGATAATTTCTTAGAACTCAAAAGCTGTTATCCCCACAGTTACAGTTGGTTACAGGAAAAGGATACAGATCAAAGTCAGCTAAAGGAAAAGTCACACAGGGCAGAGTCTGGAAGGGCTCAGGGCAGAGCCCCTGTGTCATCTCCTTCTTGGCCTCTGTGTGTGACACTATGCAGAGCATTGCCACCCAGGAACCTGGTGGTGTCCCAAACTTTGGTGTCCAGAGTTTTTACTGGGGCTTCAGTACATAGGTATGATTGATCGATTGCCTGCATGGTTGAACTCAGGTTCTAGGTCAACCGATACCATGTTACCCAAAGTCCCCTCCCTCAGTCACATGGTTGGCCTTTCTGGCATGACAGCCCCTACCCTAAGACTGTTAGCATAGCAGCCCCTACCCTAACCCTACCCTAAGATTTAGTGTGGCCAATCTCCACCCTAAGAGCACCAGTGTGGCGGCCCCTCTGTAAATAAGGACACTCCTATCAGGTATGACCTAGATTACCTACAAGAGTCAAGGCAAAGACCAGCTACCTGTTTTCCGTTCAGTTCAGTTGCTCAGTAGTGTCCGACTCTTTGTGACCCCATGAACCGCAGCACACCAGGCCTCCCTGTCCATCACCAACTCCTGGAGTTTACCCAAACTCATGTC
>NW_011494715.1:4955247-4971353 GCF_000754665.1 Bison bison bison | reverse complement strand
CAGTGATGACATCCAACCATCTCATCCTCTGTCATCCCCTTCTCCTCCTGCCCTCAATCTTTCCCAGCATCAGGGTCTTTTCAAATGAGTCAGCTCTTCGCATCAGGTGGCCAAAGTATTGGAGTTTCAGCTTCACCATCAGTTCTTCCAATGAACACCCAGAACTGATCTCCTTTAGGATGGACTGATTGGATCTCCTTGCAGTCCAAGGAACTCTCAAGAGTCTTCTCCAACACCACAGTTCAAAAGCATCAATTGTTCAGAGCTCAGCTTTCTTTATAGTCCAACTCTCATATCCATACATGACTACTGGAAAAACCACAGCCTTGACTAGACAGACCTTTGTTGACAAAGTAATGTCTCTGCTTTTGAATATGCTATCTAGGTTGGTCATAACTTTCCTTCCAAGGAGTAAGCGTCTTTTAATTTCATTTTGGACCAGGCTAAAGTCCTTACTAGGACTTCCCAGCGGTGCAAGTAGTAAAGAATCCACTTGCCAGTGCAGGAGATACAAGAGTTGAGGGTTCCGTCCCTGGGTTGGGAAGATCTCCTGGAGTAGGAAATGGCAACCCACTTCAGTATGTGACCAAAAAGAGATGGAAAACAAATTTGTGGAGGGCTCTATTATTTACTGGCTTCCCAGGTGGTGCTAGTGGTAGAGAACCCCTCTGCCAAGGCAGGAGACGTAAGAGACGCAGGTTCGATCCCTGGGTCAGGAAGATCCCCTGGAGGAGGACATGACAACCCACTCCAGTGTTCTTGCCTAGAGAATCCAATGGACAGAGGAGCCTGGCGGGCTACAGTCCATGGGGTCACAAAGGACTGAAGTAACTTAGCACGCTATTATTTACTAGGTTATAACACTGAAGTAAGAGAGGATAGGATTTCCACAGGTACAAGTGGCAATGCAAATACATTCTTCGCTGACCCACAGAACCTTGGGGACCACCTTTGAGAAGGGAATGTGCTAACGGGTGCTGCAGAGAGACATTTGCTATGGTCGTTATTTACCGCAGAGATGAATTAGGCTGGGGGACCACTTACCAGTCCACCGGGTATAGGAACCTGACCCTCTTCTCAGTGTTAGCAGCACAGCAAATATGTCTCTCTGTTACCAAATGTATCTAATGTGAGCCAGTTATAAGCCTGTTTTTTCACAGGTTCCTTTATCTGGCACCATCTCCCTCTGTAGTGCAGCTAAGCTTGCTACATACAGGGAGGGGGAGATGATAAAAATAAGCTGGCTCCTTTCCCTTTGCAGAGATCCAAATCTCTAGCACCATGTCAGGTTGGATCCATAAGGTTTCATAAGAATGAGATTAGAAGAAGGAAAGCCCAAGTTTATTTTCTCATGAAATTAAAAAAAAAAAAAAAAATTAGAGCACAATGAAGAGAAAGATCCTCCTCAGAAAACTTGCTCGAGGACAACCGCATGCTTTTATGGGAAAAGGACCAGTGACAGAGACTCAGAATGAAAGTGTTCAAGCACAATTGCCTTCAGAGGGAAGAATTTCAGCCTTTGGTGGTTTTGGGAAAACAGATAACTTGTCGTAAATCGGTGTTGTCAGTAAATTGGCGTTGTATGTTCTGTCTCTTTCAAGGAAAAACTGGCCACGCAGAAGTAGTCCGGGTGGTGTTCCAGCCAGAACGCATCAGCTTTGAGGAACTGCTCAAGGTCTTCTGGGAGAATCATGACCCGACCCAAGGTAGATGAGTGAGCCAGTATTTAATTATCTTACTAATTACAGCTGGGATAATTAGTGTTTGAGCTGCACGGAAGAGATGAACCTTGAAATCACACGGGAGCTCAAGAATATGATTGCAGACATTTATTGACGGAGAAGGGGAGGGGCTGGGGAAAAGAGGGAGAGAGAATAAAGGCACAGCCCCCCATCTGCGCCCCTCCCTCCTTTACAGCTGTCAGGGGTGGGAAAATTCCCACAGAGAAAGACGCCAGACAATAGAGTTTCGTTCACCTTTGATTATTGCATTATTCCTCCTTAATGCAGTCTTTTGTCTACAAAATTAAAGTGTCTTTCTAGCAGCTCCAAAGTTTTCCTGATTTATGGTTCCTTTATTTCCCTGAATTTAGCCTTTCTCATCTTTTGATGTTATCAGCCTTTTTTTTTTTTCCCCCTTTAAATGTCTGAGGGTGATAAAAAAAAATAAAGGTAAAATGCAGTATGCAGTGGGTTCACAATGTTTGGGTTATTTAAATATTTATTTTGTCTTCTTTGGAATTTATTGTATGGAGATATTAATATATTTGGGCTGTAAACAATGGTGGTCAGGAATTTTATTTGAATGCACACACAAGTGAATATCTCATGCTGGCAAATATCATTGTAATATCCAATAAAGGAGCAGTTTCCAGATTTCAACTTAACAGCCTTACAAGCACTGCTTTGCCAGTGTGATGATCTGGTATTATGAGTCTTATGAACTGAAAAGTCCTATATGTACGATATGATTTTCACAAACCCTGTTCATTTAGCAGGCTTCCCTGGCGGCTCCGACGGTAATGAATCTGCCTGCAATGCAGGAGACTGGGGTTCGATCCCTGGGTCGGAAATGGCTATCCACTCCAGTATTCTTGCCTGGAGAATTCATAACCTACATCTAACTAGGCTGAGAATTCTGTTGGCTTTAACAAAATATTTGGGCTTCCCAGCTGGCACAGAGGTGAAAGAACTTAACTGCCAATGCAAGAGATGCAAGAGACGTAGGTTCAATTCCTGGTTAGGAAAATACCCTGGAGAAGGAAATGGCGAGTCACTCCAGTATTCTTGCCTAGAAAATCCCATGGACAGAGGAACCTGGCAGGCTACTATCCATGGGGTTGCAAAAGATAGCAATTGGTCTATTTAATAAAAATCTGTTTCCTTTTGGTGTCAGGTCTTGCGGGAGTGGGTGAGTGGTGTTGGCTCTTTCCTGATGAATGTATGTGTTCTTCCAAACATGCATTGTGTTTTAGGATGGAACCTTTCCAAGATCCCAGCAACCCCAGCGCCAGGTTGGTCAGTCCTGAGTCCTGGTTACACCTGAGTCCAGGGTGATTTCCCAGAAGGCAGCGGTCAGAGCTAAGGCAAGAACAGCAACATGGTCAGCAGAGGAGCCAGGGTCAGGCAGGTCCAGGATGCAGGCTGATCCAGCAGGGTGACTGAAGGTGGGAATGAGGCCAGGAGCAGGTTCTCCATGACCGTCAAGTCTGGTTGACGTGGGGGCATGAGTCCCTGGCGGGGAAGCAGTGAGATGGGGTGCAGGGGAGGTATAGGACTGTTAAGGGCAAGAGTACTGTCATCAGAAGGTTCAGATGCCACCCTGGCTTGGACTGCCGCACTGCCACGTCATATAAGCACGGCAGGCCTGATGGCTTAGACATCCGTGCCTCAACGAGAAACTGATTGGTGAGCTCCATAAAGAAGGGGGTGACGGCCAGGGTCATTCTGAGGAGCCTTTGATTCAGAGGCAGCAGCCTCTTGCTCAGAGCCGAGGGTCAAGGCAGGATGCTGGGGGCTCCAGAGTTCTAAGTGGAGACACCTATCAGGAGCCCAGGTGAGCCTGAAGTCATGGAGCAGATAGGCTCTATGCGGGCCCACAAGGCTGGGTATGTGGCCTTGGCCTGGCCACCCGTGTCCTGATAGAACCACCTTGTTCTTGGCCTCCGCAACATTTTAAAGAAGGTGAAGTCTGCCATCTACTTCTCTCTCCTTACTCCTCTTAATGTCTTACCCATTTTATCATTTTCAGGGGACGAGAATGTGAACCATTTTTAATGGTCTTTATTGAATTTGTTACTATATTGTGTCCATTATATGTTTGGGTTTTTTGGCCCCGAGGCATGTGGGATCTTGGCTCCCAGACCAGGGATTGAACCCGCACCCCCTGAATTGGAAGGTGAAGTCTTAACCACTGGACCGCCAAGGAAGTCCCCACCCATTTTATCATATCTTTACTAGTGCGCCTCAGGTCACTAGTTCTTGACCCTGATTCTCAGGGGAATTCCACCTGCAAAAGCATTTTATTAGAATCTTTTGTTCTCCCCATCTCATGGATCAGATTGGTCTCAACTTTGGAAATTCTTGGTTGGCTATCAATATGAATTTGCTAGGGCTGCCATCATAAAGTATCACAGACTGGGTGGCTTAACCAACAGAAATGAATTTTCTTACAGTCCTGGAGGCTAGGGGCCAAACTTGAAGGCATTGGCAGGGTTGGCTTCATGTTGGCTTGCCCATGGCTGTCTTCTCATGTAGCCTTCCCTCTGTGTGTGTCTGTGTCTTAATCTCTTTGTATAAGATCATGAGTCAGATTGGATTAGGGCCCACCCAGATGGCCTCATTTAATCTTAATCATTAAAGACTCTGTCTCCAGATTCAGTTACACTCAGTACTGGAGATTAGAGCTTCAACATGTAAACTATGAGAGGAGGTGGGATGCACTTTAGCCCACAGCACTGTCTGATAATGTAATATTTAATAGGTTGATGTGCTGGTTTTTCAGAGGTACCTTTTTTCTGACAGGGTGTTCATAGGCTTATAGACTGAAAGAGACTGATCATCTGTTCCAACCTCAGCTTCAATTCTATGAGTCAGAAGATGAAATTGCTCATGGTGGGGGTCACAGACAATGGGATCGGAGTATTGAGTGACCTATTCTTACACTAATATTTTGGGCAAATTATACATGTAGGAGGAGAGTTTTTCTACCCTTGTGTATACTTGTTTCTGCTTAGAGTAGTGCTTCATGCAATGTACACAGTCATGCATTAAATCCCAAGGTATCTGATCTTCCCACATTATTATTAGAATTATTTTTTAGATAGTTCAGTGTAATGGGTCATGGTAAGAATCTTTTTCTACCTTGTAGGGTTACCTATGACCCTTCTGGAAATAGGGCCAGTGGAATGATCTAGGCCTGATCAGTCACAGTATCTTTTCCTGTTGTTATCAATGTTCAATCCAAACAACAGGCGTGTGACTCCAGCAGAACCAACTAGAGTCTTTCCCTGGGGGTGTTGTATGTTGTCACTTGGCTATGGGTGCCAGGGGAATAACCCACACAGAGCACCTGACCATGTGGTCCCCCAAATTCCCCAGTCTCCAGATACCATAGCAGAGCCTGACATTTAGATCTGGGTTCTGGCCCCAGTTGGGCCTCTTCCCAACCTCGCAACCTTGGCCAAGACACTTAATCTGAAACTCTGTTTTCTCATCTACAGAGAGGGGATAATAATGTCTATCCTGCCCACTTCTTGGGTTGTCATAGGAATGAAATGAAGCCATGTGAAAATCACTTGAAAGAACCATGATCAAAAACCAGGGTCAAGAACCCTGCAGGTGGTGGCATTATAGCTGTGTCCTTCTCAGCACAATACAGGGTCACCAGAGTTATTTAGTTATTTTTGTTTCCTTGATTTCTGTGGGGAACTATTTACCATCTGCCTACTACAGTGTGGGTTTTCTGCCGCGAAAGCTCTCCTGTACTTCCTGCTAGTTGGAAAGATTTCCACATTGCTTGTGTTCTCATTTGGTGATGTAACTGCTGGCGGTGATAGTCATGAGGTTGATAGACAGAAAGCTCCTTATCTTTACTGCTGATACAGTCCTCAGAAGAACCAGATAAAGTCCCAGCCTCTCATGCGTGCTCTGCATCCCTGTACCTCGTATGCTCTGTGCATGAATTCCATTGGTCCTCCTGTTTCTGCATAGGAATGCAGGTCCCAGACCCTGAACCTTGGGCCAAACCACAAACACACAAGTGTACAATGTGGAGACTCAGCTTTGCCTTACTTGATTGCATAAACCTGACTTTTCTATTCCAACCCGTTTCACTCTCCTCGATCCTGAGGGAAAGGACAACACATTTATGAAGTACCCCTTATGGCCCAGTCTCAGTGGTAGATGCGTTATACCTATAATTTCATTTAACCCCTACCATAACCTGATGAACTGGGTTTACTGTCTTCACTTAACAGAAGAGGAGAAATGAGATTCCAGAATACTGACAGTCTTGCTTGATGGTGTTGGCAGTAGTTGAACACAGCTCTGACTGAAGCCCAAATTGATTTTCTTTCCTCTACACTGGAATGATCCATGCTTCCTGATGAGGAAGACCTCTTCTAAGGATAAGCATTGTTCAGGATGCCCCCATGTAATATAGCTGTGCCCCTAACAACCTTTTTAAAGCAAATATATGAGGATGCTACTACAAATTTAATCATGCTGTAAATTGAATGCCCCTTTTATTAACCAGCACCATGTCACTTACCTCTGCAAAATGGAGATGCTCCCATGCATAATGTGCTCAACAGTCACTAGGCCACACCTGCTGCCCAGTTGGATGTATGGACCTCTGGTAGTAGCTCTGGACCTTCCCAGGGACTAGGGCACAGATGGGGAATTTCTCCAGTGTACTACCAAGGGAGCAGTGGCCTTTCTGCAGAGGCCTTCTGGCTGAGACTGTGAACTGAACCCAATATCAGTTTCCCCATTTCTAAAGGATTGGAATTTCAGCTGGATGTGCAGCCACCAATAAAAACGAAATTTCCCAGACTCTGAGTGACTAAGTATAGCCACGTGTCCAAAACCAGACTAGAAGAGCATGAGTGCAAGTGACAGTGTGAACTTCCGGGTTAAGTGCACTTAGCGGGAGGGCAGATGACGTCCGCTTCCCAGTCTGGTGCACTTAGGGGGAGGGCAGATGACGTCCGCTTCCCAGTCTGGTGCACTTAGGGGAAGGGCAGATGACGTCCGCTTCCCAGTCTGGTGCACTTAGAGGAAGGGCAGATGACGTCAGCTTCTGGGTCCAGTGCACACAGAGGAAAGGCCATTCTCTTCTTTCTCCCCTCTCACATACTGCCTGCGGTTGCAGTGATGACTGTCTTGGACTACAGGGATGGGGGCCTCACCCTTGTAATTGAGGACCTACAAGATAGAAGTTTCCAGAGTCAGTACCCCAGGCTGGACTCTTTATGTAAGAACTGTCTTCTCTAAGCTACTGTTATTTTGGTTCATTTTAGGCCTTTTTTTTTTCTTCTTTTTCTTCTCCTACAACAGTTGTGCTAATCCTTACTAAAATAGCTTTCAATATAAGCTGGTGATGAACTCCCAGTCACTCCTCTGAAGATCTTAATTAAAATGTTTCTTAATTAAAACGTCTTTAATCAAATCTCTTAAGAGTATGGACTCTAGGGTTAGAGGATATGGCTTTAACCAGTCCTGCCACGTGCTGTCTGTGTGGCCCGGGCAAGTTAACAGTCACTCACCACCTCTTTTCTCTGTGCCTGACCACCGGGTCCCAGCTCTAATTGATCTCATCTGGCTGCCACGCCAGCCTCCACCTGGCCTTAACCTTTCCTGATCTAGTACCCATAGTGACCTGTCAGAAGCACAAAAGGGAACTACATCCCTCTCCTGACTTTTCTTTGTGATGATATACACACTCTTCAGACTTCCCTGGTACCTCAGTGGCAAAGAATCCGCCTGTAATGCAGAAGCTGCAGGTTTGATCCCTCGGTCTGGAAGATCCCATGGAAGAGAACATGGCAACCCACACCAGTATTCTTGCCTGGAGAATCCCATAGACAGGGGAGCCTGGTGGGCTACAGTCCATGGGCTCCCAAAGAGTTTGACACGACTGAGCAACTAACCCTTTTGGAAAGTAAGCTTCATATTAAATAATTTTTCACTGAACAACTGGATGAATGAACCTCAGTTTTCCCATCTGTACAATGGTTGTTCTCCCTTCAGTGGTGTCAGGATGTACTAAGGAATATAGTCTGTTATGCAGAGCCCAGCGCTGGGTACAGAATAACGACATTGTATATAATAGCCACCATCCTCATCCTGCCCATGTCCTAAAGAGCCATTTCACCGGCTCCCATCCATCTGCCTTGCTTTCTCTTGTACCCCAGTACTCGATTTTTTTCTTTCTCATTTCCCCCATCTCATGTTCTGAATACCCTTGATCATCCCTTACATTTGGTTTATACCCTTTATCCTCAATCAACATTCCTTTTCCTCCCATGCCCACCCTCCACCCTCCCACAGGGAGCTCCCAGTTGTGCTCAGTAGCTTCATCTGTCTGCCCTCATGTCTCTGGTGTTGGTTTCATGGAGCCCTAGGACCACATACCCTAGCTTGCTCCCTTCCCCTCAGAGCCAACAGTAGGGGATTAATGTGGTTTCTTAGCTTGTGGTTGGAACTAGAGACCCCAAGGACTCTTCTCTACTCGGTGCCCATGGACCACACGTTCCGCCCTCCCAGCCTACTCCCACACTCCCTGTGCAGCATTGTTCAAGGTGCATGGTTCCCAGGAGGTCCCCAGAAGGTCAGGAGTGGGACTGGTCCACTCCATCTTTAGCAGATTTGCTTCATAGCCTCTCTCCAGGTGCATCGTAGAGAAGCCAGTGCCCTGTGCTGTCTACTGAACAATGTTAATTGGAGAGGAAAAAAAAATCCTCTTGTGTTTTCTCAATAAGTTGCCATTTAAGTGCTGGTGCTTATATATTTGAACTTGCCAAATTAATATCTGAACTTCATTGTGCTGACCCTTTTAAGTTAGTTTTTTCAAAATAAGTCTCCGGTTTTGAAGGACTATCCCTTTTTTAGCCCACGTACAAGGAATCTATCATCTGCAAATAATTAGACAGTGGGAATTATATTGTATTGCTAATGAGCAGATGTGCATACTTATAGTGGAGGAACAGCTGCACACATACAAAATGCAAAAACGACCCAAACCCAGCATTATGAATTCTGAAAGGGATTGCATTCTTTTAAGAATTTCAGAAACAGGAAAAAAAAAAGAATTTAACTGATACTTTTATTAATTGTTCTTTCAGTCATACTTTTCCTTGCATAACATTATCACACATGGACATAGCATCTTTGCTACTTGCAAATGTGCTATTTGCACTTTCAAATCCCTCTCTCATATAATACTATAAAGCTTATATTTAACATTTTTCCTGTGCCTTTCTAGTGCTTTAAGGGTTTGGTGCCTACAGACTCAATGACAGACTCCTCCTGGGTGTTTACTCTGGGCTGGGCGTAGTGCTAGGTTCTTAATGAGCATGTGATCCCATCTGATCCCTAAAGCAACGCAAGAGTAGGCAGTCTTAGACCCATTTTACAGATGAACAGATGGGCCCAGGGAGGTGAAATGATTTGCTATGAGCCAGTTGGTACGTTATTGTCAGAGCTGGGATTTGGACCTACCAGTTCAATTTCAAACCTTGTGTTACTTCCATTGTATGGTATGTGGTCCTGCATTGATACAAGATGCTATGGACTGACAGAATACACAGCTGCACCCTAACCTGCAACAGCAGCAAATTATCCAATGAAGAGTATCTGTCCTCATGAGCACCTTGTAATAGCTGTTACAATTTTGTAATCCTTTTAAGGATTTTCAGTATGAAAAAGTTCAAGTAGACTTTTTTTATACTATAAATCAAAATTTGTTTGTAAGGGATAGTGTGGTAGCAGTGTGTGTGTGTGTGTGTGCACACTCGCTCAGTCATGTCTGATTCTTTGTAGCCCCATGGACTGTAGCCCTCCAGCTCCTCTGTCCATGGGATTTCCCAGGCAAGAATACTGGAGTGGAGTGGGTTGCCATTTTCTTCTCCAGAGGATCTTCCTGACCCAGGAATCAAACCCATGTCTCTTGAGTCTCCTGCATTGGCAGTGGGTTCTTTACCACTGACACCACTGGGGAAGCCCCAGAAGAGTTTAGGAATGCTACTATCTTTTGTCAGCCTATACAAAGGGCACGTATCTGAGAATTTCCCTTGAAAGATGTGATTGGATCAGTGAATTCAAATAGACTTTTGCAGACTTTCAGCCAGGAAGAATTCCACATATCTTAGATTGGAGTGGTTAGGTCATTTAAACTTTGCTGATCAGTTCCTGAAATCATGTAAAATCAGTAAGAAGAAATGAAGTCAGAAGAATTAATTCACATAAAAGAATATTAAATTAGATAAGAGGAAAAATTAGAAATGATAACATTGGCAGAAACTAGAATTTCCAGGTTCTTAAATGGCAGACTAGCTACTTGTATCAGCTATCTCAGGAAAAGCCACTCAACATGTTGGATAAGATATAAAAAACATATTAAAAGCATCACATCAAAATACTGATGAAATGATTATGAATTACCATGTTAAAATTGAAGGGAACACAGGAATCTAGAAAGGTAAACAGGGGGCTAAAACCCTTTTGCTCTAGGAAGTTTGCCAGTTCCAGAAGAGTTGAGTCTTGAAGGCCTTATTAATCAAAGTACAATGAGATGCCCCCTCACACCTGTCAGAATAGCTAACATCAGAAAGTCTACAAATAACAAATGTTGGGTAGGATTTGGAGAAAAGGAAACCCTTGTTCACTCTTGGTAGGAATGTAAATTGGGGCAGTCACTCAGGAAAACAGTATGCAAGTTCCTCAAAAAACTAAAAATAGACCTGCCATATGATCTAGCAATTCCACTCCTGTATATATATCCCCTCCGAAAAGAAAATTGAAAACATTAACTTGAAAAGATACATGCACCCAGTTTCCATAGCAGCATTATTTACAGTAGCCAAGATATGGAAGTAACCCAAGTTGTTCATTAACAGATGAATGGAAAGAGAAGTTGTGGGGTGTGTGGGTGTACGATGGAATATTACTCAGTCATAAAAATTACATGCTACCATTTGCAACAGTGTGGATGGACCTAGAGCGTATTATGTTTAGTCAAATAAATCAGAGAAAGACAAATGCTCTATGTTGTCACTTATATGTAGAATCTAAGAAATAACACAAACAAATGTGTGTAACGAAACAGAAACAGACATGCTAATGTAGAGAACAAATTAGTGCTTACTAGTGGGGAGACGGAGGAGAGGGGCAACGTAGAAAATTAAAGTACAAACTGCTGCTGCTGCTGCTGCTAAGTCGCTACAGTCATGTGCGACCCCATAGACGGCAACCCACCAGGCTCCGCCATCCCTGGGATTCTCCAGGCAAGAACACTGGAGTGGGCTGCCATTTCCTTCTCCAATAAGTACAAACTACTAGGTATAAAATAAATAAGTGCAGGTCATCTAAAACCCCCAATCTCAACTTCGTGGGCCACCTAGCCTGGCCTTTGAATGAAGTTTCTGAAAACCAAGCAAAGCCCCAAGGTGAGCTTAACATGTAGGCTGTAAATAAATAATAAAACCTGCCAGCTTCCTTGCCAAGAACTCCAGGCAAATTTGTCCTGAAATTCCGTGTGAAATGAATGTATTTTCTACCTCCTAGTCCCCACCACACTGTCCAGGTCACTCACCCCCGTGCTCTGGCTTTGACTCAAGGTCAGTAGTTGAAACACAGTGACAAAGAGTCAGCTAACTTTTGCAGAAGCAAGAGCAAGTACAAACACCCTAAGTAGCTAAGTTGTGTCTGATTCTGTGATCCTATGGACTGCACTACGAGTGGAGGAGTGGAGGCTCCTCTGTCCTCCACTACTTCCTGGAGTTTGCTCAAATTCATGTCCATTGAGTCTGTGGTGCTATTTAACCATCTCATCCTCTGCTGCCCTCTTCTCCTTCAGTCTTCCCCAGTATCAGAGTCTTTTAAATACAATGTCCATGGATAATAATGTATGACTGCAGGACAACTTCCTTGTGTTAAGAAGTAAACACCAGGGCTGGCAGAGGGATGGTGGCAGAACCTGTGGGCTAGGTGGGAAGCTCACCCTCCACGAAGAAGGGAAGTGGGGACTGCTGCTGCCAAGGAGTGAGGAGACACCTGGAGGCCAAGGGTCAGGCCACCACTATCTCCTCCAGCAGCAGACACCATAGAGATCGGGCAGCCGGTGGGTGCACTGGCCACCAACGGCGACCCTGCACACAGGTGGCAGTGTAGAAGCCAAGACGGGAGCTTCCAGAAGTACTTTCAGAAAAATAAGAGTGAACCTCAGTACGCAAACACAGGGAACTGAAAAACCACAGTAAGCCTCGTTACTGAGTTTGAGAGCAGAAGCGACTGCAATTATACACTTAACAAGTTCTTTCCATATCTGGACCCCTGCCTGTCTATAATCAATTGTCTTCAGATGGAGAACTGAGTCCTAAAAGGTTGCAACATCCTTGAAGTTATGCAAAGAACTAAAGTAGCATGTGGCTTATCTAGGAGGTAAAGATGGGAATGGCTTCTGCTTGGTTGGTGCCCTCTTGAAGAGAAATACTTTTGCTCAGCTTAAGATCAAGCCCTGAGCCTTTGAAGTGGGAGCACTGACTCCAAGACCCTAGACTACCAGAGAAGTAACCCTGCTGCTGCTACTGTTAAGTTGCTTCAGTTGTGTCCAACTCTGTGCGACCCTATAGATGGCAGCCCACCAGGCTCCCCTGTTCCTGGGATTCTCCAGGCAAGAACACTGGAGTGGGCTGCCATTTCCTTCTCCAATGCATGAAAGTGAAAAGTGAAAGGAAGTCACTCAGTCATGTCTGACTCTTCGTGACCCCATGGACTGCAGCCCACCAGGCTCTTCCATCCATGGGATTTTCCAGGCAAAAGTACTGGAGTGGGGTGCCATAACCCTAGGGAGTATCAAATAGTGAGAACTCACACAAATGAAACCACTTGAATACAAGACCCAGCATCACCCAACCATCAGTAGCACCCTGGGCAGAATGTCTCATCTAAGCAAAAATCAAAACAAAAATGCAAACCCAATCATCAGCAGACAGGATTACCATCTCACTCACTCTTGCCCATCAGAGGAAAAACAAACAAACAAAAACTCAGCAGAAATCTCACACTTTATAAAGCTTACACAAAACAGAAAGGAAAAAAGAATTCAACCTTCTGCAAGGAAATAAGTCAACTTTCCTTGAAGCCTGGGAAAAGGAGACCTCAAACACAATAAGTTAAAAAAATAGCAAAAAGGCAGAGAAATACTACACAGGTGAAGGAACAAACTAGAAACACAGAAGTCCAAATAAATGAAGAGGAAATAGGCAAACTACCTGAAAAAGAATTCAGAATAATGATAGTAAACATAATCAAAAACCTTGAAAACAAAATGGAGAAAATGCAAGAATCAATTAACAAAGACCTAGAAGAATTAAAGAATAAACAAACAAACAACACAATTACTGAAATTAAAAATACTCTAGAAGGAATCAATAGCAGAATATCTGAAGCAGAAGAATGAATCAGTGAGCTGGAAGATAAAATGGTGGAAATAATTTCTGAAGAGCAGAATAAAGTAAAAAGAGTGAAAAGAACTGAGGATAGTCTCAGAGACCTCTGGGACCATATCAAATGCACCAAAATTCGAATTATAGGGGTCCCAGAAGAAGAAAAGAAAAAGAAAGGGTATGAAAAAAATTTTGAAGAGATTATAGTTGAAAATTTCCCCAACATGGAAAAGGAAATAGTCAATCAAGTCCAAGAGGCACAAAGAGTCCCATACAGGATAAGCCAAAGGAGAAACACACCAAGACACATACTAATCAAACTAACAAACACTAAACACAAAGAAAGAATATTAAAAACACCAAGGAGAAGCAACAAGTAACATACAAGGGAAACCCTGTATGCTTAACAGCTGATCTTTCAGCAGAAACTCTGCAGGCCAGAAGGGAATGGCAGGATATATTTAAAATATTGAAAGGGAAGAATCTACAACCAAGATTACTGTACCTGGCAAGGATCCCATTTAAAATTGATGGAGAAATAAAAAGCTTTTCAGACAAGCAAAAGTTAAGAGAATTCAGTACCATCAAACCAGCTTTACAACAAATGTTAAAGGGATTTATATAGTCAAGAAATACAGGAGAAGAAAAAAGATCTACAAAATCAACCCCAACCAATTAAGAAAATGGCAATAGGAACATATATATCAATAATTACTTTAAATGTAAATGGATTAAATACTCCAACCAAAAGACACAGACTGGCTGAATGGATACCAAAACAAGACACATATATATGCTGTCTACAAGAAACCCACTTCAGACCTCAAGACACATACAGATTGAAAGTGAGAGGCCGGAAAAATATATTCCATGCAAATGGGAAGCTAAAGAAAGCTAGCGTAGAAATCTTCATATCAGACAAAATAGATCTTAAAGAAGATTATAATAGATAAGAAAGGATACTACATAATGATCAAGGGGTCAATCCAAGAGGAAGACATAACAACTGTAAATATCAATGCACCCAACCTAGGAGCACCTCAATACACAAGACAAACACTAACAGACATAAAAGGAGAAATTGACAGGAACACAATAATAGTAGGAGACTTTAACACCCCACTCACACCAATGGACAGAACATCAGAGCAGAAAATTAATAAGGAAACACAAGTCTTAACTGACACATTAGATGAGATGGACCTCATTGATATCTTCAGGACATTCCATCCAAATGCAAAAGAATACACCTTCTTCTCAAGTGCACATGGAACATTACCCAGGATAGACCACATCTTGGGTCACAAATCAAACCTCAGTAAATTTAAGAAAATTGAAATTGTATCAAGCATCTTCTCCAACCACAATGCTATGAGACTAGATATCAATTACAAGAAAAAAAACTGGAAGAAACACAAACACATGGAGATTAAACAACATGTTTCTAAATAACCAATAGGTTACTGAAGAAATCAAAAGGGAAATAAAAAAATTTCTAGAAACAAATAGCAGTGAAAACACAACAACTCAAAACCTATGAGATGCAGCAAAATCAGTTCTAAGAGGGAAGTTTATAGCCATACAATCCTACCTCAAGAAACAAGAAAAATGTCAAATAGACAAACCAACTTTACACCTAAAACAACTGGGGGAAAAAAAAGAACATTTCTATATACTAACAATGAAAAATCAGAAAGAGAAATTAAGGAATCAATCCCATTCACCATTGCAACAAAAGCAATTAAATATATAGGAATAAGCTTACCTAAGGAGACAAAAGAACTGTACACAGAAAATTGTAAGACACTGATGATCATTATCCTCAATGGTGAACAATTGAAAGCATTTCCCCTAAAGTCAGGAACAAGAAAAGGGTGCCCACTTTCACCACTACTATTCAACATAGTTTTGGAAGTTTTGGCCACAGCAATCAGAGCAGAAAAAGAAATAAAAGGAATCTAGATTGGAAAAGAAGAAGTAAAACTCTCACTGTTTGCAGATGACATGATCCTCTACATAGAAAACCCTAAAAGACTCCACCATAAAATTACTAGAGCTAATCAATGAATATAGTAAAGTTGCAGGATATAAAATCAACACACAGAAATCCCTTGCATTCCTATACACTAATAATGAGAAAATAGAAAGAGAAATTAAGGAAACAATTCCATTCACCATTGCAACGAAAAGAATAAAATACTTAGCAATATATCTACCTAAAGAAACTAAAGACCTATATATAGAAAACTATAAAACACTGGTGAAAGAAATGAAAGAGGACACTAATACATGGAGAGATATACTGTGTTCATGGATCAGAAGAATCAATATAGTGAAAATGAGTATACTATCCAAAGCAATCTATATTTTCAATGCAATCCCTATCAAGCTACTAATGGTATTTTTCACAGAGCTAGAACAAATAATTTCACAATTTGTATGGAAATACAAAAAACCTTGAATAGCCAAAGCAGTCTTGAAAAAGAAGAATGGAACTGGAGGTACCAACTTGCCTGACTTCAGGCTGTACTACAAAGCCATAGTCATCAAGACAGTATGGTACTGGTACAAAGACAGAAATATAGATCAATGGAACAAAATAGAAAGCCTAGAGATAAATCCATGCACCTATGGACACCTTATCTTTGACAAAGGAGGCAAGAATATGCAATGGAGAAAAGACAATCTCTTTAACAAGTGGTGCTGGGAAAACTGGTCAACCACTTGTAAAAGAATGAAACTAGGACACTTTCTAACAACATACACAAAAATAAACTCAAATGGATTAAAGATCTAAACGTAAGACCAGAAACTATAAAACTCCTAGAGGAGAACATAGACAAAACTCTCTCCGACATAAATCACAGCAGCATCCTCTACGACCCACCTCCCAGAATATTGGAAATAAAAGGAAAAAAAAAAAACAAAAAACATGGGA
>NW_011494715.1:4954698-4955147 GCF_000754665.1 Bison bison bison | reverse complement strand
GACAAAGAACTAATCTCAAAAAAATACAAGCAACTCCTGCAGCTCAATTCCAGAAAAATAAACGACCGAATCAAAAAATGGGCCAAAGAACTAAACAGACATTTCTCCAAAGAATACATACACATGGCTAACAAACACATGAAAAGATGCTTAACATCGCTCATTATTCAGTTCAGTTCAGTTCGTCGATCAGTCGTGTCCAGCTCTTTTCCACCCCATGAATTACAGCACGCCAGGCCTCCCTGTCCATCACCAACTCCCGGAGTTCACTCAAACTCATGTCCATCCAGTCGGTGATGCCACCCAGCCATCTCACCTCTGTCGTCCCCTTCTTCTCCTGCCCCCAATCCCTTCCAGCAGCAGAGTCTTTTCCAATGAGTCAACTCTTCGTATGAGGTGGCCAAAGTACTGGAGTTTCAGCTTTAGCATCATTCCTTCCAAAGAACTCT
>NW_011494715.1:4953444-4953872 GCF_000754665.1 Bison bison bison | reverse complement strand
CAGCAATACATGAACCGTGAACTTCCAGACGTTCAAGCTGGTTTTAGAAAAAGCAGAGGAACCAGAGACCAAATGGCCAACATCCGCTGGATCATGGAAAAAGCAAGAGTTCCAGAAAAACATCTATTTCTGCTTTATTGACTATGCCAAAGCCTTTGACTGTGTGGATCACAGCAAACTGTGGAAAATTTTGAAAGAGATGGGAATACCAGACCACCTGACCTGCCTCTTGAGAAACCTATGTATGCAGGTCAGGAAGCAACAGTTAGAACTGGACATGGAATAACAGACTGGTTCCAAATAGGAAATGGAGTATGTCAAGGCTGTATATTGTCACCCTGCTTATTTAACTTATATGCAGAGTACATCATGAGAAACACTGGGCTGGAAGAAGCACAAGCTGGAATCAAGATTTCTGGGAGAAATAT
>NW_011494715.1:4952630-4953344 GCF_000754665.1 Bison bison bison | reverse complement strand
CAATTGTCACATCCATACATGACCACTGGAAAAACCATAGCCTTGACTAGATGGACCTTTGTTAGCAAAGTATTGTCTCTGCTTTTGAATATGCTATCTAGGTTGGTCATAACTTTCCTTCCAAAGAGTAAGCGTCTTTTAATTTCATGGCTACAATCATCATCTGCAGTGATTTTGGAACCCCCAAAAATAAAGTGTGACACTGTTTCCACTGTTTCCCCATCTATTTGCCACAGAAGCAGAAGACACTAGGAAGAGGTGGCAAGAATACACAGAAGAACTGTACAAAAAAGATCTTCATGACCCAGATAATCAAGATGGTGTGATAATCACCTAGAGCCAGACATCCTGGAATGTGAAGTCATGTGGGCCTTAGAAAGCATCACGACGAACAAAGCTAGTGGAGGTGATGGAATTCCAGTTGAGCTATTTCAAATCCTGAAAGATGATGCTGTGAAAGTGCTGCACTCAGTATGCCAGCAAATTTGGAAAACTCAGCAGTGGCCACAGGACTGGAAAAGGTCAGTTTTCATTTCAATCCCGAAGAAAGGCAATGCCAAAGAATGCTCAAACTACTACACAATTGCAGTCATCTCACACGCTAGTAAAGTAGTGCTCAAAATTCTCCAAGCCAGGCTTCAGCAATACATGAACCGTGAACTTCCAGACGTTCAAGCTGGTTTTAGAAAAAGCAGAGGAACCAGAGACCAAATC
>NW_011494715.1:4951879-4952340 GCF_000754665.1 Bison bison bison | reverse complement strand
CCCAGCGTTTTTCATGATGTACTCTGCATATAAGTTAAATAAGCAGGGTGACAATATACAGCCTTGACGTACTCCTTTTCCTATTTGGAACCAGTCTGTTGTTCCATGTCCAGTTCTAACTGTTGCTTCCTGACCTGCATACATAGGTTTCTCAAGAGGCAGGTCAGGTGGTCTGGTATTCCCATCTCTTTCAGAATTTTCCACAGTTTTCTGTGATCCACACAGTCAAAGGCTTTGGCATAGTCAATAAAGCAGAACTAGATGTTTTTCTGGACCTCTCTTGCTTTTTCCATGATCCAGTGGATGTTGGCCATTTGATCTCTGGTTCCTCTGCCTTTTCTAAAACCAGGTTGAACATCTGGAAGTTCACGGTTCATGTATTGCTGAAGCCTGGCTTGGAGAATTTTGAGCATTACTTTACAGGCGTGTGAGATGAGTGCAACTGTGCGGTAGTTTGAGCA
>NW_011494715.1:4951048-4951779 GCF_000754665.1 Bison bison bison | reverse complement strand
GTGGAAACACTGTCAGACTTTATTTTTGGGGGCTCTAAAATCACTGCAGATGGTGACTGCAGCCATGAAATTAAAGGACGCTTACTCCTTGGAAGGAAAGTTACGACCAACCTAGATAGCATATTCAAAAGCAGAGACATTACTTTGCCAACAAAGGTCCGTCTAGTCAAGGCTATTGTTTTTCCTGTGGTCATGTATGGATGTGAGTTGGACTGTGTAGAAAGCTGAGCGCCAAAGAATTGATGCTTTTGAACTGTGATGTTGGAGAAGACTCTTGAGAGTCCCTTGGACTGCAAGGAGATCCAACTAGTCCATTCTGAAGGAGATCAGCCCTGGGATTTCTTTGGAAGGACTGACGCTAAAGCTGAAACTGCAGTACTTTGGCCACCTCATGCTAAGAGTTGACTCATTGGAAAAGACTCTGATGCTGGGAGGGATTGGGGGCAGGAGGAGAAGGGGATGACAGAGGATGAGATGGCTGGATGGCATCACTGACTGATGGACATGAGTCTGAGTGAACTTCGGGAGTTGGTGATGGACAGGGAGGCCTGGCGTGCTGCGATTCATGGGGTCCCAAAGAGTCGGACATGAATGAGCGACTGAACTGAACTGAACTGGACTGAGGGGACCAGATGCCATGATCTTAGTTTTCTGAATGTTGAGCTTTAAGCCAACTTTTTCACTCTCCTCTTTCACTTTTATCAACAGGCTTTTTAGTTCCTTTTCACTTT
>NW_011494715.1:4949862-4950846 GCF_000754665.1 Bison bison bison | reverse complement strand
AAACTGACCTTTTCCCGTCCTGTGGCCACTGCTGAGTTTTCCAAATTTGCTGGCATACTGAGTGCAGCACTTTCACAGCATCATCTTTCAGGATTTGAAATAGCTCAACTGGAATTCCATCACCTCCACTAGCTTTGTTCGTAGTGATGCTTTCTAAGGCCCACTTGACTTCACATTCTAGGATGTCTGGCTCTAGGTGAGTGATCACACCATCTTGATTATCTGGGTCATGAAGATCTTTTTTGTACAGTTCTTCTGTGTATTCTTGCCACCTCTTCTTAATATCTTCTGCTTCTGTTAGGTCCATACCATTTCTGTCCTTTATCGAGCCCATCTTTGGATGAAATATTCCCTTGGTATCTCTAATTTTCTTGAAGAGATCTCTAGTCTTTCCCATTCTGTTGTTTTCCTCTATTTCTTTGCACTGATCGCTGAGGAAGGCTTTCTTATCTCTTCTTGCTATTCTTTGGAATTCTGCATTCAGATGCTTATATCTTTCCTTTTCTCCTTTGCTTTTCGCTTCTCTTCTTTTCACAGCTATTTGTCAGGCCTCCTCAGACAGTCATTTTGCTTTTTTGCATTTCTTTTCCATGGGGATGGTCTGGATCCCTGTCTCCTATACAATGTCACGAACCTCATTCCATAGTTCATCAGGCACTCTATCTATTAGATGTAGTCCCTTAAATCTATTTCTCACTTCCACTGTATAATCATAAGGGATTTGATTTAGGTCATACCTGAATGGTCTAGTGGTTTTCCCTACTTTCTTCAAAAAGTCTGAATTTGGCAATAAGGAGTTCATGATCGGAGCCACAGTCAGCTCCTCGTCTTGTTTATAGGTTTGCTGCTGCTGCTAAGTCGCTTCAGTCGTGTCCGACTCTGTGCAACCCCAGAGATGGCAGCCCACCAGGCTCCCCTGTCCCTGGGATTCTCCAGGCAAGAATACTGGAGTGGTGCCATTTCCTTCTCCAATGCATGAAAGTG
>NW_011494715.1:4949291-4949762 GCF_000754665.1 Bison bison bison | reverse complement strand
CGTCCGTCCATGGGATTTTCCAGGCAAGAGTACTGCAGTGGGATGACATTGCCTTCTACTGTTTATAGGTTTGGAGAAATCCAAATCAATACCACAATGAGATATCACCTCACACTGGTCAGAATAGCCATCATCAAAAAGTCTACAAACAATAAACACCAGAGAGGGTGTGGAGATAAGGCAAAGCTCATGCACTGTTGGTGGGATTGTAAATTGGTACAGCCACTATGGAAGATGGTAAGGAAATTCCTTTAAAAACTAGGAATAAAGTCACCATATTACTCAGAAATCCCACTCCTAGGCATATACCCTGAGGAAACCAAAATTGAAAAAGACACAAGTATCCTGTTGTTCATTATGGCACTATTTACAATAGCTAGATACGGAAGCAATGTAGATGTTTTAGCAAGCTAGAACATGGAAGATGTCCATTGACAGATGAATAGATAAAGAAGTTGTGGTACATATACA
>NW_011494715.1:4947335-4949101 GCF_000754665.1 Bison bison bison | reverse complement strand
ACTCAGCCATAAAAAGGAATGCCTTGGAGTCAGTTCTGATGAGGTAGATGAACCTAGAACCTATTATACAGAGTGAAGTAAGTCAGAAAGAGAAAGATACATATTGTATTCTAATGCATATATATGGAATCTAGAAAAATGGTACTGAAGAATTTATTTACAGGGCCACAATGGAGAAACAGATAGAGAGAATAGACTTATGGACCTGGGGAGAGGGGAGGAGAGGGTGAGATGTATGGAGAGAGTAACATGGAAACTTACATTACCATATGTAAAATAGATAGCCAGTGGGAATTTGCTGTATGGCTCAGGAAACTCAAACAGGGGCTTTGTATCAACCTAAAGGGGTGGGATGGGGAGGGAGTTTCAAAAGGGAGGGGATATATGTATACCTATGGCTGATTGATGTTGAGCTTTGACAGAAAAAAACAGAATTCTGTAAAGCAATTATCCTTCAATAAAAAATACATAGTTTTAAGCATTAAGGATATGTTGTACAACACAAGGAAATATGATCATTATTTTGTAATAACTTTATTTTTTACTTTAGAAAGTTGGTATTTCACTTTTAAAATTTTTATTCGAGTCTAGTTGATTTACAACGTTGTCTTAGCTCAGGTGTGGGCTTCGCAGGTGGCTCAGTGGGAAAGAATCGCCTACCAACGCAGGAGATGCGAGTTCTATCCTTGGGTCAGTAAGATCCCCTGGAGTAGGAAATGGCAACCCACTTCAGTATTCTTGCTTGGAAAATTCATTTGGGCAGAGGAGTATGGAGGGCCACAGTCCATGGGATTGCAAAGAGTCGGACACGACTGAGTAAACATGTAGGCTGGGTTAGTTTCAGGTGTACAGCAAGCTGATTCAGCTATTCTGTACACATGTCCACTCTTTTTCAGAGGCTTTTCCTATATAGGTCGTTGCAGAGTACCGAGTAGACTTCTTGTGCTATCGAGTAGGTCCTTATTAGTTATCCATTTTGTATACAGTGGTTTAAATGAAGTATAGTCTAAAAACGAAGTATAATCCATAAAAATATGGACTCACCATGTGGTACACCTGAAATGAATATAATACAAATAAATTATTCTTCAATAAAAATAAGTTAAAAAGAAAATCTAAAATACTGTAAGAGGAGTGAAAAAATAAATTCTAAATATTTTACAGACCTAAATGTGAAAACAAAACTACAAAACTTCACATAGATAGTATTATTATGATCTTTGGTTTGAGAAGTATTTCTTAAACAAGATATAAAAAGCACTAGCCATAAGGGAAGCTATTTGATAAATTTAACAGTATTAAAATCAGAACTTCGGTTCATCAAAAAACATCATAAAAAGATGTAAGAGTAGATTATATTTGCCAACATATTAATATCCAAGACATATAAAAAGTAGATTTTAAAAATATCTGCAATAGATTTTTTAAAATGCAGGCCACTGACTAGAAAAATGGGCAAAGGACTTGTAGTGGTGAGGAAACATGAAATGATAATCTATGCCATTATTAACCAAGGAAATGCAAATTAAGATCAAGTGAGATTTCATTAGACAGCGAGTTCAGTTCAGTTCAGTCCCTCAGTCATGTCCAACTCTTTTTAACCCCAGGGACTGCAGCACACCAGGCCTCCCTGTCCATCACCAACTCCCGGAGTTTACTCAAACTCATGTCCATTGAGTCGGTGATGCCATCCCAACCATCTCATCCTCTGTCGTCCCCTTCTCCTCCTGCCCTCAATCTTCCCTAGCATCCAGGGCTTTTCAAAT
>NW_011494715.1:4944207-4946741 GCF_000754665.1 Bison bison bison | reverse complement strand
CAGTCACCATCTGCAGTGATTTTGGAGCCCCCCCAAATAAAGTCAGCCACTGTTTCCACTGTTTCCCCATCTATTTTCCATGAAGTGATGGGACCAGATGCCATGATCTTAGTTTTCTGAATGTTTAGCTTTGACCAACTTTTTCAGTCTCCTCTTTCACTTTCATCAAGAGGCTCTTTAGTTCTTCTTCACTTTCTGCCATAAGGGTGGTGTCATCTGCATATCTGAGGTTATTGATATTTCTCCTGGCAATCTTGATTCCAGCTTGTGCTTCCTCCAGCCCAGTGTTTCTCATGATGTACTCTGCATACAAGTTAAATAAGCGGGGTGACAATATACAGCCTTGACGTACTCCTTTTCCTATTTGGAACCAGTCTGTTGTTTCATGTCCAGTTCTAATGCTTCCTGACCTGCATACAGATTTCTCAAGAGGCAGGTCAGGTGGTCTGGTTTTCCATATCTTTCAGAATTTTCCACAGCAAGCATACTGACAAAAAGTAAAAAGTCTGACATTAACAGACTTGAATGAATTGGTGAACATTTAGAGCTCTGAGCACTCTCATGCATTGATGTAGGTTTATTAATTGGTACACCTACTCTGGAAAATGGTTCAACATCTGGTTAAGATGAGAACATGCAAATCCAACAAGCCAAGAATTTTATTTCTAGGTATGTACTCAAGTGAAATTCATACATATATAACAATGCAGGTCTTAGCAGCCCCAAGCTGGTAATGTTAATCAGCAGTAGAATGGATAAACAAATTATGATCTATTCATACAAAGGGATATTTCAAAGCAGTGAAAATGAAGAAAATAAAACAATCTCATGAACATAACAGTTAGTGAAAGATTAAAACCACAGTATAACTTCACTGATGTAAATTGTTTTTAAAAAAGGTGATGACTGTTATAAAAATCAGGTATGGTTAGTACTGAAAAAGGGAAGGGACTGTCATCAGTAGGGACACATGGTGGGTTGTCAGGTTGCTGATAATGCTCTGTTTCTTGACATAAGTGGTGGTTATGTTTTCACTTTATCATAAAAATGTATAGTAATATATCTTGCCATATATAGTATGAGAATATTAATGTGAATACTTTAATAAACTGCATTTATGTTTTATGTAGTTTTGTACATGTATGTACCTTTCTGTATTCAGATCTAGAAATTATAAAGCATTGCAATATTGATTCCTGGTGCTTGTGCTCAGTTGTGTCCGACTCTTTGCGACCCCGTGGACTGTAGCCCACCAGGCCCCCCTGTCCATGGAATTCTCCAGGCAAGAATACTGGAGTTGCCATTTCCATCTCCAGGGGATCTTCCTGACCCAGAGATCGAACCGGGGTCTCCTGTGTCTCCTGCATTGGAAGGTGGATTCTCTACCACTGAGCCACCTGAGTAACTTGTCGATTGCTACTTTTGTGAATAATATGAACAATGCCCATGATGAAAGACTAGCTTTGTGAATGTATGTGCACATACGTGCTTGGTATTGACTCAAATGTAAACGTCTTATAAATCTAATTTCATGCCTAATGTTCTGTAAGGAAATACTTTGGCTGACTTATTGCTACAAAACTTTAAGATTTGGATAAGAAACAGTGACATAGAAGTTTTAACATTCTGGAAATTTTCATACATTTTGATGATAGTCTGAATATTTCAAGATTCAATCATTGGTCAAAATTGGGAGTTTGTAGTACAAGTGGATATGGAGTCCCAGACATTCTTTAAAAAGATATAATAGTTTAAAATAGTTCCCTTGCCGTCACAAATAGAATTTCCCTTTCATAAAAGTAAAGCTATATTAAAATGATTTCTTTTTTTTTTTGCTTTTTAGGAAGAAATCACCACATCTTTTCAAACTAATTTATTTATGGTTACGGAAGTAGTGTTTTTTCATTACTGAAAATCAAATCCTTCTTTTTAGGCACAGAGTGAATATTTGACACCTCTGTTACATAGCAATTTTCTTTTATCTCTTTTGAGATACGTTGCGTTAAAAAAATAGAATATTGGGAAATGATAGGGAACACGGAGTATTTCCTTTTAGAAGGGAGCCACGTGATATCTTTCATAGTCCACTATGTGCTACTTCATTTTTTTTTTACTTAAGTGATACATAATGTACAAGTTGAGGTTGGTGTGTTTGTTCAGTTGCTAAGTCATGTCCGAGTCACTGCGACCCCATGGACTGCAGCACGCCAGGGCTCCTTGCCTCTCACTATATCCCAGAGTGAGACAGTACTGATTAAGAACATGACTTTGTAGTTAGCTAGTTTCCGATCAGCACTGGCGTTGGGCAGGCCCTCAACCTTTCTCTGAGTGTTAACTTAGTATTTTAACTTTAAAATGAGATGTCTTCAGGATGGGGAACACATGTATACTAATTAAATAATTTTCTATTAAAGAAAAAAAAATAAATAAAATGAGATGTCATTTAAAATGGACAGAATTAATTTTCAGTCAGGTAAAGTGAGATAATTCCACATGAATAAGACTTGTCTCAAACACCTGAATTAATGTCCAGG
>NW_011494715.1:4933792-4944107 GCF_000754665.1 Bison bison bison | reverse complement strand
GGAAGTAGTGTTTTTTCATTACTGAAAATCAAATCCTTCTTTTTAGGCACAGAGTGAATATTTGACACCTCTGTTACATAGCAATTTTCTTTTATCTCTTTTGAGATACGTTGCGTTAAAAAAATAGAATATTGGGAAATGATAGGGAACACGGAGTATTTCCTTTTAGAAGGGAGCCACGTGATATCTTTCATAGTCCACTATGTGCTACTTCATTTTTTTTTTACTTAAGTGATACATAATGTACAAGTTGAGGTTGGTGTGTTTGTTCAGTTGCTAAGTCATGTCTGAGTCACTGCGACCCCATGGACTGCAGCACGCCAGGGCTCCTTGCCTCTCACTATATCCCAGAGTGAGACAGTACTGATTAAGAGCATGACTTTGTAGTTAGCTAGTTTCCGATCAGCACCGGCGTTGGGCAGGCCCTCAACCTTTCTCTGAGTGTTAACTTAGTATTTTAACTTTAAAATGAGATGTCATTTAAAATGGACAGAATTAATTTTCAGTCAGGTAAAGTGAGATAATTCCACATGAATAAGACTTGTCTCAAACACCTGAATTAACATCCAGGTGTGTCAGGAATGGTCACATGGGTGATAATAAGAGGTGCCATCTCTTGCTGTGGGGGATGCTGCTTCATCTACCTGCTGGGGGACTTTAGGGCCCAGTGAGAACTTGTCTCCAGATTATTTTGAAACCACAGTGAGATACTATTATACATATTTGACACTGGCTAAAATTAAAAATGACTGATCATGCCAAGTATTTAAGTAGATATAAGATGACTGGAGCCTTCATACATTGCTGGTAGGTAACAGAAAATGTTATAACCACTCGGGGAAAACTTTTTCAGTTTCTTAAAAAAAAAATACAAATGTACCAGCCATTCCACTCCCAGGTATTTATCCAGGAGAAGTGAAAGCATATATACAAAATGAAAGCATATATACAAAACCAGTACATGAATGATCACAGTAGCTATATTTTTATAGCCAAAGGCTGCAGAGAACCCAAATGTCCATTAGTATGTCAATGACTAATGGATATATTTGGCATAGCCAATCAATGGAAATTCCCTGTGGCTCAGATGGTGAAGAATCTGCCCACAATGTGGGGGACCTGGGTTCAGTCCCTGGGTCGGGAAGATCCTCTGGAGAAGGGAATGGCTACCCACTCCAGTATTCTTGCCTGGAGAATCCTATGGACAGAGGAGTCTGGGGGGTTACAATCCATGGGATCTCATAGAGTCGGACACAACTGAGTGACTTACATTTAATCAATGGAACACTGCTCAGCAATAAAAGAAAGCAACATACAACAACATGCTGCTGCTGCTAAGTTGCTTCAGTCATGTCCGACTCTGTGCGACCCCATAGACGGCAGCCCACGAGGCTCCCCCGTCCCTGGGATTCTCCAGGCAAGAACACCGGAGTGGGTGCCATTGCCTTCTCCAGTGTAGGAAAGTGAAAAGTGAAAGTGAAGTCGCTGAGTCTTGTCTGACTCTTAGCGACCCCTTGGACTGCGGCCCACCAGGCTCCTCCATCCATGGGATTTTCCAGGCAAGAGTACTGGAGTGGGGTGCCATTGCCTTCTCCGATACAACAACATAGTTGAGTTAGAGGAAAAAAAGTGTATATATTATATATGATTCCAATTGTATAAAATTCTAAAAAAATACAGATGAGTCTATAATGACAGAATTTAGATCAGTGTTTGCCTTGGGCTTTAGGGTGGGGGCCGGGAGTGGTGAGAAGGGGAGATCTGAAAGGGGTATGAGGGGCACTTGACTCATACTCATACAGTGGGTACATACTCATACAGTGGCTAAGATTCCACACTTCCAATGCAGGGTACATGGCTTCCATCCCTGGTTGGGGAACTAAAGTCCCACCTGCAGCCAAAAAACAAAGGAAAGGAGATATGAGGAAACTTTTAGAAGTGTTCATTATCTTGACTGTGGTGAGGGTGATTTCATGGCTTATGCATATGTCAAAATTGATCAAATTGTACAGTTTAAATATATACGATTTATGATATGTTGATTATACCTCAATAAAGCTGGTTTTAAAGGATCTAACCTAAATCCATCTTTGGCTGCAAAGAATATAATCAATCTGATTTCAGTGTTGACCATCTGGTGATGTCCATGTGTAGAGTCTTCTCTTTTGTTGCTGGAAGAGGGTGTTTGCTATGACCAGTGCATTTTCTTGGCAAAACTCTATTAGTCTTTGCCCTGCTTCATTCCATATTCCAAGGCCAAATTTGCCTGTTACTCCAGGTGTTTCTTGACTTCCTACTTTTGCATTCCAGTCCCCTATAATGAAAAGGACATCTTTTTGGGTGTTAGTTCTAAAAGGTCTTGTAGGTCTTCATAGAACCGTTCAACTTCAGCTTCTTCAGTGTTACTCGTTGGGGCATAGACTTGGATTACTGTGATATTGAATGGTTTGCCTTGGAAACGAACAGAGATCATTCTGTTGTTTTTGAGACTGCATCCACGTACTGCATTTCGGACTCTTTTGTTGACCATGAAGGCTACTCCATTTCTTCTAAGAGATTCCTGCCTGCAGTAGTAGATATAATGGTCGTCGGAGTTAAATTCACCCATTCCAGTCCAAGACCAGGAGCTGACTGTGACTCGGATCATGAACTCCTTATTGCCAAATTCAGATTTAAATTGAAGAAAGTAGGGAAAACCACTAGACTATTCAGGTATGACCTAAGTCAAATCCCTTATGATTATACAATGGAAGTGAGAAATAGATTTAAGGGACTAGATCTGATAGAGTGCCTGATGAACTATGGACGGAGGTTCGTGACATTGTACAGGAGACAGGAATCAAGACCATCCCCATGGAAAAGAAATACAAAAAAGTAAAATGGCTGTCTGAGGAGGCCTTACAAATAGCTGTGAAAAGAAGAGAAGCGAAAAGCAAAGGAGAAAAGGAAAGATATGAGCATCTGAATGCCGAATTCCAAAGAATAGCAAGAAGAGATAAGAAAGCCTTCCTCAGTAATCAATGCAAAGAAATAGAGGAAAACAACATTTATCTATATTTCTGTCTTTGTGCCAGTACCATACTGTCTTGATGACTGTGGCTTTGTAGTAGAGCCTGAAGTCAGGCAGGTTGATTCCTCCAGTTCCATTCTTCTTTCTCAAGATTGCTTTGGCTATTCGACGTTTTTTTGTATTTCCATACAAATTGTGAAATTATTTGTTATAGCTCTGTGAAAAATACCGTTAGTAGCTTGATAGGGATTGCATTGAATCTATAGATTGCTTTGGGTAGTATACTCATTTTCACCATACTGATTCTTTTGATCCATGAACATGGTATATTTCTCCATCTGTTAGTGTCTTCTTTGATTTCTTTCACCAGTGTTTTATAGTTTTCTATATATAGATTTTAGTTTCTTTAGGTAGATATATTGCTAAGTATTTTATTCTTTTCATTGCAATGGTAAATGGAATTGTTTCCTTAATTTCTCTTTCTGTTTTCTCAATATTAGTGTATAGGAATGCAAGGGATTTCGGTGTGTTGATTTTATATCCTGCAACTTTACTATATTCATTGATTAGCTCCAGTAATTTTCTGGTGGAGTCTTTAGGGTTTTCTATGTAGAGGATCATGTCATCTGCAAACAGTGAGAATTTTACTTCTTCTTTTCCAATCTGGATTCCTTTTATTTCTTTTTCTGCTCTGATTGCTGTGGCCAAAACTTCCAAAACTATGTTGAATAGTAGTGGTGGGAGTGGGCACCCTTGTCTTGTTCCTGACTTTAGGGGAAATGCTTTCAATTGTTCACCATTGAGGATAATGTTTGCTGTGGGTCTGTCATATGTAGCTTTTATTATGTTGAGGTATGTTACTTCTATTCCTGCTTTCTGGAGAGTTTTTATCATAAATGGATGTTGAATTTTGTCAAAGGCTTTCTCTGCATCTATTGAGATAATCATATGGCTTTTATTTTTCAATTTGTTAATGTGGTGTATTACATTGATTGATTTGCCCATACAACCCAGCAATCCCACTGCTGGGCATACACACCAAGGAAACCAGAATTGAAAGAGACACGTGTACCCCAATGTTCATCGCAGCACTGTTTATAATAGCCAGGACATGGAAGAAACCTAGATGTCCATCAGCAGATGAATGGATAAGACAGCTGTGGTACATATACACAATGGAGTATTACTCAGCCATTAAAAAGAATACATTTGAATCAGTTCTAATGAGGTGGATGAAACTGGAGCCTATTATACAGAGTGAAGTAAGCCAGAAAGAAAAACACCAATACAGTATACTAATGCATATATATGGAATTTAGAAAGATGGTAACGACAACCCTGTATGTGAGACAGCAAAAGAGACACAGATGTATAGAACAGTCTTTTGGACTCTGTGGGAGATGGAAGAGGGGGGACGACTTGAGAGAATGGCATTAAAACATGTATAATATCATATAAGAAAAAAACAAAAAAAGAAAGAAAGAAAGAAAACAACAGAATGGGAAAGACTAGAGATCTCTTCAAGAAAATTAGAGATACCAAGGGAACATTTCATGCAAAGATGGGCTCGATAAAGGACAGATATGGTATGGACCTAAAAGAAGCATAAGATATTAAGAAGAGGTGGCAAGAATACACAGAAGAACTGTACAAAAAAGATCTTCATGACCAAGATAATCACGACGGTGTGATCACTCACCTAGAGCCAGACATCCTGGAATGTGAAGTCAAGTGGGCCTTAGAAAGCATCACGACGAACAAAGCTAGTGGAGGTGATGGAATTTCAGTTGAGCTATTTCAAATCCTGAAAGATGATGCTGTGAAAGTGCTGCACTCAATGGGCCAGCAAATTTGGAAAACTCAGCAGTGGCCACAGGACTGGAAAAGGTCAGTTTTCATTTCAATCTCAAGATAAGGCAATGCCAAAGAATGCTCAAACTACCACACAATTGCACTCATCTCACACACTAGTAAAATAATGCTGAAAATTCTCTAAGCCAGGCTTCAGCAATACATGAACCATGAACTTTGAGATGTTCAAGCTGGTTTTAGAAACGGCAGAAGAACCAGAGATCAAATTGCCAACATCTGCTGGATCATGGAAAAAGCAAGAGATTGCAGAAAAACATCTATTTCTGCTTTATTGACTATGCCAAAGCCTTTGACTGTGTGGATCACAATAAACTGTGGAAAATTCTGAAAGAGATAGGAATACCAGACCACCTGACCTGCCTCTTGAGAAACCTATATGCAGGTCAGGAAGCAACAGTTAGAACTGCACATGGAACAGCAGACTGGTTCCAAATAGGAAAAGGAGTACGTCGAGGCTGTATATTGTCACCCTGCTTATTTAACTTGTATGCAGAGTACATCATGAGAAATGCTGGGCTGGAAGAAGCACAAGCTGGAATCAAGGTTGCCAGGAGAAATATCAATAACTTTAGGTATGCAGATGACACCCCCCTTATGGCAGAAAGTGAAGAGGAACTAAAGAGCCTCTTGATGAAAGTGAAAGTGGATGGTGAAAAAGTTGGCTTAACCCTCAACATTCAGAAAACTAAGATCATGGCATCTGGTCCCATCACTTCATGGGAAATAGATGGGCAAACAGTGGAAACAGTGTCAGACTTTATTTTTCTGGGCTCCAAAATCAGAGCAGATGGTGACTGCAGCCATGAAATTAAAAGACGCTTACTCCTTGGAAGGAAAGTTATGACCAACCTAGATAGCATATTCAAAAGCAGAGACATTACTTTGCCAACAAAGGTCCATCTAGTCAAGGCTATGGTTTTTCCAGTGGTCATGTATGCATGTGAGAGTTGGACTGTGAAGAAGACTGAGCACCAAAGAATTGATGCTTTTGAACTGTGGTGTTGGAGAAGACTCTTGAGAGTCCCTTGGATTGTAAGGAGATCCACCCAGTCCATTCTGAAGGAGATCAGCCCTGGGTGTTCTTTGGAAGGAATGATGCTAAAGCGGAAACTCCAGTACCTGGGCCACCTCACGTAAAGAGTTGACTCATTGGAAAAGACTCTGATGCTGGAAGGGATTGGGGGCAGGAGGAGAAGGGGATGACGGAGGATGAGATGGCTGAATGGCATCACTGACTCGATGGACGTGAGTTTGAGTGAACTCCGGGAGTTGGTGATGGACAGGGAGGCCTGGCGTGCTGCGATTCATGGGGTCGCAAAGAGCTGGACACAACTGAGGGACTGAACTGAACTGAACTGAACCGAAATCCTTACTGTATATGATGAATTGAGGCCAGAGAGGTTAAAATGTGTGGATTCTAGGTGGATCCATGTTCATCCTAGTGATCACAGCTTGCTTCTCTTCATTTGTATCTGTTTGTTGATACACTGTAGACATTTCTCTGTTGATACATTACATACATTTCTGGAAACTGAGATCAGGCTCAATGGTCTGTTATAGCTAAAGCTCTTACAAGTTTACTGGACTCAGCTAGATGCCCAGTGACTCTTTTTCTTGACAGAATTTTAAAATTTGTTAAGTACTAGGTTGAAAACTTCTCCTCCTTGAATTTCTGCATTAGAAGTCACAAGGGGACAGGGGAGATGTGTTTATTGAGCTTCTATGTAAGACACCTTACAACCCTGTGAAGTACACATCACCATCCCCATCTTCCCAAATAAAGTCACTGAAGCTTAGATGGGTCTAGTCCCTTGCCTGAGGTTGCCCAGTTAATAATTGCACAGAGGTGGAATTAGAAACAGAACCATCTCTTGACAAAACTCATGCCAGTTTCTCTGCTTCATTCAGCAGACGTGGCTCGAGATCTGTTTTTCTCCCTAGCAACAGTCTGTAGAAGAGAATACAGATTTATCCTGGTGGGAGTCACCCTGATTCTGCATCCAACATGGGTAGTAGTCCTCTAGTGAAGTTGCCCCTTTTAAGTTCTCAACACAGTCAGGAACCCCAGACCCTTAGGAATGTGTCCTTCCTTGCCCTGTTGTTCACTATCAGCTGGTGACTCCTAAAATTTCTTAAAATAATTACCTCTCAACAACTCATAGTGTGAACTTCCCTTTAAAATTCCCACGTTCACACACATTTCTCATCTCTCAAGTCTGAATATGTAAAAAAGGGCTAGCACCCAATGAGGAGCTAAAGTTTAGAGGGCTACTGGGTAGATGAGAAGTCATCTGCTCAGTCTTTTTGCTTCATTATAGACTAAGCATTTCTCTTTTTTCCAGCACTTTCTCTGACCCTGCTGAGAGAGAGGGAAATCTAAGAGCAGTCTCAGGATAGCTTGTCCTTTCAGATCTTATTTGGAGAAGGTAGATGGCGAAACCTCAAACAGTTGTGGATGCCAAGAGGTGAGTTCTTTCCAAGAATGCCCCAAAGCCCAGTCCCCATTAGTCAGTGCAGAGAGGGTTCTGGAAGAATTTTAAGTACAGAATGTTGTTTCTGAGCCAGTTATTCTCTCCTCACCCCCTGCAGCAAGTCCATTGTTTACTTTCCTGGGATGTGAAGACAGCCAGCTAATGTCAATAATTTATCTTTGTTTTCCCAAAGCCAAGTGGAAGGCTCAATGAACTTTGCAACACTCATTGAATCAGTGTGAAAGAGAGCTCTGGATTTTTGATGATTATGCTCACTCAGGGTCCCACCGGAATCTGTGGCTCCCTCGAAATGGATCTTTCCATGCATCTCTGGTCTCCTGTGTGTCCTTTCAAAATACCTGTGTGGTCTCACACACAAGCGACCGACTTCACTTCCTTGCAGGACACTTGGCGGAACCCAGTCTTGTCTCCTCACAGCCCTCAGCGTAGACCAAGCTCGTCCTTGTTCCTGGGTCTCGGGCTGGGATTCTCCGCCCGCCACCAGTTGCACCATGCACACACACTTTGTCCCGCTGTCTTCCGTCGGTTTGCTCCGACTTCTTGTGTATCAGTCTTGGAAAGAGAAAGCGCGTCAGGGACATGTAGGTTTAAATCCTCGGATGGCATTCCCTGTACTAGAATGAGACTGTCTTATTTCTGAATCCCAGGACCTAGTACCTTGCCTGATTCAGGGGAAAATGGATGAATGAGTGGAAGGAAGTAAAGAAGCCAGGAAATCAGAAAGAAGGCCTTTCAAAATTGCGTTTTTTTAAAATAATTTTTAATTGTTTTGTTTCTTCCTACCACCCACTCTGCAAGTCTTTCTTTCTCCCTTTTTGGTAACCCAGTGGGTGTGAGCTTGAGAGAGACAAGATAATATTAACAGGCCAGATTTTTCCTAATTTCAAATTAGAGACCAAGAGTGAGGACATTGCATTTGAAAGCTCTTCATGGGTAGGAGCAGGGGAGGGAGAATTCACTCAAAGAGTTTTTCCCTTTTCTTAGGTTTGGATCTGTTGAAATGAGGAGCTGGGATGGAGATTAACAAAGTTAAAATATAACTGGGAAGGTAATTCTAGTTTTTAAAAAAGTAATAAACTAGTTAAAAACAGAATAATACAGGGTTTTTGTTACCATCTTTCTAAATTCCATATATATGTGTTAGTATACTGTATTGGTGTTTTTCTTTCTGGCTTACTTGGGAGAATGGCATTGAAATATGTATAATATCATATATGAAACGAGTTGCCAGTCCAGGTTCGATGCACAATACTGGATGCTTGGGGCTGGTGCACTGGGATGACCCAGAGGGAGGGTATGGGGAGTTAGGAGGGAGGAGGGTTCAGGATGGGGAACACGTGTATACCAGTGGTGGATTCATTTCGATATATGGCAAAACCAATACAATATTGTAAAGGTAAAAAATAAAATAAAATGTTAAAAAAATAAATTAAAAAAAAACAGAATAATACATTTCTACACATGTAAAATGAATCATGATCATTTACCTGTGTGACCCCTGCTGTTTGAGTATCTGAGGTATTAATTTAAATAATGCTTTTCTGGGGAAAAAGGATTACTCCTTGAGTACCCACCCCAGTATTTTTGCCTGGGAAATCCCATGGACAGAGGAGCCTGATGGGCTACAGTCCATGGGGTCACAAAGAGTCAGACACAACTGAGCGACTAAGCACTAGAGTATCTTGTGTGACATCATTTGTTATTTTTATTTCAAACTGGTTATTAGGAGCTTTTCTAAGATTAAGAAAATTTTTAAAAATAAAATGATTTAACATAATTTTTTTGTATTTGAGGATCTGTTTTAAATTTCCTCTCATTTACTTCTCAAACAAATCGATAGGTTAGGCCCTTATAATCCTTGTTCTACAGAAGAGGTTTGAAACTCAGAAAGATTAGGAAATTTGCATAAAATGTAAAATGTGTCAGTGGTAGAGACAGACTTGAAAACAATCTCTTGCAGCTCTAAGTCCTAGATTTCTTACACGAGATTTAGTAAACAGGTTTTCCTCACATCTGAATTACTGTTTTGCATTCATTATATAAACCAATGGAGGCTGAAAGAAATGGTGGAAAGTTTAATGATGCTAAACATCTACAAATGCAATGTATTAAAAGTAATAAGAACAGAAAAGCCGGAGTTCTATATGTTTCTCAATCTGTTGAGCATCAGATCATATATCCTAGTGAACCATCTGCTTTCAGATTTGAAGCTTCTACCCATTTAATACTGGAGTAGGAAATGACAACCCACTCCAGTATTCTTGTCTGGAAAACTCTATGTATAGTGGAGCCTGGCAATCTTCAGTCCATGGGGTCTCAAAGCATCAGACATGACGGAACACACACACACACACACACACACACACCCATCCATTTAATAAGTGCCTTCATTTGTTAAAGGAAAGTACATGGATTGCAGGTGACCAAATACACACACGTGTGTGTGGATATGGATGTATGGTTTGAGTTTAAGATATTACACCTCTTCCTGAGGATGAACTCTGATGGGAAAATATAATCAAAATAACCTTATCCTTGAGTACAATGGAGAGTTAACTCCTAGTCTAGTATCACTCAAGACTTACAGAAATCTGAACAAAGGTTTTGATGTTTTCTCTCCATCCACTACTACATATCTTTAACACTCTCTTGTCATGCTTTCTGGTCAGTCAGGGGTTTAGCCAGAGTGACCAGGAAGAGAGTGTATTGTTTCTGACAGGAGGAGCTTTTAGTTTTATTAGAACATCCAATAACGGACGTGATCAGGAGGTCCAGGCTGTAAATTAAAATTGGAAAGATTTCTGCCCGCAGATGTGGCTGTAACTGTGTGAATAACTTCCATCTGTCCAATTGATGTGTAGTCTGGGTTTGTACAAAAGGTAAAAGGTTCAGTGAGTCTGATGTAGAGCTATGGGTAATGCCCATAGCTCTACATCAGACT
>NW_011494715.1:4924914-4933692 GCF_000754665.1 Bison bison bison | reverse complement strand
CTCTTTGTAAAAAAAAAAAAAAGATTTTTTTTTTAATGTGGACCATTTTTAAAGTCTTTGTTGAATTTGTTACGATATTGTTTCTGTTTTATGTTTTGCTTTTTGGCCACGAGGCTTGTGGGATCTTAGCTCCCTGACCAGGGATTGAACCAGCAGCCTCTGCATTGGAAGGCAGAGTCTTACCCACTGGACCACCAGGGAGGTCCTCAAGTCAACCCTCTTTAAAGTTACCCCTCTGTGCACAGTGTGTTGGGGACAGCCCAAATCTGCACAGGAAGACAGGGACAGCAGTGGCAGGAGCCATATCAGTATGACAGTGTTACAGTGATCAATGTTACAATGATCAAGTTAGAATGTAGAGTCAAGGGGTCATGATCCAAGGAAGAGTCCAGAAATTCCTGTCCCAGAGTGCAGTAGTAGTATGAACTCTTCATTGTATAAATAAATCCATGAATTATTTTTTATAAAAATCCATCCCCATACATGGGCTTGTCTGGTGGATCAGCAGTAAAGAATCCACCTGCCAATGTAGGAGCCGCCAGTTCGACCCTTGGGTCGGGAAGATCCCCTGGAGGAGGAAATAGCAACCCACTCCAGTATTCTTGCCTGGGAAATCCCGTGGAGAGAAGAACCTTGTGGGCTACAGTCCACGGGGTCAGAAGGAGTCGGACACAACTGAGTGACTAGACAGCAACAGTTACCTTTCATGCTTGCCCAGGATGACAGCCGTGTGCCTCTTTTCCGCCCAGCCACACAATGTTGTGAAATCTCCCAGGTGTTTCTACCCCTTAGGTTGTCATGTCACTACAAGAGGAGCTCTAGACATGGAGGCAGACTTAAGGGTTTCACTGTGTCATCCTTCTGCCAGATAATCTGTGAAAATATCACCAGTGCAAGAGCCCACTGTAAACCATATCCTGGGAGGGATTCTTCATTATTCTCACTCTGTTTTCTCAAAAGCAGGTCTTTATCCATAAGCCACAATTTTCCATAATCTTATGATAATTTAGAGACCTCCAGATACACACACAGATAATTATTGTCTTCTGTGTACAAGATGTATGTAATCTTACTCAAACTTGTTGAAAAATATAAATAATATAACCATCTGCAGGCTCTCTTTTCCTCACATGCTATTTCTCTTAAAAAAAAAAAAATAGATTTAAACACCTGCACATGGAGTTGCAAAAGTAAGTAGTCAGGATACCTGGAGTAACAGGCAAATTTGGCCAAAATGAAGCAAGGCAAAGGCTAACAGAGTTTTGCCAAGAGAATGCACTCGTCATAGCAAACACCCTCTTCCAACAACACAACAGAAGACTCTACACATGGACATTACCAGATGGTCAACACCGAAATCAGATTGATTATGTTCTTTGCAGCCAAAGATGGAGAAGCTCTATACAGTCAGCAAAAACAAGACCGGGAGCTGACTGTGGCTCAGATCATGAACTCCTTATGGCCAAATTCAGACTTATATTGAAGAAAGTAGGGAAAACCACTAGCCCATTCAGGCATGACCTAATCAAATCCCTTACGACAAGGGATCAGATCTGCTAGACACAGTGCCTGACGAACTATGGACGGAGGTTCGTGACACTGTAAGGAGGCAGGGATCAAGACCATCCCCATGGAAAAGAAATGCAAAAAAGCAAAATGGCTGCCTGGGGAGGCCTTACAAAATAGCTGTGAAAAGAAGAGAAGCAAAAGGCAAAGGAGAAAAGGAAAGATATACCCATTTGAATGCAGAGTTCCAAAGAATACCAAGGAGAGATAAGAAAGCCTTCCTCCGTGATCAATGCAAAGAAATAGAGGAAAACAATAGAATGGGAAAGACTAGATATCTCTTCAAGAAAATTAGAGATACCAAGGGAACATTTCATGCAAAAATGGGCACAATAAAGAACAGAAATGGTATGGACCTAACAGAAGCAGAGGATATTAAGAAGAGGTAGCAAGAATACAGAGAAAAACTATACAAAAAAGATCTTCATGACCCAGATAAACATAATGGTGTGGTCACTCACCTAGAGCCAGACATCCTGGAATGTGAAGTCAAGTGAGCTTTAGGAAGCATCACTATGCACAAAACTAATAGAGGCAATGGAATTCTAGCTGAGCTCTTTCAAATCCTAATAGGTGATGCTGTGAAAGTGCTGCACTCAATATGCCAGCAAATTTGGAAAACTCAGCAGTGGCCACAGGACTGGAAAAGGTCAGTTTTCATTCCAATCCCAAAGAAGGGCAATGCCAAAGACTGTTCAAACTACTGCACAATTGGACTCATCTCATATACTAGCAAAGTAATGCTCAAAATTCTCCAAGTGAGATTTCAGCAGTATGTGAACGGTGAACTTCCAGATGTTCAAGCTGGATTTAGAAAAGGCAGAGGAACCAGAGATCAAATTGCCAACATCTGTTGGATCATAGAAAAAGCAAGAGGATTCCAGAAAAACATCTACTTCTGCTTTATTGATTACACCAAAGCTTTTGACTGTGTTGGTCACAACAAACTGTGGAAAATTCTTCAAGAGATGGTAATAGCAGACCACCTTACCTGCCTCCTGAGAAATCTTATGCAGGTCAAGAAGCAGCAGTTAGAACTGGACATGGAACAACAAACTGGTTCCAAATTGGGGAAGGAATACGTCAAGGCTGCATGTTGTCACCTTGCTTATTTAACTTCTATGCAGAGCACATCATGTGAAATGCCAGGGTGGATGAAGCACAAGCTGGAATCAAGATTGCTGAGAGGAATATCAATAACCTCAGATACACAATAACCTCAGATGACTCTGCCACCCTTATGACAGAAAGTGAAGAGGAACTGAAGAGCCTCTTGATAAAAATGAAAGAGGAGAGTGAAAAAGCTGGCTTAAAACTCAACATTCAAAAAAAATAAAGATCAAAACAATGGAAACAGTGTCAGACTTTATTTTGGGGGGCTCCAAAATCACTGCAGATGGTGACTGCAGCCATGAAATTAAAAGATGCTTGCTTCTTGGAAGAGAAGCTATGACCAACCTAGACAGCATATTAAAAAGCAGAGACATTACCTTACCAACAAAGGTCTGTCTAGTCAAAACTATGGTTTTTCAGTAGTCATGTATGGATGTGAGAGTTGGACTATAAAGAAAGCTGAGCACCAAAGAATTGATGCTTTTGAACTGTGATGTCGGAGAATACTCTTGAGAGTCCCTTAGACTGCAAGAAGATCAAACCAGTCAATCCTAAAGAAAATCAGTTCTGAATATTCATTGGAAGGACTGATGCTGAAGCTGAAACTCCAGCACTTTGGCCACCTGATGCAAAGAACTGAGTCATTTAAAAAGACCCTGATGCTGGGAAAGATTGAAGGTGGGAAAAGAAGGGGATGACAGAGGAAGAGATGATTGGATGCTATCATCGACTCGATGGACATGAGTTTGGGCAATCTCTGGGAGTTGGTGGTGGACAGAGGCCTGGTGTGCTGCAGTCAATGGGTTGCAAAGAGTCAGACACGACTGAGTGACTGAACTGACTGACTGCCACGTGGAGAACCTGGTTTTCTGCATCTTGTGCCAAATGGAGAGGGATGTGACTTGATGTAAAAATCAGTGATCTGGCAGTGCTTTTTCTTCACAGGAATATTTCAGAAGGAACTGTAATGCTACCCTCCTGCCATTATGCAAATAGATGTTAGGACAAAAGGGTGGGATATAGTCACACTGGAGGAGCCCTACTTGTAAGAGAAGGAGGGAAAACTGAAGAAGACAGAGAACAGTCTGGAATGTATATTTATCCACTCTCTTACACAGTCTCTTAAGTAACATTTACAAGAATACATACATATCATATACTATAAATAATACTTAATATAATATATGCATTGGTGCGTGCTAAGTCGCTTCAGTCGTGTCTGACTCTGCGACCGTATGGACTGTAGCCTGCCAGGCTCCTCTGTCCGTGGGATTCTCCAGGCAAGAATACTTGAGTGGGTTGCCATGCCGTCCTCCAAGGGATCTTCCCGACCCAGGGATCAAAGCAGTGTCTGTCTCCTATTAGCTGGTGGATTCTTTACCATTAACACCACCTTGGAAGCTCCTACTAATATGTATCTACACTATAGTACCACCACTATAATACTTAAATGAATATATAACTTACAAAGAAATGAAATAGATATCACAATTTGATATTACTCAGTGCTTATTGGAGGTATGGGATGGTTAATCTTTAGGATACAATATTAATATTTCAATGTCATTATTGATATTGGCTTTTTAATAATGAGTTCCTGATCCCCCTTGTGACCTTTGTATATGGAGGAGAGGAGGGGGTTCCACAGGTGAGAGAATGGGATTTCTAGGAAGTCACCTAAGCTGGCTGGAGGAGGGCATGGCAATCGTTCCAGTGTTCTTGCCTGGAGAATCCCATGGGCAGAGACGGAGGATCCTGGGGGCTTTTCTCCACGGGGTCACAGAGTTGGACAGGACCGAGCAACCCAACAGCAACAGCAGCAGCACCTTCACTGTGGGCTGGGGAACTTGGATCTGTTGCTTTAGGAAGGTTGCATCTTTTATGGGGGGAGTTTGCGGGTACTTGTTAAACTGAAGCCGATGCTTTAGTGACGCAGTAAATGTGTGTGAAGTTCTTTCCTCAGCAGCATGGGGATCTGTAGGGGATCTCTGACAGGCCGGTGGCAGTGTATGATGGGGACCCCACCATTCAGTTAGAAGTTGACCTTGAGGTACTGTTAGCTCTACACTCGAGCTGCTGTGACTGGGAAAGTGCCCTGGGCTGACTTGAAAATGCCAGGTTTTCCTTTGACTGGGTGTGTGACCTTAGGCAAACTCTTTAAACCCGTTGAGCATCAGTCACTTTGTCATTTATTAGGCGTCTCCTCTGTGTAGGGCACCACGCCAGGCATTTCTCCGCATATTATTCCATTTCCTTATCTGCCAAGCAAGGGATGGTACCACCTGCCACACAGTCTCTCATCAGAATCCACAGAAACAGTGTGTTATCACAGAGCTTCACAATCAAAAAATGGTTATGACTTCAATATCTGCATGGAAGAATGCATGTTTGTAGAGCATCTACTATGATGCGATACTTGAGATAAATTTTCCTAAAACGCAGATACGTTATAATTAAAACAGGCAAAGCAAAACAGATACATTGCCTGCTTGTTCAAGGAGAGTTGTGTCAGGATGAAACTGAAACGAGCACTTAGCAGGACGTGAGTCCTGAAGGACGTGTGACACTGGCCTCATGGCCCAGGCCACCCCAGTAACCCTACGCTTTCCACTTCCCCAGGCATGCGCCAAGGCAACGACCACGGCTCTCAGTACTGCTCAGCCATCTACCCGACCTCTGCCGAGCACGTGGGGGCAGCCCTGAAGTCCAAGGAGGACTACCAGAAGGTAGGTCCCATCTCCCTCCCAGGCCACCTGTGGAGGAAGAGTCTGGTTCTTGGCACCTGGCCCTGCGTTCCGTTTGCATGTTCTGGGAAATTTCTGTCAGCCTCGTGGAATAGAGCCCTTTTGCTCCATAGAAGAACGTGCTCTTATGAATGTCTCCTAAACTCAGCTCATCCAGATGAACACACAACTTAACATCAAATTTCTCTCTCTCTCTCTGAGTCTCTTTTTTTTCTTCTTTTTGTATTAATCTGCTTGGGCTGCCATGACAAAGCACTACAGATGGGATGCTTAAGCAGCAGAAATCTGTGGTCTCACAGCCCTGTTGAATCACAGGGTGTTTAAAGTCATGGTGTTGGCAGGACTGAATCTGCTCGGGGACTCTCTCCTGGGCTTGTAGCCGACTGTCTTCTCCCTGTCTTCTCATCATCGGCTCTTTGTGCGTCTGTTTCTGGGTCCAAATTAATACCATTTATGACAACTCCAGTCACGTTAGGTCAAGGCCTTAGCTAATGACCATACTTAACTCCATCACCTCTGTTAATGTCTCCAGGGGAGGTCACATGCTGAGGTCCTGGTAGTTGGGATTTCCGCGTATCTTTTTGGGGGACGCATAATTATGACTGTTAACTGGGTTGATGTTTGTGAAGCATAGAGCATAGCAAAGTGCTCAACAGATGGTAGCCCATATCACTGTTGGGATTTCAGCTTCAGTTTGGTAGATGAAGCCTTGGTTGCTGATACCATCACTTGAGAAAAGTAATGCATGACGAGAGAGGAGGCTTAGGGCCGGAAGAACAGTAGCACTTGAGAGATGGGTTAGAGAAGTGCCTAGGGCAGACGAGACACGGTGGCAGGTTCAACAGAGGACCAGCGCCAAGCAAAAACTTCACAGTTCATTCTGTTTGGTTTAATCTCACTATATTTAATTATAAAGGTTATGTTATTAATACTAAAAGTAACATATAATTAGTGCTATATATTGATTTCCTAATGTAATGATTCACAGTCTCTCTTAAAAACTCCAGAAGAATATTAATTTCCCTCCAGACCATCTCAAAATGAGTTGATCTTCTTGTGTTCACCTTGAAGAGGTTAAGGTCAAAAGGTTAGTGCCTCCCACATGAGGACGAAGAGGCTAACTTACACCTAATAGTCTGGTTTCTACCCCAGTATAGTTTCTATCTTTAGCTTTGAGTAGAACCCACATTGACCATTGACCTTAGATAACTGATAGACATATGAAGTAAAATTTAGATATTAAGTGTTACTTGTTTCAATAATTTCTCCGTTACTTTTGTAGATTGGGGGAATGTTAATCTTGAACAATCTTGTTCAGTGTTAATCAATGAATAATCTTGACAGTTGTTCTAACCTAGTGCTCTTTGGATGTTCTGTACCTAGGGACATGGGAATTAAATACATTCCTATATATACATATATCCCCTTCATGGATCACAGCCTTGGCTTTTAAAAGTAAGGTCTATTTCAAAAATAAAAATTGGGCTCTTCTGTGCCCCCAACATCCAGATATCCATTGTGGTTCATGTACCCACGTAGAATTGCTTAATCACCAACTCAGAGAACAAATAATGTCATGTCTCTTTTAGTTTTATACATAAATAAAAACTGGCTCTGAATTATACTGACAGATGAATAGAAAGTCCAGTACTTTTCTCCTGGCAAACTGACTAACTCCAGAGAGTCTTGACTCTAGACCAGTGCCACCGTACAACCCTCTGCCCAACAGCAGTGGTCTGCCCTGCAGTGTCCGGATACTGTGGGGAAGAGAGAGGTGAGGCCAAGGGCATCTGAGTTGGTGCACGAGAGGTGGCTGGTGTGACAATATGCAAAGGGTCCTTCACCTGCCCCTGCCTGGTCCACGCCAGGCAGCTGACTGCAGTCTCCAGGATGATTTTCTATGACTTAGTGGCTTTTTGGCTCCTCTGTTAGAGCAAACAAGTCTAGTTTTAGCAGGCATCCTGGTACCATTGTTGAGTTATGTAATGTGCAGAGATATAGAGAGCAGAGTACATCATGAGAAACGCTGGGCTGGAAGAAGCACAAGCTGGAATCAAGATTGCCGGGAGAAATATCAATAACCAGAAGCATAAGATATTAAGAAGAGATGGCAGGAATACACAGAAGAACTGTACAAAAAAGATCTTCATGACCAAGATAATCACGATGGTGTGATCACTCACCTAGAGCCAGACATCCTGGAATGTGAAGTCAAGTGGGCCTTAGGAAGCATCACTACAAACAAAGCTAGTGGAGGTGATGGAATTTCAGTTGAGCTATTTCAAATCCTGAAAGATGATGCTGTGAAAGTGCTGCACTCAATATGCCAGCAAATTTGGAAAACTCAGCAGTGGCCACAGGACTGGAAAAGGTCAGTTTTCATTTCAATCCCGAAGAAAGGCAATGCCAAAGAATGCTCAAACTACCGCACAATTGGACTCATCTCACACGCCTGTAAAGTAATGCTCAAAATTCTCCAAGCCAGGCTTCAGCAATACGTGAACTGTGAACTTCCATATGTTCAAGCTGGTTTTAGAAAAGGCAGAGGAACCGGAGATCAAATGGCCAACATCCGCTGGATCATGGGAAAAGCAAGAGAGTTCCAGAAAAACATCTATTTCTGCTTTATTGACTATGCCAAAGCCTTTGACTGTGTGGATCACAATAAACTGGAAAATTCTGAAAGAGAAGGGAATACCAGACCACCTGACCTCTTGAGAACCCTATATGCAGGTCAGGAAGCAACAGTTAGAACTGGACGTGGAACAACAGACTGGTTCCAAATAGGAAAAGGAGTTCGCAAAGGCTGTTTATTTAAGTCATATAAGTCAACCCTGCTTATTTAACTTATATGCAGAGAACATCATGAGAATTGCTGGGCTGGAAAAAGCACAAGCTGGAATCAAGATCGCCAGGAGAAATATCACTAACGTCAGATATGCAGATGACACCACCCTATGGCAGAAAATGAAGAGAAACTAAAAAGCCTCTTGAAGAAAGTGAAAGAGAGTGAAAAAGTTGGCTTAAGGCTCAACATTCAGAAAAGTAAGATCATGGCATCTGGTCCCATCACTTCATGGGAAATAGATGGGGAAACAGTGGAAACAGTGTCAGACTTTATTTTGGAGGGCTCCACAATCACTGCAGATGGTCATTGCAGCCATGAAATTAAAAGACGCTTGCTCCTTGGAAGGAAAGTTATGACCAACCTAGATAGCATATTCAAAAGCAGAGACATTACTTTGCCAACAAAGGTCCGTCTAGTCAAGGCTATGGTTTTTCCTATGGTCATATATGGATGTGAGAGTTGGACTGTGAAGAAGGCTGAGTGCTGAAGAATTGATGCTTTTGCACC
>NW_011494715.1:4916547-4924814 GCF_000754665.1 Bison bison bison | reverse complement strand
TCTTGAGAGTCCCTTGGATTGCAAGGAGATCCAGCCAGTCCATTCTAAAGGAGATCAGTCCTGGGTGTTCATTGGAAGGACTGATGTTGAAGTTGAAACTCCAGTACTTTGGCCACCTCATGTGAAGAGCTGACTCATTGGAAAAGACCCTGATGCTGGGAAAGATTGAAGGCGGGAGGAGAAGGGGACGACAGAGGATGAGATGGTTGGATGGCATCACCGACTTGATGCACATGAGTTTGGGTAAACTCTGGGAGTTGGTGATGGACAGGGAGGCCTGGTGTGCTTCGATTCATGGGGTCGCAAAGAGTTGGACACAGCTGAGCAACGCAAGTGAACTGATGGTTGACATATCTATGTGTATATATGATATTGATAATAGAACAGCAACCATAGTACTGACTACTTACTACATGATAATTACTGTTTTAAGCATTTTATATAAAGGGAACCATTTCTATATCTGACTCTATCTATAAACATACATAGATATAATGGATGTATAGATATAATGGATCTAATGGACATGTTTAGATATAGGTATGAATATATCTCTCTGTATCTTTATATAAAATTGTATGCACCCATGACTCTTGTTTCTAATTTTGAAGACTTGTATCATTTTCCAACTGTCCATTTAATTGATATAATTGATAAAGACACACAGAAAAAGAGAAAAGAAAAATCAGTAATCACAGTGCAGTGAGAGGCGGGGGTAATTAGCTTTTACACCATAAAGAGGTTGATCTGTGCTTTTATGTTTACCTTAAAGAATAATGTGGTTTTTATTAGGTCCACTAAGTAGGGAGAGAGACTCAGATACCACGAGTTGCCTCCTCACAGGTCAGTGAAGGAGCAGAGGCTTGGCTTCCAGGGTTTCCTCTCCAGGGTAACCCTTGGACAGATCCCTGAAGCAGTAGGGGTCTTTAATCTGGGAGAGTTATCCTTAACAATACTGGATGAGGGTCTAGGAGTCTGTAATCTATCTCATCACAAACTTTGGGGTTTACTTCTGAGAATGGGGAGGTTCTGAAGATGGATTTCCGTCATTTTACATGTACTGTTTTCTCCTGTAAGAGTTGGCATTGCTGGTGGCTCTGTCACCGCATCTAGGGGGGATCATCTTATCTGAACCCTGGCGGGACCCCTCTGCACTAACTATAACATTGTTGACTCAGATTACTAATTTAATAGTCTTCACTAGTTTGCCCCCAGTGACCCCCTAATAACCAGCTTCTTCAGCAACTTCTTTATGCCGTGCAAAGTTGAGAGTGACAGTACTGCTTACCACCGAGCAGCCATTTGAACATAAAACTAGCTGATTTTATCACAGGGACCAATTGTTGAGCTAATTAGATGTGCAGTACTGCTGATGAGCCAGAAACCCAAAGTGATTTTTCCATCTAAGCCATGGTTTTCTGCAGAGTTGACTGGGTTGTAGACACCAGGCTCACCAACAATCCTTGAAGAGGAAGAAAGGCTGAAGACATTTGCTAATTTCCATTCAGATGAGGGCAGGCTGGAGAATCTCACAGGAGAGCACCTGAGAGGAACCTCAACTTCACACCGAGTTCCTTGACCTTGAAAGGGCAGGTTTCTGTTTACAGAATTTGACAGCTGCTTCATATCTTTGGTGAGCTGCAGCCTTGGCACAAATGTGGGATCTTCTTGCCTTTGGACAAAGTCTTCATGGTGGTGGTGGTGTAGTCAGTAAGTTGTATCAGACTTTTGTGACCCCATGGACTGTAGCCCTCCAGGCTCCTCTGTCCATGGGATTTCCCAGGCAAGAGTACTGGAGGGGGTTGTCATTCCCTTCTCCAGGGGATCTTCCCCACCCAGAGATCAAACCCAGGTCTCCTGCATTGCAGGTGGATTCTTTACCACTGAGCCACCAGGGAAGCCAAAGACTTCATAATCTTTCATTAATAGCATTTTCATATTTTTTTTTGCCAGAGTTTCATAGTGGAATCATCTGCTTATGGTATTCATTGGAGGAGATAATTGGATGTATTCTTGTTTTTGGATCACCAGATGTAGACAGTTTCCCTCTCAAGTGAGCCCGTGATGATGTTTTCTAATATTCTAAACTGACTCATAGCTTCTGGCAGGGAGGGGGGTTGTTCACATGTGATTTTTATGTCCTGAAAATCCAACTCTTCCTCATTTAGGAACTGGATCTTTTGATCAGTAATAGATTATGTTCCCTGAAATTTGCTGAAGAATTAATAAATCAAAAGACTGTTCTGGCCACATGACCTACTTCCTTCCCAATGCCTCAGAGCTTCATGAACAGTAAGCACAAGCTTTCCTCTGGACAGTCTTTTTGGATGAATGTTAAATTACCCACCATGTGTCAAATATGAAGCAGGGCCTTAATGTCTCTGTCTCCCAGCATGTTTGTTTATCCACCCACCCACCTATCCATCCATCCATCCATATCTTCAGCATAGCTATAGTCTCCAAGTGTTTATCATGTTTTATCTTTAATTTCAATTATCTAGCAATCTGTTACTGTACCATACACGGTGTCATTATAAAGTAAAGTACCCAAAATGAAAGGTAAAAAGCAACAAGTATTTCTCGGCATTGCTTCAACTTCCCTGATGGCTCAGTTGATAAAGAATCTGCCTGCAATGCAGGAGACCCCAGTCCAGTTTCTGGGTTGGGAAGATCCACTGGAGAAGGGATAGGCTACCCATTCAATATTCTTGGGCTTCCCTTGTGGCTTAGCTGGTAAAGAATCTGCCTGCGATGTGAGAGACTGGGGTTTGATCTCTGGGTTGGGAAGATCCTCTGGAGAAGGGAAAGGCTACCCACTCCAGTATTCTGGCCTGGAGAATTCCATGGATTGTATAGTCCATGGGGTCACAGAGTCAGACATGACTGAGTGTCTTTCACTTTCACTTTGATTATTTAGTTTGATCAGTGGCTGCCAATGGTCCTTGGCATGTGGCCACATCCTCCCAGTCTCTAAGTAGGTGGCCAAGTGGCCTTGTCCACTCCTGTGTGTCCAGTCTCCCCCTCCTTCTCTCTTAAAGGACACATGTGATCACATGTAGGGCCCACTGGATAAGCCAGAATAATCTCCCCATCACGAGATCCTTAATTTAATCACAGCTGGGATGTCTTTGCCGTATAAAGTAACTTTTACACGTTCTGGGGATTAGGGCACGGACGTTTGGCCGGCAGCAGTATTGAGCCTACTACAGTCCTCAGGCCTGGATTCCATCCTGCAATTGTCGCATGCCATGACTCATGTGACAGTGGTAGCCTTTGGAGGCTGAAACTGGGAGTTCTTTTTTCCTGGGCTGCTCACCCAGTGGGCACACATCTGGCTTCTTCTGAGCCCCAGGGCCACACAGATCACACTTGGTACCCCAGAGAGGATGGAGCTTGCTCTCCTTTCTCTAGGGAACCTTGTCTAGTTTTGAACAGAGATACAAATTTGTATCAGCTTATCCTCTTTCAAACATCTCTACCTTCAAAAAAGATCCAGCTTTATCCCCATCCTGCTTACCAAAATAAAGTAGCGTACTAAAAATAACAACAGGGAAAAAATCCTGAGAACTAGATTTGGAGGAGAGAACTGTGTGTGTGTGTGCACGCATGCACGCGCGTGTGCATGTGTGTGTATAATCAAAATAATGTTTGAATGGTTGGAGAGGATGTGCTAGTGCTGTCTTAGTCACTTACTACCTGTGGATCCCTGACTTCTATTTCTTGTCTTCATTTTAAAATTATCTGAGTGTGGATAGCATAATTTCCTCATAGATTTGTTATAAGAATTAAATAATATTTTCTATATATGTAAAAATACATTAAAAATTCTATATATGTAAAAATACCTCTTGTTATGGACATATATGTGTGTGTATGTATGTATGTATACACACACATACGCACACACTATAATATAGCTAGCATGTTGTACCCACCCAATATTCATTCAATGAAGCTAAGCCCCTTCAGTCTTCCAGTCAAGAAATAGTCAATTGAGAGAAACTAAATATACTCAATAAATATCCAGTTATGCTATAATCATAATAATATAACTGGACCTGATAATTCCCTACCAGAAGGTTCAGATCCTTTGTCTTTCCTTATATGCATCGATAGCCTGAAAATTTGAAAATGTCTTTCCTTCTGTACCTTCCCCAGTAAATTAATACATTAATTACCTTATCAGCTATTAATTATATACTGATTAGTTGCCAGACTCACATTACAGTTGTTTCAAACACAGCTATCAGAAGAAGGATCTCGTAAGGTTTCTTTTCAATAAACTGTGCTACGCAGCAGCACAGAAGCCCATGTGTCACAAATGCTCTTCCCTGTAGACCATTCTCTGGGAACTGTCCTAACTTTAAGTGGGCTGTCTGGGGGCTCCTGGTTCATCCTTGTTTCCCCCAAGACCTGGTTCTGTTCTTCGAATCTAGCAGATTGTCAGCAAATATTTGTTGACCTGAACCGAAAAGATGTAGCAGAGTCAGGAACCATCTTTACTCCTTGTTACAGACTGAATAGTTGAGTCCTCCAAAAATTTGTATTTTGAAGCCCTAACTCTCAATGTGATAGTATTAGGATCTGGGGTCTTTGAATGATTAGAGTTAGATGAGGTCATGAGGGTGGGGCCCTCATGGTGGGATTAGTGTCCTTGTAAAAAGAGACACCAGAGAGCACCCTCTCCCTCTCTTTCTCTCTCCCCTCAAGCACACAGAGAAGAGGTTACCTGAGCACACAGTGAGACGGTAGTCATCTCTACTACTACTACTACTACTACTACTAAGTCACTTCAGTCGTGTCCGACTCTGTGCGACCCCACAGACGGCAGCCCACCAGGCTCCGCTGTCCCTGGGATTCTCCAGGCAAGAACACTGGAGTGGGTTGCCATTTCCTTCTCCAATGCATGAAAGTGAAAAGTGAAAATGAAGTCGCTCAGTCGTGTCCGACTCTTCACGACCCCATGGACTGCAGCCCACCAGGCTCCTCTGTCCATGGGATTTTCCAGGCAAGAGTACTGGAGTGGGGTGCCATTGCCTTCTCCTGAAATAATATTCACAATGAAACCTATCCTGCTGGCACCTCCCTTCCTCCAGAACTGGGAGAAATAACTGTTTTTTTTTTTAAACCCACCCAGTCTGTAGTATGTGTTGTGGCAGCCAGAGCTTACTGAGATGCCAGGAAAGGGCGGGGAGAACCTCGGCGATGGGTGAGGGCACCTGGCTGGGGTCCTGCTCTGCCTTACTGACTCTGACCTTGGATGAGCCCTTACAGCTCTACTTCCTTGTGTATAAAGTGGGAAGATAAGAACAGCAAAAGTTTTTATAAATCATAACAGTTTCTTGTGCTTTGTCCCACGTCATATGAGTGGTAACCCCACCCCACACAGGGAGGTCATTCAGGATCTGCACTCCTACCTGCCTTAGAAAGAAAGGGAAGCTTAAATGGCTTCATTCACCTTTCCAAGATGACCCAGGGAATACATATAGTCAGTGAAAGCCATCTGACTCTGCATTCCATATGATTTCCTCACACACTGTACTGGGTAATCTGTCAAGCATTTCATGAATATCACGGTTTAATGGGGTGACTCCAGAGACAAGGCTATTGGCAACAACTTCATCCTGTTTTTCCAGGGGCCCTCAGATTTCAAACCATTGAAGAAATTTAGGATCAGAGAACCTTCCTGTCATGAACAGAGAAAATGGCAGGCTGATTCCTGTTTCTTTGTTCACAAAGAAATGGATAGGTTGTGTTCTAGATATATCCCTTCTCAATCCCTTGCATTCTCTATGCTCTGATGTGAAAACCAGCAACAGCACTAAAAGACTCTGCTTTCATCAACACCAAAAATCATTTATGAATATTTGCATCTAAGCACCCTGAGTAGACATAGGTAAATGTCAGTTGATATTTTATGGTTTTGGGGATTAGCCAGCTCTTCCTCTTTTTTTTTTTTTTAACTTGTGCTATTGTTTAAAGCACGCATGGAGTTATGATTTTTAAATGTCCATGGAAAAGCCCTGAATAATTCATTCACTTACCTTAGTCCAAGAGAAAAATCCCTTTGTCTGCCCAGCAATAAAGATGAAATTCCTCTTACACAGGTATTATTATGAACCCTAAACAAGAACGTGTGAAATGAATGTTTTTAAAATGCCCATTTCTGGGAGGCAGGCGTCTATATCTCTGTGTGTGCAGCCATATAGACAGATAAATCTTTGGCCTTAATGGTTTAGTTGCACCGAGTGATTATTTTCATTTCTACTTATTACTGTGTGTTAGACTCCTCGTGTATGAGTACGAATTGCTCTTTCTTGACTGTATTTAGAAATATCCGCATTACCCTTGGGTATTTGTTCATTAATAGGAGGTGGGGAGAGAAAAAGCTTGTAATAATGGCCTTTACATATTATTAAACTGTGTGCGTTCACATTAGGGTCCAAGTGGAAAAAAATCTGGTTTGTGTTACTGCCCTCTGGTGGTTGCAGTGTGTTGCTGCAGTGGCAGGGAAGTAAGCGCGTCCCTCGGGTGGAGCTCTGCCTGCGGTGGCTGAGAGCCATGCAGACCCCCGGGCTTTGCGGGCCATCAGTCTTTGCTTCACATTTACTGCTCTTCATCCAGGTGCACTGCAAGCACCCTAGGATTCTGCTCAGTGGCCAGAATAATGATCAAAAAGCCCGTATCCACACAAAATAACTCTGACCAACGTAGGGTGACATTCCAGTGAATTCAGATTCTCCGCGGACCACACTCTTTCTCATCTTTCCAGATCAGCGTGAGAAGATGCAATGGCTCCCCTTGTGCGACATATGTAACCCCTGTGGTATCCAGAGTGACTTTGGATGTCTCCAGATGAGTGTTTTCAATGTTAATAGTTACGTGTTAATATTTTACCATGTTTTAGGCACAATGCAGGGAGTGTTTGATACCCATGGCCTCCTGGAGGTAGGTGCTGACCAGGAGATGGTGCCCACGCACAGCGGCTCTCTCTGCAGCGACGCAGCACTGGGTTGGTGAGCTGTTGGTTGATGGGGCAAGGCGCACATGGAGGTGGGGGGATGACTGGGAGCAGCAGCAGCTCAGCTTCTTGCATGTGGTGTGACCTTGGAGTGTTCACCTCGATAAGCCTGGGTGTCCTGATTTGTTGAATAGGATCGTAATGGCTCCTTCTTAGGGTGCTGTAGCTTTTTAAAGGTGCAGTGCACATGTCAGGCGTCTGTCTCGGAATAGGTCCCCTGTCTCCCCACACTCAGACACTTCTCTGAGCCTGCTTTCCTCCCTGATTGAATCCTGCTGTGCTTGCCACGCTCATTCTGTTCTTCATCAGGCCCACTGTAAGCTTCCATGTTCTTCTCCCTCTTGAATACAGGTGGGCTCTCTCCTGTGGAGTGCACTCCACTTGGCACCCTGCACAAAGCAGGCTCTTTTCTCGTGCTTGTGGCAGGAGTTAAGCACAGGAGCAAAACAATTCTAAGTGACGTTTGCCCGTCCTTTGACAGTCAGTGTCTTGCATCTATCAGATGAGGACAGGACCTAACCATTGTCCCTCCTGTCTCCCTGATTCATGTGGTCTGATAGGGTTAGGTTCCTACCCATGGGCTGCAGGCAGGGAGGAGGAAAGGTCTGCAGTGTCTAGAGCCCGCCTGAGCTAATCTCTCTCTTATCTTACCAACTGATATACATATAGGTTTATGGTCTGCGCCTGCGTGCACATGCTCCGCTTGTTAATTTCAGCGGAAGAGAAAGGAAAGGCAATGGGAACATTTTAAATAACAGTATTTTGCAGTAGGATAGGGTCTATTCTAGAGATGACAGAGGAGCCTTTGTTGCTCATGCAGGTAGATTTATAAGCGTTGCCCTAGCTTAATCTGTGTAAAAAAGACACTCCTGTCTTCTTAGGAGTGGTCTGATGGGAGAAACTACCCCGGGGTGGGGATTGGCGGCGGGGCGGGGGGAGGAGCCCTGATAGTTCAGGGATAAACGGAGTGAAGCAGGGTTGTTGTCTGCCTTTAAAATCCTTGTGGATTTTGTCTCAGCTCTGTGTGATTCGAAGTTTCTCCGCTTGCCCTCCATGGAGCTTCCCACTCTCTTCCTAAATGGCTGCAGAACGCCCGCTTACATGTCTGCTATGGAGACGATGTTCATTTAAGGCTTCGAGAAGTCAGAGCTTTCATGTTGGCCGTGAAAGCCAGAGAGCCGCAAGCACCTCAGTGGCGGAGATGAAAGGACATGTGTGTGTGTGTGGAACTTAAAGGACAAGGAGA
>NW_011494715.1:4913072-4916194 GCF_000754665.1 Bison bison bison | reverse complement strand
CCACCCGCCACAGCTGTGGGCACCGCCGGGCGGGATGGGGGCCCCCGAGGTCAATGTCATTAGTTTCTCCCTCAAGTGTGAAGTGCGTGAAGGACAAAAGCAGAGCCTGTGGAGAAGAGTGGGCTGCCTTTTCCTTCACCTTGAACTACTCTGAGCTCTCTTTTCTTCTGTAGCGTTTGGATTGAAATTCCTAGGATGACCCTTCCTACTCCCAGCCTTCCCCATAGTGAGAGAGGCCCTGGGCTCCAGTTAAGCTGTCGAAATCAAAGCCTGTCTCAGATTCCATTTACCTTGACCATTGCCCTGTCACTCTAACACCAAAAGAGGACAGCGTTCCATTTCAAAATCTACACCCAAAACCTGATTGTTTTTAAAATCGTTTTCCTCTTGTTGGAGTCGTCGCTGAATTTCATGATGTGATTGGAATCATAGCTTTAGGGTCTCGTAGTCATGGCGTCAGAGCTATAGGTCACTCACATTCTTACCTCCTGGCCAAGTGAATCTCTGTCCCCAGGGCCTGATAGCGCACATGGACAGGTAGAGGGAGGAGCAGCCTTGAAATCCTCATTTGCTGAACCCCAGCTGCCTCTCTTGGCTCCCTTCTCCAGGTGGGTTTTAGGTCCCCACTGATGAGTGATGGGGTGTCCTGGCACCAGCCACACCTGGGGCCTTCAGTCTCCAGAGCATGGCACCGGTTGGGATTTGGCTGGGTGGCTCCTTGGGCAAACACTGACACCACCAGTTCAGCATAATTGAGGCTGGAGAAGGAAGGTTCATGAACATTTCCTCATCTGTTCCTCCCGTGTGTGGTCCCTGCTTCACAGGAGGCTGAACCTGGTGGTCTCCAAGGTCACACACTTGTAGATGGGTGAGCTCGGAATGCACACTGCAGTTCTTTGCTTCCAAACTCTGTTCGCATTTGTCACTGAAGCCACAGTGGGCCCCTGGATGTCTAAGGCCCCCACAGATTTATCTATGGGGAAGGTAGCCTATGATGAAGACCATTCCTCCCAGCTCTATTCGTGCTTTGTCATGCCTGTTTCACACTTGATGAGAAGGTATCGTTGGTGTTTAATTTGTCGAGATCAGGGACTAATGGCTTGAGGAATTTTTCTTGCTCCTTATGGCAGCTGCTTGGCTTATAGCTCCCGGCTGATGACAAGGAGGGGGTTTGTGTCAGAACCAGTGAGACCAAGTTGAAAATTACCATCCCCTTTGCTTCATCCTCTCAGACTTATTTATTTTGGCCCCTTATTTATGTTCATATAGTTTGGGCTATATCAGAATAGAAATGTGGGGGGATTCCCTGGTGGTCCAGTGGTTAGCACTCAGCACTTCCACTGTAGGGAGCAGGGATTCGAGTCCTGATCAGAGAACTAAGATCCTGCAAGCAGCATGGAGTCGCCAAAAAAGAAATGTGCCACAAAAGAATGTTGGAGAAGGTCTGTGTTATTAATGTCTGCCTGTCTGCCATCTTTGCTCATTCCTTTGGCCTGAATCTAGAAGTTTGAGGGTTTACTCCTGAATCTTTGAAAGAACTAAGGAACAGAAAAAGAAGTCATGTCACTGTCTTTGTATGATTATAAGAGAGTGACTGCTTCTGCAGTTCGGCCAAACCAGGACCAAGACAGTTGCCAGTGATCCAGGTACTAGTCTTTGTATCCACGTGCTGATCAGTCAGGAAAGTTGACAAACAGCGGGATGGGTTGGAAAGGAGGCAGGCAGTCCCCACAAGCTTGCTGTCAAATCCAGTATCCTGAGTCACTAGAGGTTATTAAACCTACCAGCAAAACTGATCGCGTTCCTCTCCTCCCTCTTACACTGAGAACAGTACCCACTTAGGGAAAATTAAGCAAAATTGAGAGCCTTTGCATTTCTAGAAATAGGACCTTAACAAGCATTCAGAAGAATGTGCTTCAGTGGCAAGAATGCTAGAATATTTCACAGTGCAACTCATATGATGCTTTTTATCAAAACTCGAGTGGTGAAGTTACCATGAGTCATATTTTGCCCGAAAAGATAGGATCAAGTCTGTACAGTAAAGATATAAGAAAGTAGGTTTTCACTTAAAAAACCTACAAACAACTGTTCTTCTAATTACACTTTCCACTCACCCCAGCATTCACTGCTAATGCTCTTTTTATTGTCCTTGATCCGTCTTTATGAGGCCATAAGAAAAAAATGTAGTGAGAAACAGGTTAACAGTGAGTTTTCCAGAAAGAAAATTAAACAAGCAAAAGCCAGGGAAGTTCCTGGTGTCCATTTAAACACGTGGAAGAGAAGTCAGTCAACGCCCTGAACTGCTAAGAAATCCTCCACCGCCTGCCATCATGATTCCCTGGAGACGCAGGGCTAAGACCACTGATGTCACTCCTCCTGCTGCCCACTCCACACTGAAAGCACAACCAGGTTTCTTTCCTCCCCGCAACCCATTTTCTTATCTGTAAGTTTAGACTCATCTATCTGGAGAAATTTCTCTAAGATATTTAATGCAACATTATTTAGCCACATGATGTGGATTAATGGTTGTATAACATGACTTTTAGGGCTTCCAAGGTGGCTCAGTGGTAAAGAATCTGCCTGCCAATGCAGGAGACACAATAAATGGAGGTTTGACTCCTGGGTCAGGAAGATCCCTAGAGGAGGAAATGGCAACCCACTCCAGCATTCTGTCCTGGGAAATCCCGTGGACAGAGGAGCCTGGTGGGCTACAGTCCATGGGGGTCACAAAGAGTTGGCCATGACTGAGCATAGCACAGCAGCAAAATGACCCTTGATGTCCTCACTAATTCTCAGATTGTATAACATAATGACTTAAATTGAAGAAAGTGGGGAAAACCAATAGACTACTCAGGTATGACCTAAATCAAATCACTTACAATTATACAGTGGAAGTGAGAAACAGATTTAAGGGACTAGATCTGATAGACAAAGTGCCTGATGAACTATGGACAGAGGTTCGTGACATTGTACAGGAGACAGGGAGCAAGACCATCCCCAAGAAAAAGAAAAGCAAAAAAACAAAATGGCTGTCTGAGGAGGCCTTACAAATCGCTGTGAAAAGAAGAGAAGTGAAAAGCAAAGGAGAAAAGGAAAGATATACCCATTTGAATGCAGAGTTC
>NW_011494715.1:4912530-4912972 GCF_000754665.1 Bison bison bison | reverse complement strand
AGAGATAAGAAAGCCTTCCTCAGTGATCAATGCAAAGAAATAGAGGAAAGCAATAGAATGGGAAAGACTAGAGATCTCTTCAACAAAAATTAGAGATACCAAGGGAACATTTCATGCAAAGATGGCCTCAATAAAGGACAGAAATGGTATGGACCTAACAGAAGCATAAGATATTAAGAAGAGGTGGCAAGAATACACAGAAGAACTATACAAAAAAGATCTTCACGACCCAGATAATCACGATGGTATAATCACTCACCTAGAGCCAGACATCCTGGAATGTGAAGTCAAGTGGGCCTTAGGAAGCATCACTACAAACAAAGCTAGTGGAGGTGATGGAATTCCAGTTGAACTCTTTCAAATCCTGAAAGATGATGCTGTGAAAGTGCTGCACTCAATATGCCAGCAAATTTGGAAAACTCAGCAGTGGCCACAGGACCTG
>NW_011494715.1:4911540-4912430 GCF_000754665.1 Bison bison bison | reverse complement strand
AATTCCAGTTGAACTCTTTCAAATCCTGAAAGATGATGCTGTGAAAGTGCTGCACTCAATATGCCAGCAAATTTGGAAAACTCAGCAGTGGCCACAGGACTGGAAATGGTCAGTTTTCATTCCAATCCCAAAGAAAGACAATGCCAAAGAATGCTCAAACTACTGCACAATTGCACTCATCTCACACGCTAATAAAGTAATGCTCAAAATTCTCCAAACCAGGCTTCAGCAGTACATGAACCGTGAACTTCCAGATGTTCAAGCTGGTTTTAGAAAAGGCAGAGGAACCAGAGACCAAATTGCCAACATCCGCTGGATCATGGAAAAAGCAAGAGAGTTCCAGAAAAACATCTATTTCTGCTTTATTGACTATGCCAAAGCCTTTGACTGTGTGGATCACAATAAACTGTGGAAAATTCTGAAAGAGATGGGAATACCAAACCACCTGACTTGCCTCTTGAGAACCCTATATGCAGGTCAGGAAGCAACAGTTAGAACTGGACATGGAACAACAGACTGGTTCCAAATAGGAAAAGGAGTACATCAAGACTATATATTGTCACCCTGCTTATTTAACTTCTATGCAGAGTACATCATGAGAAACGCTGGGCTGGAAGAAGCACAAGCTGGAATCAAGATTGCCTGGAGAAATACCAATAACCTCAGATATGCAGAAGACACCACCCTTACGGCAGAAGTGAAGAAGAACTAAAGAGCCTCTTGATGAAAGTGGAAGAGGAGAGTGAAAAAGTTGGCTTAACCCTCAACATTCAGAAAACTAAGATCATGGCATCCGGTCCCATCACTTCATGGCAAATAGATGGGAAAACAGTGGAAACAGTGGCTGACTTTATTTTTTGGGCTCCAAAATCACTGCAGATGGTGATTGC
>NW_011494715.1:4910721-4911132 GCF_000754665.1 Bison bison bison | reverse complement strand
ATATGGACTGGGTTAGAGCTTGATATCCTCTCAGTAGATTTATTGGGCACCTACTGTATACCAGGAGACTACATGACAGCACTTGTTTTTGATCTAAACACTAAACTCTTGACACCATGTGTTGTTTGCATCAGTTTCTTACAGGGCAATAAACACAATGTACAGTATCTTTCAAATATAGCTTGAATGTTTGTTTTATTTAGGCATTCTCATTTCCTTAAGGAAAGCATCAGACCCCTCATGCCACAAGGATTCCTTTCCAAGCTTAGAAACACATTTACCAGTGTAGATACTTTATTACAAAATAGAAAGATTCAGTAGGAAAGAAAAATCCTTGTGGAAGGAAAAGGAACCTGGTTTCAGGAATATCATTATTTGTGCCATGAACACTAATTTATTGTTTATACACTT
>NW_011494715.1:4909381-4910621 GCF_000754665.1 Bison bison bison | reverse complement strand
CTTATTCACCCAAAGGGTGTGGTATGGTTTCAGGAATTCACAGAGCACAACACCCAAGCACTTGTGATAGGAAAATGGTATTCAGCAAAGTGCTCTTCTTTCTGCTACATCAGTTTGTAAAGTGGTCCTAAAAACACACACGTTCTTTGTTATGACAGCACGGCTTTGTGTTTCTGATGTAAGACTAACAGGACTTGAAGGCAGGGGTAAATTAGGAGCCTAGAATATTGAGGACTGCGGGTTGATAAGCAGTAAATGAGCACTGCTTGGCATACCTAGTCGCTTCAGTCACGTCTGACTCTTTTGCAACCCCGCGGAGCCCACCAGGCTCCTCTGTCCATGGGATTCTCCAGGCAAGAATACTGGAGTGGGTTGCCCTGCCCTCCTCCAGGGGATCTTCCCGACCCAGGGATCAAACCCGTGTCTCCTGCATTGCAGGCAGATTCTTTACCACTGAGCCACCAGGGATGCCCAAATGAACAGTAGGGATCCTCAAAGAGTCGTGGAAGAGAAAGTATCCTTATGTAGGAGGTAAAGGCAAGGAGGGTGTGTTGAGGGGTCAGGTGGGACTAAGAAGAAAATGCAGGCCACTGTATGTACATTATGGAAAAGGCACCTGGGAACATAGACCTGGGGAGAGAAGCAGAGCAGAAAATGAAAGCCGGGCCAGAATCAGGCTTTCTTGGTAGGAAAAAAAAACAAAAATGCGTGTTTTAAGACTGAGAGAACACTGGAAAGATCACACAGACCAAAAAATGTGTGAGAAGCGCTGCCTCTGTGCTGAAAGTTTCTACCACCACCTGATGGGTTTTTGTGGTGCTTCAGCCACTCATGGGTTCCCAGGTGGCTCAGTGGTAAAGAATCCACCTGCCAATGCAGGAGACGTGGATTCGATGCCTGGGTCGGGAAGAGGCCCTGGAGAAGGAAATGGCAACCCGCTCCAGTATTCTTGCTTGGGAAACCCCATGGAGAGAGGAGCCTGGTGGGCTACAGTCCATGGGGTGGTAAAGAGTCGGACACGACTAAAGAACAACAGCAGCCACGCATGTGACTTTTTAAAAGTAATTTGCTCCTCTGCACAGTGGAGCTAATAATCCTCAGCCCACTTGCTCACACTGTGGGGCTGGAAGATCTAGGGAGATGCAGGCATGAAGACCATTGTCAACTCAAAATGTAGATGCCCGGTCTGAGCTGGATTGCGGTTGCTGTGGCAGAAGAGAACCCAGTTCCCAGTCCTGGG
>NW_011494715.1:4897088-4909281 GCF_000754665.1 Bison bison bison | reverse complement strand
GGCAGAGCTGACATTTTGTTCTTTCTGATTTTTTTTTCACTCACCGGGGTTCTTAACTGGTTCTTATGCAGAGTGATGACATGATTGCCAAGAGAAAGTGGAGGGTGGCTTCCATATAAAAGTTTTATCTTCTCTGCATCACCAGCTATCACCCTTTGCTTTAGCTTGAAACACCATAGCTCGTGGATCCACACTCCTGGCCCATGTTTCAGTTGGTGTTTGTGAAATCCTTTTTTTTTTTTTAATTTTTATTTTATATCGGAGCATAGGCAATTAACAATTTTGTGATAGTTTCATATGAACCGCAGACTGTTCAGGGACTTGGACATACATATACATGTATCCATTCTCCCCTGAATGGCCCTCCCATCCACATGACATTGAGCAGAGTTCCCTGTGCTGTACAGGGTCCTTACTGGTTATCCATTTTAAATATAGCAGTGTGTACATGTCCATCCCAGCGGATTTTGTGAAATTCTTTCATTGCTGTCCCATTCTTTGAATTTGGAGGCAGGCGCTTTTCTGTAACTTATTGGCTAGATAGCTTCTTGAGAAGGCAACCCATCCTTTAAATCAGAGTTGAGTGTGTATCACGAATTGCCGTAATTTATAATCAGATTCTAAACTGGCCACTTTTAAATTGGGATCTGTTTAGAGGTCAGCATATTTAACACAAGCAAAATAAACTCCACACCTATCTGTGCAGGGTTTTTTCTCCCATAAGTAATGGGGTTTTCACTGCAGATTGACAACTTAGGAGAAGCGGGGACTTTTGTGGCCTCTCCTTTTATTGTGTCCTCAGGCCCTGTCCCACCCAGGCCTCACACACACACACACACACACACACACACAAAATCCTGTCTTGGGACTTCCCTGGGGGTCCAGTGGTTAAGACACTATGCTTCCACTGTAGTGGACGTGGGTCGATCCCTGGTCGGGGAACTAAGATCCCCCATGACGAGTGCAGCCAAAAAATGGAAAAAACAGAAACTAAAAAAAATTATTAAAAAAAAAAAAGCGTGACTGCTCAGCATTTGGAAGAACACTCTGCATCAATTTCCCTATGTTTATTGGCTGAGCCTCCAGTTCGTTTCAGGTAGAGAGCAATGCTCATGAGGTAATAAACATAACATTTCTTCCAGTAAAAAAAGGCAGAGAAGAAAGCCAACTAGTATAGTGCTGGTGTGGAAAAGACTTTCAAATGTGAAATGACTTATCCCTCTAATGATATAGTTATTTAAAAGCCAAGCCAGAAGCTGACTTGTTTATAGGGTTCTATATTCTGGAATCCCACCCAGACCTACCGAATTAGAATCTTCACGGGTGGAGCCAAGAATCGTGAAATGGTTTAAACTTTCCAAGTGATTCTGATGCATAGCTAGGTTTGGGAAGCTCAGCATAGTGGCTGAGCCCTTAGTCTTGGGTGTCCCTAGTCCTTAGTCCTCAGACCTAGGACTCAGTCTTGGGGGTTTGAGCCTGGATGACTCCCTGAACCAGTTAACTTCAATTTCCTAATCTCCAACATGGATCTAATCTAATCATGTGTTCCTGGGGAGAGTACTGTATAGAATAAACGAGATGGCATATTCCAAGCCCCTGGTTTGCAGAAGAGCTTTGATCAGTAGAAATCATCTTCCCCCCTTTGGTGCATCTTGGCACCTTGTCCTCAGCAGAAACTGAAATCTTGAGTCACATCAGCAGTTGGCATTTCCCGGCAAATGATGTGCTCGACAAATGAGACACTGAACACTCAGCTGTTGATGAGGAAGGGCTGGGCTGGAGCACTTGCTCACTGAGGTGTGTTGATAACTCACTTTGCACCAGTACATTTCCTCCCCTGACGTCAGCTGCACCCCCGAGGCGCTCTCTGCCCCACGAGGTGTTCATCACAGCTGTCCGTCCCACTCTCCTTCTGTGCCTGTGAATCAGCTGGGTCGGCTCCACTCCAGGAGTTAAAATGGCTCGTTCGTAATCAGCTGTGTCAAAGCTAATGGTCCTTTTTGTTCTTAAATTCTGCTCTCCAGGCTTTGAGATTTTAGGCAATTTCATTTCCATTGGTCTAGGCATGACTTGAGCAGCAATTCTCTGACTTTTTGATCCCTGGACCTCTAAAATCTCCAAAAAATAATTGAGGACCCCAGTGATCTGTTTTGGGGGGTTGTGTCTATAGATAGTACCATATTAGGAATGAAGGCTGAGATTTTGAAGACACAAGCACACATTCCATTAGCCATCAGAGTGATGATGTCATCAGGCTTCCTATAGCTTCCTGAAGGTGGAAAATCCCACCTTCACTGGCGAGAAAATGAGAGTGAAAGAAGGAAATAGGTCTTAGTACTTTGACAATAGTTTTGGCCTTGTGGACCCTAGAAAAAGTGTTGGGGACACTCAGGGGTCCCTTTTCACTCTGAATTGCTGATGATCCCTCAGAGTATGTCCTGCCCTGTTGATCTGTCCCAGAGAAGCACAGAGATCAAAGCAGAGGTCATTGAACCATTCACCCATACAGCTGGGAGCATCTCTTCCAGAAGGCCTCAGAGCTTGGTTGCCAAACTGAGTTCACTCAGGTTAATGGCTTAGGGCCCAGGCTCAAGTGAAAGATAGCTGGGTTCCAACCCAGCTGTGCTTCTGGTGACTCTGGGCAAGTTTCTTAGCTTCTCTGGCCTCTGTGTCCTCACATATGAAATGTGGATCATAAAAATACTCACCTGGTGGGCTTGCTAGGAAAATTAAATAAGAATGTTTAGAAAGGAACAAGCATCTTGCAGAAGTATCCAGTAAATATTAGCCATAACTACGTTCTGATGGAACCCCCTGGCTTGTTAATCCTTTTATATTCCTCTGTTAACTTCAAAACCATCTTGGAGGTGTGTGTGCACGCTCAGTCGCTTCAGTCGTGTCCACTCTTTGTGACCCCATGTACTGTAGCCCACTCAGCTCCTCAGCCTATGGGATTCTCCAGGCAAGAATACTGGAGTGGGTTGCCATGCCCTCTTAGAGGTGTATATAACAGGTAGCCGCCATCACTCCTGGAAATTACTGCCGCTTTCCACAGCCCTGGTCACCATTGCTCCTCTTTCTGCCAACCCCCAGGTTGGCTGAGCAAGTGAGCAGAGCACAGGGTTTCCAGGCTGCACGGCGAGTGCCATCTCTCTCCGCCTTCCCACCAGACTGAAGGCAGAGCTAAAATCAGATGCGATGAGTTTACACGTCAGACCCAACAATCATGCTGTACATCATGCTGGCTTGATCGGTGTTTTCAAGGTGGTATGAAACCCCTAATGCTCCAGCTCATAGTATTATTACACTCGAATAAACAGAAGCATGATTTATAATGATTAAAATTTGTTTGTAGCATATGTTTGTCTTTTACTTTTCTTCCCCCCTAAGTGGAATGTGTGTTTCTGTAGCACCTTCCATGTTGCAAATTGCATTCCCAAACCTCTTTTTAATTGTCTATTAATCAATTCATGGGAGAATTCAGCGATGGTAGGTGACCCAGTTTTCCTTATTTGACAAATGTAAATGTAATGCCTCATTCCTTGCAGGGGGTGGTGGGGAAGCCCCTGGTGGCCCTCACATGTAAGTCAACAGATTTCTGTTGCAAAAAATGTTAATATTGTTTTTAAACCCTATGGGTGAACTTAAAGACTTTACTAACACAGAGACAACAAAAGACTGGGGTTTTAAAGTGATGTCCTGTAAATAACTAGTTTGACATATCCAACCACGTGAGATAATCTACAAGCCATCTCAGACCCTGTCCAGCATATACAGGGTATCAGTAAGGAATGAAGAAATTAACTCATCCTCATTCTTGCTGAGTGTCTCTCTGGGAGCCACCTCTTGTGGCTGTTGGTCACCCAAAGGTCTTTGAAGCTATAACACCCTGTAGTCCCAGCTGGCAGCATCATGCCCAGAACTGACGTGGGATCATCAGCTCTGAGCAGTGGGATTGGAGCTTCTTCTCCCTCTCACTAAGGATTTAGCATGTGTCCTCTAAAAGATGTTGGCTTTGGATGAACAGACCTGGGTCCTCACCCTGTCCCTTGTACCCGCAGCTGTAGGAGGGAGGACAGGGCCTCTGTTTCTCTGGTTGTCCTTCTTCCCGTGGGTACAAAGGTGTCTCAGCAGCTGTCCCCTCTAATGCTGGTCTAGAGAGTGGTGGCTGGTTCCCTCCATCCTTGGGCATGCAAAACCAGCCACACCCTATGGCCTTGAGGGGAGGAGGAAGTTGCAAAAAATGAGAATCAAAAAGCATCAAGCTGCTGGATGAGCTGATCTCAGTGATTTTGAGTGAACCTGGAACTTGGATTCTCAAGTTTCCAAGACAGGGAAGCTCAGTTGAACAAAATATTCTCTATTCCTGGGTGAGGTGGTGGATTTCGAAGACCTCGCATCCAGTCTTGGGTCTGTGAATGACTATCGTGGACATATTTCTTTTTCCTTAGTGTATCAATTATCTGTCACTGCATAACAAACCACCCCAAAGCTTACTGCTGCTGCTGTTGCTAAGTCGCTTCAGTCGTATCCGACTCTGTGCGACCCCATAGACGGCAGCCCACCAGGCTCTACCGTCCCTGGGATTCTCCAGGCAAGAACACTGGAGTGGGTTGCCATTTCCTTCTCCAACCAAAGCTTACTAGTTGCAAGCAAAAATGATTTTCTGTTTCTTGTCCATGTGACTATATTTAGATGGTGGCTGGGCTCAGCTGGGCAGCTGGGAGGTCTGGACCTCTTTCTCTTCACAAGGACTTTCCTCCTCCATAAGGTTAGAGCAGGCTGGATTGCCTCACGGGATGGTGGTGGCAGCATGCTATGCCCTGGTGTGCAAATGCTAACCACACCTCTGCTGACTTTGCTGATGCTCCTTTGGCTGAAGCGCACCACGTGTTCAAGCTCAAAGTTGGTATGGGAGGGGCTTGCCCAAGAATGTGTGTATTAGTAGGTGTGAGGCATTGAGGCTATTAGTATACAGTCTCTCCTTTACTCTTGGCCTCAGTCTTTTGATCAGTGGGATGGGAATGCGTTGCATAGAGGACCAGCCTGGGAGTCAAGAGACATACTTTTTACATCCAGTCTGTTTCTAAGTATGTGTGTGATTACAGGCTCCATTTTCCTCAAGAGTAAAGGGAAAGTCTTGGACCAAATGATCCCAGGGCTCACCAATGAACACATACACACACTCCCTTTTCCATCTTCCATAAAATGTGGAAATCAAATGTGCTTGGAACTGTCTTGAAAGTGATAGCTATACAAATGTAATTTGTTATTACAGATACTACTTGTAGAGAATTTGGTAAATGTATTTTCAAAAATAGCGTGATGAGATTATAAACCTATCTATGAAAATACAGCAGAATTAAAAGCAACACCTTATTCAGAGTCCATTAAAACACTCTTCTGGTGTTTTAAGTTCGCGCTATGGAAGTTTGGCCAGTCAAGGCATGTTTGTATGAAGTTAAATTTAATGGGGGCCAGGGACTAAAAGGTTAAATCCACCATTGGGCTGGAGCCTTTGTTCAAAATGGAGGTGTTTAGCTAATTCAAGTTTTGGTTTATTCTAGCCATTTAACAGGCTGCTCTGACACAGCATCATAATTCAGCCTTTTTTTCTTGTCTTCCTCGTGTTTTGTTTATTTGCTTGCTTTGTGGTGTTGTGTTCGGTTCTATGTGTTCATGCGTGTGTATGTGTGTGTGTTAGGGCAGCTCCAGCATCATTCAGCGTCCCAAGCTTGTAGAGGTCCCTAAGGGGACCAGGGCATCCATGGACCCTGCATTTCTCATATGGCGGGCAAAGACTGAGTGATTTCCTTATTCATTAACAGTTGGCACTTGTATGTTATCCTGGAAAGGGGGAAAGGCTGCTAGAATTTGGGACCAGCAGATAGCTGGGATCTGGGAGGCAGTAGGGTTGAGTAGGTTTGCTGAAGCAGAGGAACACGTGACAAAAGGCCAGCATGGTGGAAAAGAAGGAGACGGTGGCGCTGTGGCTTGTTCAGTTCAGTTCAGTTGCTCAGTTGTGTGTGACTCTTTGTGACCCCATGGACTGCAGCATGCCAGGCTTCCCTGTCCATCAGCAACTTCTAGAGCTTGCTCAAACTCATGTCCATCGAGTCAGGGATGCCATCCAACCATCTCGTCCTCTGTCGTCCCCTTCTCCTCCTGCCTTCAGTCTTTCCCAGCATCAAGGTCTTTTCTAATGAGTTAGCTCTTCACATCAGGTGGCCAAAGTATCGGAGCTTCAGCATCAGTCCTTCCAATGAATATTCAGGATTGATTCTCTTTAGGATTGACTGGTTTGATCTCCTTGCAATCCAAGGGACTCTCAGGAGTTTTCTCCAACACCACAGCTCAAAAGCATCAATTCTTCAGTGCTCAACTTTCTTTATAGTCCAACTCTCACATCCATACATGACTACTGGAAAAACCATCGCTTTGACTATACGGACGTTTGTCAGCAAAGTAATGTCTCTGCTTTTTAATATGCTGCCTAGGTTGGTCATAGCTTTTCTTCCAAGGAGCAAGTGTATTTTAATTTCATGGCTGCAGTCACCATCTGCAGTGATTTTGGAGCCCAAGAAAATAAAGTCTCTCACAGTTTCCATTGTTTCCCCATCTATTTTCCATGAAGTGATGGGACCGGATGCCATGATCTTCATTTTTTGAATGTTGAGATTTAAGCCAGGTTTTCCAGCTGTGGCTTGTACTATCTGAAAGAACTTGCCTACCTGGTATTTTAGTTCTTGGATTTCTGTATCTAACATAGAGAGTAACGGCACAGTGTAGAATGCTGGCCTAAGAAAACGGAATGAAAAGAATGCCTGCCAAAAAAAAAAAAGAAAAGAATGCCTACCCAATCTGAACAATCACATGCAATACATCTATTCATTTTAAAACATGATTAGATAATGAAAATTGTACATGATCATCATCAACAAAAACAATTACAGTAAACCAGAATGCATTTATTGCTTAAATTGCAAAAGTTTATATTTAGATATTGCTTTTGGTGGCATCAACATTTACACCGCTGGCAAATTCACCTTTGCTGTCACGAGTTGCAAGGCAGTTATTTCTAATGGTTTTTAATAACGTGCACAGTTTATGCAATAAAACATCTCCCCGATCCACTGTGCTCCTCCCCATCCTCCTTGGTTGCACCGTCATATGCTTTTATACGTACTGTTCCCACTGCCTAGAATATCTTTATCCCTTCTCCATTTGTTTTCATTCTTCAAGATTTATTTAAAACCCAACTCTTCAGCGATGCCACCCCTAACTCCCTGTGGTGTTGCCTTCTCCTCTGCAACCACACTGCCTCCTGCTCATCTGCTAACGTTTGCACATTTGTACCTGTGACCTTGGTGATATACCTTGAGAATGCGTGTCTCTCTCCCTGAAACTCTTGACCATAAGGAGGCCTTACCTTGTTCCCTTTGTAAACTCCTATTATGCTACACCTGGGTTTCCCAGCGTCTCAGTGGTAAAGAGTCTGCCTGCAATGCAGGGGCGGGAGACATGGGTTTGAGCGCTGGGTCAGGAAGATCCTCTGGAGAAGGAAATGGCAACCCACTCCTATTTTCTTGCCTGGGAAATCCCATGGACAGAGGAGCCTGGTGGGCTACTGTCCATGGGGTCTCAAATAGTCAGACGCGACAGCACACACACATACACACACACAATCAATCACCTTCCTAATCACTCCCACCTCCTAACACCATCGCCTTCGAGATTAGGTTTCTAATACACGATTTTGGGGACGGGGCACATTCAGATCAAAGCACGCCTCAGTGTACAGGCACAAACTACCAGACTGGTGAAGGGACTAATGGAAGGTCACAGGTTCCCTTCAAGTTGCTATTTAAATTTTTGACTTTGTTAAACAAGCCTCTATGGAGAAGGAAATGGCAACCCACTCCAGTGTTCTTGCCTGGAGAATCTCAGGGACGGGGGAGCCTGGTGGGCTGGCGTCTATGGGGTCGCACAGAATCAGACACAACTGAAGCGACTTAGCAGCAGCAGCAGCAAACAAGCCTCTACAGGAAAATTGGAGACCTGGCTTTTCATTTTAGACTTTATGTTAACCAAAGAACGATTGGGGCACTTCCTCTCTTTTTAAAAAAATCCTTAAGTCACAAACCAGTGACTTGTGAGTGGAATTTGATGTGTAGTCTTCTTTTTTTCTTGTTTTCTTTAATCTTGAGTTTTGTTGCTTTTCAGAAGGCATCTGCTTTGTGGTTGGCTGTAGTCTCCATGCTTCCCCGTTGCTCCAGACCAGCACTGTCCCGTAGAAATATGATATGAATCACAAACTGAGTCACATACGTCATTTAAAGTTTTCTAGCATCCACATTAAAAACATTAGGAAGAAGCCAGAGAAATTAATCATTTCTTTAACCCAATATATCAACATACTTTCATTAAATTAATATAAAACTTATTAACAAGCTATTTACTTACTTTCTTCTTCTGTGCTTTGGAATAGCATTGTATTTTCTACTTACGGCACGTGTCCTTTTGAACTAGCCACATACAAGGTGTTCAGCTGCCACCTGTGTCCAGTGGTTTAGAACTGGACCGTCCAGTTTCTAGATCCTCCTCACGGAACTCATATTTACTGCTCTTGGTGCCCTCTAGAGGCATTTGAACCTGAACCCCCTGGATGAGAGGTTCATACGAGGTTCTTTCTGCTGTGACATCCTGTCATTCTATGGTCAGGGTGAATTTCTGAGTTAAATTAGTCCAGAACTCCCAAAGTTGTTTCACCAAATTAGACCTTAGCAGCAGCTAGTGTTGAAATGGGATCCAGAAAGCGACTCTCATATTTGCAGGGTTGGAGTTTTTGGCCCCAGAGCTGAGTGGGCTTGTAACTAGTTCCTCCTTTGTTCTGACCCAGGCATGATGGTCTGTGACGCAGCAGGCAGCCCCCCTCCCCAAGCTGAGTAGCATGGAGACCAAGCCCCGGAAGCTCACTCCTCATAGCAGTGCCTGCAGAGGCCCCTGCCTTCACAGCAACAAGCTTCCTTCTTGTGCGTCTCCTCTGGATCTGTCATTTCAGACTCTCTCAACCCTTTGCTACAGTCAACTGGGCAGGGAAGGGTTAAGTGGGAGCTTCTGAAGTCCACTGAGGCCTTCTCCCCAACCCCTCCTGCCGGTGGCTCCCAACTAAGATGGCAAAGAGTATGTTTTTTAAACCAGCTCACAGAACTGTTATTTCCTGTAAGTTCTGTGCACCTGCTCCAGAAATTGGCTGCAAAGAGAACCTCGTTTAAGCTGCCCAAGCAGGAGAAGGCTGTGAGTCAGAAGACATCTTGCCAAAGGAAGCCGGAGATCCTTCCCTGGAAGTTTATCTCTTGGTAGTGACACCCTGTTTTCAAGCTCATCCGTTCAAGTGAAAACCAGTATGCTTTTCCTCCCTCCATACCAAGAACACTTCGTGATGAACGATGATTTTTTTTTTCTTCTTCTTCTAACCAGCAGGGAGACTTTGTAAAGACGATCACTATTGAAAAAGTCAAAGGTTTTTGTTCAAGCCTGGTACTTGTAAAATATCTTTAGAAGGAACAGTTCTAGATAACTAAACTACTTTCCCACGAAGACAGTGCAACCTGTAAGAACACTTGTGATCTGGATTCAAACATTGTTATACATGATTAGGGGCTTCCTTGGTAGCTCAGCTGGTAAAGAATCTGCCTGCAATGCAGGAGACCTAGGTTCAATTCCTGGGTCAGGAAGATCCCCTGGAGAAGGGAATGGCAACCCACTGCAGTATTCTTGCCTGGAAAATCCCATGGACAGAGGAGCCTGGTGAACCACAGTCCATGGGGTTGCAAAAAGTCAGACACGACTGAGCAACTGACACTTTCACTTTTACATTCATGATTAGATGACAATAAAGCAAAGCCGTGCTTTTCAAGCTTACATCTATGTAGGAATCACTGGAGGATCTTGTTAAAATGAATGTAGACGTGGATTCAGAAGGTTTGGGATGGGGCCTGAGATTGAGCATTTTTAAACCAGCTCTCACATGAGACCCAAGTTTCAAGGACATAAGGAGTTTGTCTGGATCTTGGATGAACCAACGGTCACAGTTCAAGAGAAAAGAACTTGGTTTGTGGCTGTCAGCTTTGTTGGGAGAGAGACCAGAATAGAGCTGACTTTCGAAGCTATGACTTTAATGTTTGTATGCTGAATTGCCAAGATTTAGTCAGATAGCAGGAAGTGGGGGAGTTTAGAGAAGGGAACAAGGAATCTATACTGAACAGCTTCCTGTTCCCTGATTCTTTATTAGGAGCCCACCATTTTGTTTGCTGGTGATGACGACCAGGAAAATACTTAGTTGAACCAAGTTCTATCCCAGTTGGGCAAGATGGAAATCTTGTAGAGTTAATGAATTTTTTTCTAAATCCTAAAATTGTTGTTATAGGTAAGAACATATAGATTAAAAGAACATGTGAAAAGATTGTGTGTGTGTGTGTTTGTGTGTACCCTGTGACAAATGTTTTTGCTAGTATGCAAATAAGAAAATCTTGTGTTTGGAATGAATTCTACCTTGTGCTTTGGGACCACGAGTTCAGCTTGGGGCAGCACAGGGGGTTGGTAAAGAGAAATGGGGTGGGAAGGCAGGATGGAGCTATCATTCCTGGGCAGTTCATAGTGTATTACTTTAATTTTGGTTAAAGGCTGATCTGAGAGCTGGGTTATCAACGTATAGGAGACTGCAGTTGCAATTTGCTGGTTAGTCTCTGTTCTTTTAATGCTTTCCTGAAGTGCCATTTTGTCTCAGTAAAATGCTCCCTAAAAATACTCAAATATTTTTAGTTGGAGAGTACAAATCAGATTGAGCTGCACATTTCCCTGGTGAGCAAAAGGGATGAGTTTGTGTTCATTAACTCGAGGCCATCTGGTGCAGACACGCAGCAGTCTGTGAATCAAACGTGCATCAAACTCCAGGGATCAGAACCCGCGCCAGACCCAGTGTTTTGGAGAGTCAACAACTAGAGGGAGAAGAGGGATTCGACTCTCTTTTTCTTTCACTTTAAAAATCAGCTCCGCCCTGCAGAATATCAGAGCCACATCGCCTCCTCTTCATTGCCCATCTGAGCTGTCTTTGGGGGGGGTGCTTCCGCAGTTGAAGTCGTTATGGTCCCCACCTCCCTTTGCGTGGGTGTGCAGGAGCCTTAGCCTCCCTCCCTCCACGTTGGGCCGGAACCAGGGCCTGCGCATGCGCACACAGGCACACTGCCTCTCTCCACGAGACAAAGAATGCGGAAGTAGAACAGTACTCAAGGTAGTCTGCGAATAGCCCACTCCTGGAGGAGAGAGCCTGTGCTTCCTGTACCCTTGCTGATAGCTTTCTGTTTAGTCGTGCTCACCAAAATATCAATAAAGGAAATAAATCGCTTCGCTGATTTGTTACTGATGCCACCAGACCCCTGAATGGAGTTATTTGGAGAACCCTTTCCTCCCCCCCGTGTTTCCCAATATTGGAAAGGTCAGTGTATTAAAACGAATGGAAGGGTCCCAATATTGGAAGAGGGTCAGTGTATTAAAACGAATGGTCAGTGGGTCGGTGTATTAAAACGAATGGTCAGTGTCTCCTGCAGAGCCGCATGGATGACTTTGCCTTGATCAGAGACAATCTTCTGGGTAACGTCTGTTCTTTAATGCTTTCCTAAGTACAACCTTTCCAGCTCTGCAACTCTCTTTAAGACTTCGGGGGGCTGCCCTCTACTGAAGATCTGAACTAGTGACTATTCCTCTCTAGGTCTTTGCATCTGTCAGAACCCTTCTGCATTATAAGATGCCAAGCAGGTGGCAGTTCCATTTGGAAAATTTTTGGAGTGCCACGCAGGAGAGTAATGAGAGATAAATAAGCAGCTATCTTCCCATGTCTTGTGACATGTCTTAGCAAACTGCATTTCAAAAATCATAAAGAAAAATGATGAGACAAAGGACTTTAAAGATGGATGCAAACAACTTTATTATTAATGGAAAGCAGGAAACCTATGTCTAAGAAAATTTCCCTAAGTGCTATAAGGAATGTTAAAACTAATTCTTTTTCTTTTTTTAAATGGGTTAACTTTCAGAAGTGTGTATTATTCAGTGTGGTGCATTGCAATACTTCTTATTACAGTCTTATCAGCCCCAAGTGTTATCATTGTTTCTAATGTTTGCTGATATGGGAAGC
>NW_011494715.1:4892663-4896988 GCF_000754665.1 Bison bison bison | reverse complement strand
CCATAGACAGCAGCCCACCAGGCTCCCCCGTCCCTGGGATTCTCCAGGGCAAGAGCACTGGAGTGGGTTGCCATTTCCTTCTCCAATACATCAAAGTGAAAAGTGAAAGTGAAGTCGCTCAGTCGTGTCTGACTCTTAGTGACCCATGGACTGCAGCCTACCAGGCTCCTCCCTCCATGGGATTTTCCAGGCAAGAGTACTGGAGTGGGGTGCCACCTGAGTTTAAATTTATTTATTTATTTTTTTTTAAAACCCTGAATAAAGTTTTTTTTTGTACTTAGGAAAGCTTATCTTCTAAGTTGCACAGAAGAGCTAGCTCAAGGTCCTGTTAAGACATGAATTCTAATGTGTTTGCTTTGGACTTGATCTCGAAGTTGGTGAAATCCACGCTGTTTGCAAGATTCAAGTGTAGAGCACAAATTTGAGGATGCACAAGTGAGAATGAGTGAGAGAATCAGACAAGTTTCTAAGTTTTCTAGAGGAAGAAAGTTTTGTTTTAATCATTTATTACACACTGATGTATGTTTATTGTGGAAAACACAAAGAGAATAAAAATTACCTTTAATAATAATATTTTTAAGCATTTGGTATATATGTTCTGTTCCTTTCTCTGTGGGAGTGAGTACCTCAAATGATTGAATCTTAGTATGCATTCTATTTTATGTGTTTTCACTGATCAGTATTTCATGAGTATCTTTTCATATCATTTCATGTTATTTTCCTATATTATTTTCTGACTACATAGTTTGCACTGAATGGATATACCACAATTAATTTAAACAATCCAGTATGTTGGACATTTCACAATTGTAAACACTGCTGTGGTGTGCATACTTGTAGTGAAATCTTTTCATGCATCCATGATTATTTAACTGGGACAAGTTCCTAGAAGAAGCATTGCTGCATCTATGGGCATACATACTTTCATAGCTTTTGATATGTGTATGCCCACAACACCATGTCGTTTCTATGCCTTGGTATTGTTACAGAAGGAAGTATTCATGACATTTTAAAATTATTTTTTAATTGAAGGATAAGTGAGTTACAATGTTGTGTTGGTTTCTGCCATGCAACCACTCAAATCAGTCATAACTACATACATATTCCCTCCCTCTTGAGTCTCCCTTCCACCCCTCCCCCCATCCTTTAGATCATCGCAGGGCACCAAGCTGGGCTCCTTGTGTTATATAGCAACTTCCCACTAGCTGTCTATCCATGGCATTTGTTGAAGGTGGTAAGGAAAACTTTATTCAAGGGGGCCATGGTGGAGATATAGAGACCACTGCAGTGGGGGTCTTGCAGTGGGGTGGAGATTGGACTCAATTCCAAATACAGCATGAGCAAATGGGAATTTATAGTCAGGGAACAGCGTGGGGATCAGTGCATAGGAAATTACTGAGAGGAAACATCAGGGGTGAATGGGGTGGTTCTGCCTAAACCAAGCTATCAAGATTCTTGCTGAAGGCAGGACAGATGCTCAGGCATCACCTGTGGGATGGGGGGTAATGAGGAGCCTGATCAGATGTCAAGGGTGATCACATAGTGGGGTTGGGAGGGTCTATTCAACTGATTTAGCAGGATTCTGTCTCAATAAAATTGGATGATGCAGAGATGAACACAGATATCCAAGAGTCAGGTCTGGTTGGACAAGTGTTCAGGGGAGTCTGCTCAGAGTCTGGTCAATGAGAGAGTCTGTGTCCGCATTTAGCATGCTGTTTGGTAATAAACTTCTTGTTTATTGCTCTTCCTGTAAATCTTTATTAGTGGTAGGGCAGGGCTGTGTGTTCCTGTAGCACCAAGAGACCCTCCCGGCCCCCAGCGCCACCTCTGCCCACCCAGCATCATTCCTGGCACGGAGGTAATGTCAACTTGCATGGAAGCGCCGAGTATTAATGCACATTTAAAAAGAGGCCATGGCCAAGGATGGGTAGAGATGGAGGGGTGAGAAAGTCATTGTCAGAGAATCCTGGGCCTAGTTCAAGTCTTATCAATTAAATGTGGGGTCTGCCAAACCTGACGTCTGTTCTTTGATGCTCAGTTTCCTAACAAAAGTGAATGAGGTAATTTTTAAAAGATGATCTGTCCAATGGCATTTCACATCTGCAGATTTATGAGTCTTTGACCGTGAGTCATGTGTGAGGGCTGGAAAAAAGCTGACATGATTCGGGTGAGGAAGATACTGCAGTGAAGCTGGGGGGTTTATCTACTGGATGAAGTCCTCAGAGCATAAGTGACAGCAGAAGGGCCTGAGCTGCAGCAGGACAGTCATACCCTGGGCTCTCAAGGTGGCTTGGAAAGAGGCAACATAGAGGCCAGCTTCAGACTCCTGACGGGCTCCTTCAGGACGTAGATGATTGGTTCCTGGGGGAGGACTTCCATAAGCGGGTAATAGAGGTTCAGCCAGGCAGATGACCTGCATCAGGGTGACCCAACAGTCACAGAAACCCAATTTCTTTCTTTTTAATATTTATTTATGTATTTATTTGGCTGTGCCGGGTCTTCATGGCTGCATGTGGATACTAGTTCCCTGACCAAGGATTGAACCTGGGCCCCGTGCATTGGGAGCCTAGAGTCTTAGCCACTGGACCACCAGGGAAATCCCAGGAAACCAATTTCTTAGAGATTTGGAGATGATAAAGTCTGTCCTTTTCTCACTGAAACTGGGTTCGTGGCAACAAGAAATCTTGTAAGCCAGGCTAGAACTGGGTTTTTTAAAAAGGCTTGTTCACAGTGGTCAGGGTGGGGCCAGCAGCCTAGTCTGCCGAGCTGTTGACCAGAAGCTCCTTACCTTATCTGAGGAGCTAAAAAATTAAGTGGTCCCAGCCGCGCAGGTTGAGTGGCTACAGCCATGAAATCTGGACATTCCCTACTGTTAACTCTTTAGTTGACAACCTGATCGCTTGTTTGTTTGTTTTTTCCATAAAGAGTTTAAAGCATCCTGAACATTCTTTAAAATTGATTGCTGTTGGAATGTTTAAAGATTTGTTTTCACCTTCATGTTGTGAAATAAAACCGATACAGAAGGCAATACTACACAAATCCATAGCTTAGTGAATTTTTGTAAGGCAAACATGTTTGTTCCATGACACTTGGCCAGCTACCCTGGAAGCTCCTCCGTTGTCCATTACAATTATAGTCCTCTCCACCCTTCTCAACTTTCATGGTAATCACTCTCTTTCATTTATCTGTAGATTTTTCACTTTAGTGTGCCTTCCCCACTATTTTTTTACTGTATATATATATTTTTTTATTGAAATATAGTTGATATACAATATAATTTTAAGGTGTATAGTATAGTGATTCACAATTTTAAAGATTATATTCCCTTTATAGTTATTATAAAATGTATAAAGTATATAAATATATTATAAAATATATAAATATAATATTACATATAAAATTACATATATTCCCTCTGTTGTGCAGTATAATATATCCTTGTAACTTATTTTATACATAATAGTTTATACCTTTAATCCCCTACTCCTATATCACCCTTCCCCGATTCCTCTACCTACTGGTCACCACTAGTTTCTTCTCTATATCTGTGAGTGTCTTTCTTTTTTGTTACATTCACTAGTTTGTTATACCTTTTAGATTCCACATATAAGTGATGTCATGCAGTATTTGTCTTTGTCTGACTTATTTCGTGTCATAATACCCTCCAGGTCCATTCATGTTGTTGCAAATGACAAAATTTCATTCTTTCTTACAACTGAATTCCTTGGTATGTATGTATGTGTTTAAGTGTGGCGTGCTGCAGTCCATGGGGTCACAAAGAGTCAGGCACAACTGAGCGACTGAACAACAAATATACATATGTATGTACATGTATAATATACCCACATATACGCCGCATCGTCTTCATCCGTTCACCTGTTGATGGACCGTTAGGTTACCTCCACGTCTTGGCTATTGTAAATAATGCTGCTGTGAACATTGGGTGCATGTATCTTTAAAAATTAGTGTTTTTTTTTTTTCAGATATACACCCAGCTGAGTCACATGGTAGTCTTATTTTTAGTGTTTTGAGAAACCTCCACACTGTTTTCCGCATTTCACTGCTGTTTTTTAGGTATGCCAGTTTAAAAAAAAAAAATTGTATTTGAAATTTCTCTTAAAAGCTGCAGCATCCCCTCCGTCCCTTTCTTTCCTTATACTTTTTCTGCGGAAGGACTCAGGCATCTTCAATCTCTAGAGTTACACAAGCTTCTATATTTGTGGCGCGGTTCAATGTGTCCTGTCCTTTGTGTTTCCTGCACCCTGGCAGCTGCTTCCAGAGACTTGACCAGACTCAGTTTCAGCCTCTTCAGCACGGTGATGATG
>NW_011494715.1:4890562-4892563 GCF_000754665.1 Bison bison bison | reverse complement strand
ATGGGATATTCCAGGCAAGAGTACTGGAGTAGGGTGCCATTGCCTTCTCTGGTGTAATATGAGTGAGATCAAATATTCTATAAGATCAAACCATTTCAGATTCAGATTCAAAACTATAGATGTTTTACTGAACTTTTATATTGCATTTGAATCTCCTTTATTTTGAACCAAGAGTCCTGATTCTTAAAAACACAGAACTAGAATTAGAACATCTCATAATTATTGAAAAACTCTCACAATAATAATAATAACAATACTACCACCATCAACTTTGATTACTGAAAATAGCTAAATTTGTAAAGCTCCAAATTCTCTTCCATCCCCCCAGTTTTTCTAGTTATATTTTTATTATTAATCATATAGTCAATATATACTATAGTCTATTCCTTTTAACCCTCATTTAGCTTTAGTTCTATAGGTAGATCTCTACTTAACATTCAGTGTCCTTATTGATGCCAATTTAGTAATTTTGTTTGTCTGAAACTAATTCTTTGGTAGATTCCTTAGTCAGTGTTCATTTCATGGAAACAACATTCTCTGAGTTCATAAGTGTTGATAACAGTTTGTGCTCTTCCTACGTGAAGTCAGTTTTGCTGGGTATAAAATCTGTAACCAACTTTTTTCTTTAAATATCATAAATATAGGTATTAAAAATAAAATAGTCTAGTTTCTTTTAGCACAAATATTGTTATCAAATATCATATGATAGTCTAATTTTGTTTCCCTTACAAGTATTGTAAAGACATTTTTCTTTATCTTTCAGTTCAGTTCAGTTCAGTCACTCAGTTGTGTCTGACTCTTTGCAACCCCAAAGACCTATAATTTTATCACATCATGTCTTGATGTTGATAGTTCTGGGTTGAGAGTTTCAAGTATGAGGTGAGCTCTTTCAATGTGTATTTTCAAATCTTTTTTTTTTAAATTCAGGAAAATTGTTTGAATCATACATTTTAATATTTTTTTTTTATTCCTTTGCCTTGGGATTCTAATCCAGAGGTGCTTTTGGTAACTCATCCTATTTCCAAACACACTTGTGTTCACTGGGACAGCAGGAACACAGGGTCTGTGTCTGGTGCTAGAGGAGTTCATCATCTGGTGGGAGGACAGTGTCTCTTTACTGCCTGTTACATGGAGATAATGAGTTGCAAATGTTGAATTGGCTTTTGGAGTTCACAGCCTGCCACTTTGAACCACAACCAGGATGGGAAGCAGTTGGGCAAGCTTGTGACTCCCAGTTCCTTTGTCTATTGAAGCAATTTATGACTTATCTGCTTCTTTGCTTAGGTCCCTAATTAAAGCTATTTTCAACCCAATAAACATCCCCATCCCTCATCCAGCCAATAGAGTTGGACAGCTCCCCTGTGGCCTCTGCCTTCATCCGCTTAGGCTCTGTGGTTTAGGGTTAAGTTCCTATACCTTTAGCAGGGCCACTCTCTGAAATGCAAGGAGAAGAGTATTGTTTCTTGGAGACATAATTACAGAGACAATGCAGCCTTCTCTGAGATAACAGGCCTTTTGAAATGCAACGTGCTGGGGGAAGATCCAGCCCAGGTCAGTGACTGCCTTAACTGTTATGACTCCTATTAATAATACTGTGTTTCTGCTTGGCTGAAAGGCTCTGGGGTTGGTATCTAAAGTTCGTTAACCTTTTGTCTGAGGGACTTATACTTGGAACTTGTGGTTCTATGTCTTTTCTTATAGCTTTTCAAGCTGTAACTACAGTTTGGTGGTTGTGGCTATGAGCACAGCTGTGAAATGGCTAACTTCGCCTTTGAATCATCCATTACTTTTAAGAACATTATGTTCTAGATATGGGGAGCACATAAGCCTCTTTTTGCATTTGGTTAGCCTAATGGATGATTCAAAGGCAAAGTTAGCTATTTCACAGCTGTGCCCGTAGTGGCTTAGACAGTAAAGCGTCTGACTGCAGTTCTGGAGAACCGGGTTTGATCCCTGGGTTGGGAAGATCCCCTGGAGAAGGAAATGGCAACCCACTCCAGT
>NW_011494715.1:4888982-4890462 GCF_000754665.1 Bison bison bison | reverse complement strand
GGGTGCATGTATCTTTAAAAATTAGTGTTTTTTTTTTTTCAGATATACACCCAGCTGAGTCACATGGTAGTCTTATTTTTAGTGTTTTGAGAAACCTCCACACTGTTTTCCGCATTTCACTGCTGTTTTTTAGGTATGCCAGTTTAAAAAAAAAAAATTGTATTTGAAATTTCTCTTAAAAGCTGCGGCATCCCCTCCGTCCCTTTCTTTCCTTATACTTTTTCTGCGGAAGGACTCAGGCATCTTCAATCTCTAGAGTTACACAAGCTTCTATATTTGTGGCGCAGTTCAATGTGTCCTGTCCTTTGTGTTTCCTGCACCCTGGCAGCTGCTTCCAGAGACTTGACCAGACTCAGTTTCAGCCTCTTCAGCACGGTGATGATGTTTTTCATCAGGAAGCGTGTAACGTGGTTTCTACTTTTTTCATGTTAGCACTCAGTGGTGCTTAATGTCTAGATCCACCGCTTCCCTGAAGGCTGAAAAATGATGTAATTCTCACTCTATAATTTTGTTTTCATTTACTGGCTGTGATAATTTTTTAATGCTTCCAAATGGAGAAGCTTCCATTTTTCTATCACTTGGCCACCCAACAGTATCGTTCTTACAGGAAAGGCAGGATAAATATCCAGTTCATTTATATATCCAGTTTTCAAGCTAACACATTGGCTTCCTGTCATGCTTAAAATGGGACTTCCCAGGTGCCTCAGTGGGTATAGAATCCACTTGCAACACAGGAGATTCAGGTTTGATCCGTGGATTGGGAAGATCCCCTAGAGAAGGAAATGACAACTCACTGCAGTATCTTGCTCAGAGAATGCTATGGACAAGGGAGCCTAGTGGGCTACAGTCCATAGAGTTGCGAAGGGTTGGATGTGACTGAAGCAACTGAGCGTGCACACACATGCACACACCTTGAAATGTAACCAATTAGTTCTTTTAAAATACTATTGTGAACTTACGGATTTATACATTTGTGATGGATTTCAGTCCATTCGCATTTGGAGCTTCTTCAGTTGGTTCCTGGGTCCCCTTTGACGTGACCTCAGGAAGTTTGTGATCTTTCTAAGTTTCTGATCTTTCTAACTATCTGATATATGATATATATATGAATATATGAATATGCTCTGATATATGAATATGCTCCAGACTCATGTTGTGTATCTCCTGCCCCAAGTTTGGAATCAACCTTTTCTGCAAGAAGCCTGGTTTCTGTTAATAGGAAAAGGTATTTCAAGACCACAATCTGGTTACTCTGTATGCTCATTCCTAACTGGGCTGGTCCTTGTTTCTAGCTTTTCAGCAGACATAGCTTACACATGTGTAATATGCTGCTGCTGCTGCTAAGTCGCTTCAGTCATGTCCAACTCTGTGCGATCCCATAGACAGCAGCCTACCAGGCTCACCCGTCCCTGGGATTCTCCAGGCAAGAACACTGGAGTGGGTTGCCATTTCCTTCTCTGATGCATAATAGTGAAAAGTG
>NW_011494715.1:4885428-4888882 GCF_000754665.1 Bison bison bison | reverse complement strand
AAGCCTATTTTTGCATTTGGTTAGCCTAATGGATGATTCAAAGGCAAAGTTAGCTATTTCACAGCTGTGCCCATAGTGGCTTAGACAGTAAAGCGTCTGACTGCAGTTCTGGAGACCCGGGTTTGATCCCTGGGTTGGGAAGATCCCCTGGAGAAGGAAATGGCAACCCACTCCAGTACTCTTGCCTGGAAAATCTCATGGACAAAGGGCTACAGTCCATGGGGTCGCAAAGAGTCGGACACGACTGAGCAACTTCACTTTCACTTTCTTTCAGGATTCTTAGAAGACTGGAAGCTCTGAATGCAAACAAAACTGCTGAGAGACACATTTAAGGACTTATTTTTTTTCTGTCTTCTCAGAAGTCTGCCTGTCTTTGTCCAAAGTTACATGTGAAAGAGTTTTATTTGTCACTTAGTTTAAATGTACAATGTACATTGGATGCCATTTACCTAAAGTAACTCTTAAGAAAATCACTTTGTGAAGTAAATGCAACTTTGGCAATGTGAAAAATGTCTCCCTAATTTATCTGTCTTAAACTTACAACTTATTAATATCACACTGTCATCTATCAAAGCAAAGCTGTGTTTTATTCTTTTTTTCCCCTTCCCATTGCCTCCCTGGGAAGGGAAGTAGTTTCCTTCAGGTGAGATAGGTGATTTCTCTTTCTCTCACCTCCTATGTCATTGTTTCACTGCTCTCAAATCTTTTGTTTATGAGGAAACAAGGAAAAATCTTGGACTTGGAGTGAGAGAGCCTAGCATTCCCATCTGGCTTTGTCCTAAGCAGCTATGAGACTTGAACAAGCTAGTTAAGCTCTTTGAGTCTTAGTTTATTCACCAATAAAGTGGGTATGAAAATCCCTTCATCACTTTATTGCTGCAGGATTAATTATAATAATATATGTAAAGTACTTGGTATCTGGCACAAATAATCATCCTTACTTGGGAACTCTTGGCATCATCGACTCAAAGGACCTGAGTTTGAACAAACTTCACGAGATAGTGAAGGACCGGGAAGCCTGGCTTGCTGGAGTCAGTGGGGTCACAAAGAGTTGGACAAGACTTAGTGACTGAATAACAGCAACCTGCCAATGAAAATGTTACCACTTGCCTATGAAAAATAGTTAGTGATATCTGTTCTCACTCCCCCTGACCCCCTTGGGTGGGGCTTCATCCCTGTTTTCCTTCTGTGCTGTTGAGGATGTATTGCTCCATACGAATACATCTACAGCCACTAAAACAAATCAGAGATACCATTCACAGTGATTCATAAGCAAAGAAATCCAAACCGAGCCCATGGGTATGGATCTTTAACAATGTGGGGGGTGGGATATGAGAGGAGGGGTCACCCTGCCATTTCTCACCTCCATACCCACATCTGAGTTTTTCTTGCCTCAACTATTCTCTCTGCATACACGTGATGGGCTCTTTTTATAGACGAAACTCCTAGCCAAGCAGTCCCCATAGACTCTGAGAAGCCCCCTCTCTAGCTTGCCCCCACATTGTGTTCCAAGGGGAGGGTGGTCTCTGATGGGGGCCCTTTTGCAAAAAGTTGCTTCAGAGGCTGGAAAATCAGACTCATGGGTGCCAGTCCTGATTTCCCTCCCGGCCTCCTGGCCCTTCTCTTCCCCTCCTGTTCAGGTCCCTCCACCAAGCTAAGCTGTCCCTGATCCACCCCACCCCTCCTGACCCCCAGTTCTGTTGTTCATCCATCCCTGCCACTGCCCCCTCCCCACACCCCAGTACAGTCAGCCTCACTGCTGCTTAAATGTCATTTTTGAAACAACAGAAGGACATGCTGATTTTTGCGGCATCTCAGGGGGAAAATTTTTTTTTTTTTAATCCATTTGGTGTTGAGAGAACTCACAAGAAATGTATTCAGGGACCCTCGCCAGCCTCTCTCACTGCTATGGTTCACATTTGGTGGCTGGTGATACACAACACACACAGCATTTTCCCCCCAGAAATGTCCATGCTCCTCTCATCCTCACCCTGCTTCCTTTAGATTTCTTTGTCTCTCGGCTAATTCTGTACTTGAAGCACTGCAGTTCCCGATTTATTTTCAAGCCGGGGATCCATTCTGATCCCGTCTCGGGGGTTTGAACCAGGCTCTTGGGAAACCTGGGTTTCCCAACACAGTCAAGCCTGGCTTACATCTCTGGAGGGGAAGGCATGAGACACTGCACCACCACCCTCCACCCCGCCCCTTGACCCATGGGGAATCCGCCAGGCTCCTGTGTCAGGCCCTCAATTCCAGAAGGGAACGGTGCGTTTCTGCAGGAAACTGGAAACTCGAGTTCCCTTTGTCCTTCATCTGTCTGTCTTCCAGGCCCCGCCATGCTCCATCCGTGATGATGTATATTCACACCTTATTATTCCCATTAGATGGAAAGGTCCTGAGGGCAGGATCCATGTGTCTCCTGTTCTTGTCCCTCAGCCCTGGAACGGGGCCTTGCAGGTGGCCCCATGGCTGCAGCGTCGTCCTGTGTGAGGAGCACACGGGGAGTGGGGCTCATCTTCCGTAGGCTTCTTCACTGCCACACTCTGCTGGAGAAAGGGCTCACACTGGCTCGGAGCATCATTTTAAAACCCAGAGACCCTCTACTCATTACTAAAGGTCCAGATGAGCAATTAAGTTATGAATTGGAATTGTAATGAGCTGATGTTCTGGCTCCAAATACCTAATTGCAGTACAGTGACTAGATTATCCCCACCCGTCTGCGTTTCTCACAGTCACTCAGACCATCTTGCTCTGGGTTCAGTGGTTGTCATCCACAGACACCCAGAGTGGGAGGTCTGCTGTGTCTCGGGATCATCAGAGCCAGCCCTCAAGCCTTGCCTCAGCTAGAGGACCCTCATACAAGAGTGGTTTGAGGGCTACTGTTAATCTCCAAGTCTCACCTGGCACATCTCCATCCCAGCTCCTTTCCTGGGCCTCCTGCACACGTGGGGCACCCTGGAGAGAACCGCCGGTCACCTAACAGGTGCTCCTCTACTTGCCTTCTAGCCATGACATGAATTTAGAGGAAATCAGAGAAAGTTCAGTTTTCACACCACACACACACACACCAAAAATTCTTGTCCTAATGACTTGTTTGGACATTCTACTTGACGAGTATCTGAAATTTGAGGTTTGCAGCCTGAGCAACCTTCTTTTTTTTTTTTAAATTTTATTTTATTTTTAAACTTTACAATATTGTGTTAGTTTTGCCAAATATCGAAATGAATCCGCCACAGGTATACATGTGTTCCCCATCCTGAACCCTCCTCCCTCCTCCCTCCCCATACCATCCCTCTGGGTTGTCCCAGTGCACCAGCCCCAAGCATCCAGTATCGTGCATCGAACCTGGACTGGTGACTCGTTTCATACATGATATTCTACATGTTTCAATACCATTCTCCCAAATCTTCCCACCCTCTCCCTCTCCCACAGAGTCCATAAGACTGATCTATAC
>NW_011494715.1:4875643-4885328 GCF_000754665.1 Bison bison bison | reverse complement strand
ACAGGTGCACCAGCCCCAAGCATCCAGTATCGTGCATCGAACGTGGTGTGTGACTCGTTTCATACATGATATTCTACATGTTTCAATACCATTCTCCCAAATCTTCCCACCCTCTCCCTCTCCCACAGAGTCCATAAGACTGATCTATACATCAGTAAAAGGACCCTGTGTCTTCCCTGGCTTTAAATAGACCTTCCTGATGGCTAAATCTGGGCAGAGTCCAGATGCCCTGCTGACCGGCACACCACGAGTCACACACCACCCAGAATCTAATCGAGCGCGTGGTAGACACTGCCTCCCTCTGACTCTGTTTGGGGACGTTCCCCGGATGTAGAAACACCTGGTTGTCCATTTCACGTGTGGAGGTCTTTCCTTAACCGTGAATTCTAGTCCCTCCTTCTTGAAATGTCATTAATTGTTCCTGTCTTAAAAACCGTCTTGGAGACAGGCTCCTTATGTGACATTGTTCCTGGCGTCTCTCTGTTGAAGAATATGTTTGAGCTTCTCTTTATCTGCTTTTCCCTCACCCTGGAATTCCTCATGGGGGCTAAGCTTTGCCAAACAGACAGTTATGGAGCAAAATTAGAAGATTTTCACTGGGCCGGCTTCTAAGGGCCCGCCTAGTTTTCTAAGAAGCAACCATAAAAAGAAGAAAGAAAGAAAAAAAAAGAAAAAGTAGAGACTGGAAGAAGCAAACTTTCGGCTAATTACCATCTTTTTTTCCCCTCTGAGCTCAGAGTACTGTTCTTAATTTCCTGACCAGCTTGCGCCCCTCCCCCGCTCCCTCCGAGCATCTGTGGTGGTTTCAAATTGAACTGCATATACCTGCTGCTCTGAATTTCCAACATACCATACCAGTTGGTTTGCCAAACAGTGAACTGCCAGCCATCTGCCATCCAAAGTCAGAATTTACATTGTTTCATCTTAAAATAACGCCTCCGGAATAGCAAGCCACTCTGTGCATCAGGTTTTAAAGTTGACAATCAGCCAGAATTAAAAACAAATACCAAATGGGCATAAAAAAAGAACATAGTGGGGAGTTGGGGTTGGGGAGGGGGTGGCTGGCATTTGACAGAGAGTTTATTTTTCAGCATTTTTACCTGATTTTCCACCAAAATAGCCATGCCATTTAATTTTATCTGCAACAGCAGGAACTACTTATAGACTGAGAGGCTTAACTTTTTACTCGCCTGGCTCTACTCGAACAGACGAGGCTGGAGCTGTTGTCCGCATCTCAGGGAGGGGCTATGTCTTTATAACCTCCCCAGATGCAGGGGAGGAAGAGCTGCCGTAGCCTCTTCTCAATAGGACTTCCTGGTTGCTCAGATGACACAGGTAAGATGCATGAAGGTGGACTACCATACGCTAGTTAATGGTGAACCCAGGACTGCCAGGCCAGTCTTCCCACCCCTGGATGTGTCCATGCAGATGTGGGAGTCCCTCCACCCCTGCCTTTATTTCCCCTTACCCGACTGTAGCAACCCTTCTGTGCCTTATTCCACTGCTGCTCCAGGACAGTTGTTTAGTTGCTAAATTGAGTCAGACTCTTTGCATCCCTATGGACTGTAGCCCGCCAGGCTTCTCTATCCATGGAATTCTCCAGGCAAGAGTACTGGAGTGGATTGCTGTTCCCTTCTCCAGGGGATCTTCCAAATCCAGGGATCGAACCCAGGTCTTCTGCATTGCAGGCAAATTCTTTACCTCTGAGTCACCAAGGAAACCCAGGAAAGAAGGGGTTTCTGCAGGGTCAGGAGCCCCTGGTGACCTGTGATGGTGGCCTTGCAGCAGAGCTGCCATGAAATCTGGGTGACTTTCCAGAGCAGATGGGCCTGAAGGAGTTTTTTTTTCTCAAGAGAAAAATGAAAGAGGTTTCATGTTTCCTTTAGGGAAGCTGTTCCAGGCGAAGGCAGCTTGGGGAAAAGTGTGAAGTTATGAGTGGGCAGAGGAAGCAGAGGGCTCTAAATTTATACCAAAGCCACCTGCCTACAGCGTGGTGCCCCAGGCCACAGGCCTGCAGACGAGGAGCGCTAGTCCCTGAGCCTGGGCTGGGCAAGAACCCCGAGTCAGCCTGATGCACCCCGTGGAAATCTCCGGGGGCCAGCCTTGGGCATTGTAGGTCCAGGCGAGCTGCCAGCTCAGTCCAGTCCTGATGTGGGTGTCAGAAGTGGGTACTGTGGTAACTGCTGTGCGTAGGTTTGCTTCTGGGCCAGCTGGTTCTCCTCCTGGAAGCCATATGCCAACCCAGACCAGACCCAAGGCCCATCTTGTGTGTTCCCCTGGCCCTTGCCTGTGGCTCTGACCTACCCACCCTGCAAGCTGTCTCTGTAGCTGGAACAAGCTCTACTTCCTGTGAGGCGGGGCCAACTCCCCCATCTTTGGGGTCCTGAACACCATTGTTGTTGAGTTGCTCAGTCATGTCTGACTCTTTTGAGACCCCATGGACTGTAGCCCGCCAGGCTTCTCTGTCCATGGGGATTCTCCAGGCAAGGATACTGGAGGGGGTTGCCATTTCCTTCTCCAATCCATTTCCTTCTCCAAACACCTTTGGTGAGTGGTTAAAGAATTTGCCTACAACGCAGGACACTCAGGTTCAATCCCTGGGTGGGGAAGATCCCCTGGAGGAGGGCATGACAACCCACTCCAGTATTCTTGCCTGGGAAATCCCATGGACAGAGGAGCCATGAAGGTTACAGTCCGTAGGTTGCAAAGAGTCAGAACGACTGAAGCGACTGAGCACACACAGCACACGCACCAGTGGTATGTGCCTCTCCTGCTCACTTAGCGAGTGAGTCAGCGCTTTGCTGGGATAATGCAGAACCTAACTGGTTGTGTTGATCACAAGACTCAGTCCCACAGTACTGAACTGGCCAGTAAGTTCCTTCAGGTTTTTCCTTAAGATGGAACAGAAAAATCCAAACCAAGTTTTTGGCTAACACAATATTTCTCCTATGAAAGCTACTTTTGATTTACCCAAAATCTTCCAATTTTGTTGTGTTCCAGTTAGCACTGTTGATACTGAGAGTGCTCAGGGGCCACTGCCCAAGGTACCTTGCATACGTTCTTATCTCTCATGCATGGATGCCTCTTTGCGATCCCATGGATTGTAGCCCACCAGGCTCCTCTGTCCATGGGATTTCCCAGGCAAGAATACTGGAGTGGGTTGCCATTTCCTCCTCCAGGGGATCTTCCTGACCTGGAGATTGAACCTGAGTGCCCTGCATTGCAGGCAGATTCTTTTACCGCTGAGCCATAGGGGAAGCCATTCTTATCTACTTTGACTTAATTCAGTTTATTAATAATACGTTGTGAAGCCCCTGTGGTCATTACAGAGATCAGCCAACCAAGGCTGAATAGGTGTTAGTTTTCCATGAGATGCCCCTTAGGCAGGTGTCAGAGGCAGATTTTAACCCAGGGGCCCAAGAGCTCCTGTGAGGTGAGCCCATTGCTCGGAATCTGGCCCTGGTCAGGGCCAGTGTTCAATATGCGTGACAGCCAGAAGCGCCTGACACCCGCTGCACACCTGGGGAGGAGAACTAAGATGGGAGGGTCCCCATGAGGAAAGTTCGAGAAAGTGGCTCCATTTAGCATTTAGCCTGGGAAGAAAACACTGAAGTGAGAAATATGAAGGCTGCATGCAAGATTCCCACGACGAACTGTCCTTGGAGGGGAAGGGTGTGTGCACTTGCTCCAGGGCTCGGGAGCAATGAGGCAGATGTTAGCCCATCAGGAAGGATTCCCAGGCAAGTGGAGCCGCCCATCAGTGGAATTCCCTGCTCACAAAGGGGTGAACAGCCTGCCCAGGAAGATCAGGCAGCTGCAGAATGACCCTTTGTCAGGATGTCATAGAAAGGTCAGCTCGTGATCCGGAGCTTGGTGCAAGTGCTCCCTGAAAATGTCCATTCCGACTCCGAAGCCCCTCAGCTCTGTGTTCTTAGTTTAGTACATAAAACAATGGTGCTCATGATGACACATTTCTAAAGCTTAAAATAGTCGTCACTCCTTTTCCCAGAATGAGTCATTTTAAGACCTCCTCCCCGTTCCTCACTTTGAGAGTCTAATCAGAAGCCCGAGTTTTTAAAAACTAGAAATGTAAAAAACAAAACCTAAATGCAACACTGTCATTTGATTTCCTAAAAGGGCGTTTTTCCTTTCCAAAATCAGAAGGTGAAGGAGTGACCCCTCCAGGCCCTGGAGGTGTTGGTGTGCAGGGGTCCTGGGGAGAAGGCTGCAGGTCCCGCTCAGCAGGGCTGGGGTGTGAGCTGGGGGGTGGGGAAGGGGTTCTGATTCAGGCCAAAGCCACTAAACAGGGCCTCACCTGCAATGGCTTCTGGGCATGAAAGCTTCTGGACTAGAGCTTAAAACTCTGCCTAGCTGTCTGCACAAATGCTGTTTGCAGGATGTACTGTTTTGTGATAAAAGATAAAAGAGATCTTCTCTAAAGCAGTTGTGAGGCAGTTTGTATCTGACCCCGAGTTAGAGTCGTTACTAAGGGAACCACAAAGAGAGAGAGCCTATATTTAAATGAGCCGACATCTCAAGATTCCCTTGGGCAGCAAGCATGTTTCTCCCCTAAGAAAGAACAGAACATGACTTCCTCCCATGTAGCGGAAGGACTCATGGTGTTTGCTGCCCACAGGTGCTTGTACCTGTCTGTCGCTGCTTTTCTCCTCTGTCTGGGAGATGGAGTCTTCTTGCTCATCTGACAGCCAGGAAAGCAGAGCGTGGCTTCCCGTCTAGTTGTCTCTGAGCAGCTCAGTAAGACAGTAGAGTTCTTGTGGTTATAGGACACAGCTATGCCAACCCTATGCAAGGGATCTCATCCCACAGGTGTGTGGGAACAATGGGCATGAAGTTCAAAGTGAAAAGGGCGAGTGTCAGAATCCACATTCAGGACTCTCAGTGAGTTTGAAATGAACTCTGAATTCAGTTCTGGAGGAGAAGCAGGTATATTAAATAATGACTACACAATTGGGCTGCCATGGTGGCTCAGACAGTGAAGAATCGACCTGCAATGTGGGAGACCTGGCTTCAGTCCCTGGGTTGGGAAAATCCCCTGGAGGAAGAAATGACAACCCACTCCAGTATTCTCGCCTGGAGAATCCCATGGACAGAGGGGGCCTGGCGGGCTACAGTCCAGGGGGTCACAAAGAGATGGACATGGCTGAGTGACTCAGCACAGCACAGAACAGTTAATGTAAAGATGGTCATAGTTTTAATACTTGTCCAGTCACCAAGTCATGTCTGACTCTTTGCCACCCAATTCAAGATTCCTTGGGGAAGGAGTAGTTTGATACTCCTTTTATCTTAAATATTAAAAACTATAGTGGTATTTTCAATGCTGTTGAAATGTAGGTATTTTTGTAATTTTTTTTTTTTGAGAAAATTAGATTGTCTCAGCTAAGACTCTATTGTAGACAGTCTTGCTTGAATACAGCATGATTATGACACTACTGCCACCTAATGGTAGATTGCCTTAATTGCAGACCGAGTGCCTAAAAAAATGTTTAGTTGCCAAGTCCTGTCTGATTCTTCGTGACCCCATGGACTGTAGTCCACCAGACTCCTCTGTTTGTGGGATTTCCCAGGCAAGAATGCTGGAGAGGGTTACCATTTCCTTCTCCACCGACCCAGGGATAAAACTTGAGTCTCCTGTGTTGCAGGTGGATTCTTTACCACTGAGCCACCAGGGAAGCCTGCCTAAAGAAATAAGCAGACACTAATTTCAAAACTAAATTACAGGGACTTCCCTGGTGGTCCAGTGGCTAAGATTCCACGCTCTCAATGCAGAATGTCTGGTCTTGATCCCCGATCCTGGAACTAGACCAGTTAAATATACTTTTAATGAAACGTCAGTTCTCATCAACTCATGTATTCACTCAACAGTAATTACTGTAAGAGTCGCAACCGTATCGCCTGCGCTTGTCAGCAGAGAGACAGGCAGCCTGGCCCGTGGCCTGGAGGGTCCCACATTATGGTGACCTGTAAATACCTCTCCTTTGTCCCAAACCCTCTTTCTCTTCACCTGCCATCTCCTGTCCGTGTTGCATCCCTGGACTATCAGGGGAATGTCCTTGCTTGTCATGATCAGCAGCAAGGAGGAAAACGTATTAAAAATGCCTAAGACTCGCCAAGTCTTGTAGGTCACCAAGCCTGTGTGGTTTGGTGCTTGGATCTGTTCTGCCAGATGCACCGGGGTTGCCATGGAGGCAAAAAGGCACCTGTGTTTTGTTCTGAGGCATGTTGTCACATATGCATGGGCACGCACCAGCTAGTCCTTAAAACATGTGTCTTAAGTATGGTCCAAGTCTCCTCTCCGTAATTCTACTCCTTTGCTGAGTTTGGTCCTTCCTACAAATGAAGATTTCTTTTGCACCATCCCGTGTGGTCATATCCACGTGGGCATATCATAGTCCTCTAGGGATATTGCCAAGCCATGCTTACCTACTGCACCCTCTCTACAGCCCCTGTTTTAACACAGAGAGGTCATGAGAGGTCATAAGCAACTGTGTCATAAGCAACTGAATTCGTTGCTTATTTTGGGATGTATTATTTGGGGACAAGACCAGGAAGGAGATAAATACCAGGAGGTGCTTCAGCGTCAGAAAGGTCATTTGCCATCCAAGCCATTAGAGCTGGTGCAGATTGAAGATGGGGAAGTGCGTATGTTACAGAAGAAGGCCTCTTCCATGGCTCTTCTTCATGCTAGACACCAGCCCCCCACCTCAGCTGGCCCACACCCATTCCCCAGTTTCCCTGACCCTCCCGTGGTGAATTCAGGATTCACACGGGGCTTTCTCAGATGGTCCCTGCACTTTGGGAATGGCAGAGTTGTTTCTCAGCTTCTTGCCCCATCACCCTTCACCTCCAGTTCTGCTCTGGGTCCTCTCACCAGGTGTCACTGGCCCTGCTGGGCAGCGGCTGCCATCTGAGCCAGAGGGGTCCAATTAAGAATTAAGAACTAGACTATTACAATCACAGGCTTCATTGAGCCGAAAGTGTTGAGAGTAATTTTCCAAGTGAATTCCATGGAGACTGTTTTCACTATGCTTGCAAATCAGATCAACAGATTCCTCATGCCTCTGTAGTGCTCTGTCCTTAGAAGAGGCCTCTTCATACACTTTCTTCTCTTTTGCTCCCCACAGGAATGTTATGAGGTAGGTAGGGCACGTATTTTCTTCCCTGTTTCTGGATAACTCAACTGAATCCCAGAGAATCTGACTTATACTGCCACTCTGTTCCAGGTGACATGGATCATCTTCTCCCTCAATCTCTCTCTGGGATGTCAACAAAGGCAGGAAGTCTACACTTAGACAAAGCCAAGATAGTAAAGGGGCTTCTTATGTGGCACTAGCGGTACCATCTGCCAAAGCAGGAGATGTGAGAGACTCAAGTTCATTCCCTCAGTTGGGAAGATCCCCTGGAGGAGGAAATGGCAACCTGCTCTCGTATTCTTGCTGAGAAAATCCCATGGACAGAGTGACCTGGGGGGCCACAGTCCATGGGGTCATGAAGAGTCAGACACGACTGAGCATTTGAACACGTAGCACAAGATAGGAAAACCACAGTGAATAAAGCTGAATGATGGGGATCAGACCACAGGCTCTACAGGGATTGGCAAGAAAAGGTTGGTATACTTAGGGAGCAATAACTAAACTAACTGGTTTAGAAACTCCCATAAAGTTAAAAATGGGATTTCCTATAAAGGTTTAACTCCATTCCAAGCCCTGTGCTGAGTGTCTGCAAGCGTGATCTTATTTCGTTCTCCGTCCAGCCCAGGAGATTGTTGCTATTATTGAGTCACAGGGGCAGGAAGATGAGGTCTCTGAAACTCTGGGGATGCCAGGAGGGGTGGGGGGCAGTGGGGATCGAGTGGGAAGTGGTAAGGATGGGCCAGGTTATGATGAGACCTCAGAGTCAATCGGGGCTCTTGGACATGGCTCAGGGCAGGCCGTGCAGTGCCTGGAGGGTTTTGAGCAGGTGCAGGGCCCGAGAAGGGTGTATATGTAAAGACCTCTGAAGCAAAGCCTTGGCTGTGAGGGTCCATGTCACGGCCACTGGTTTCAGAACCAAGGAGAAGTCCATGGGCCTGGCCTGAAAGCAGGTGCCTGAGTCACTGCTATGTGAGCATCCTGGTGGGGGCTTGCCCTCGCCTGGCCACCGCACAGCCCCATTCCTGGCTTACATGCAAACTCAGGGACATGCGTAGAGACTCGTTCCCCTGCCATCAGGCTGATTGATGGAGGAGTCAAGCCTCCTTCTGCTCAGTGCGCTGAGCTGATGGGCTTTTGTTCTCCAGGCCAAATTCCTAGGATCCTTTTGGTCTCAGAACGCTTTGCCTGTGGAGTTTAGAATAAGAAAGTACAGAAATGAACTCACAATATAGTTTGGGGATTACAGGGAGAGATCCTATCGGGGGAAATGGTGATTCTCCTAAATCCAGGGCCTTGTGCGCTGGGGTCCATTGGCTGCCTGGGTGGGAGTGGGCAGACCCTGCATGGCCCTGAGCTGTGTCAGAGATGAGCAATGATGCAGATCCTGCATGTCGGGCTCCAGGCTGGGTGCCTACAAGTGTGTCTTACAGAACTCTGTGAGGAAGGTGTTCCGAGTCCAATTTGTTGTTGCTTTTGTTTAGTCTCTCAGTCGTGTCCGTCTCTTTGCAACCCCATGCACTGTAGCCCTCCAGGCTCCTCTGTCGATGGGATTCTCCAGGCAAGAATACCGGAGTGGGTTGTCATTCCCTTCTCCAGAGGAATCTTCTTGACCCAAGAATAGAACCCACTTCTCCTGCGTTGGCAGGTGGATTCTTTACCGCTGAGCCACCTGGGAAGCCCTGAATCCCGTTTACAGATCAGTAAATTTAAGTCCCAGAAATTGTGTCTCATCTGCCTAGGGCTTCCAGCTAGCAAATGACAAGTGAAAGTGCAGTATGGGTCGCTCTGCGTCCTTCCCACTGCATGTCGGAGGAGAACACTCTCGAACATGGAGCCGGCGGGTCTTTGCTTGGAAACATTCAGTGAGGTTAACCAGTTAGAGTCCAGTCTCCCCTCAATTTTGCTTTTGCAATCTCTCGAACCTTTGAATAGATGAGAGACTTTATCTGCTCCTCCTCTGCCTGCCTTTTTCCTCTTTTTCTGGCATCTTCCCTCTTCTCCATCCCCAATACACAGAAAAATTAAGGTCAGCCCTCGCTCTGTCGAAACATGACTTACTGTTCGACTTAAGCTGCCCAGGAGTTATCGGCACTGGGTACCACAGATGGATGCCCAGAGTGGCTCGTTGGCCTTTGAAGTGGAGGAGCGAGTCACGGCCAGGGCGCTGCCACAACACATGTGTTTGCAAAACTGAATTCATATGCTGGTGGTTCTGTCTGAATGCTGCAGGGGGCTGATCGTCAGTGGAGCCCGTGGTGCTGTGGGTGTGTCAGTGGAAACAGGCTGTGTCTGAAGAAGCAGGGACCTAGGGCAGGTGCAAGACTTCATGGGCCGAGCACCAGCAGACAGTTGAGGATTCATGGGAGAGGGGTCCCTATGCTGTGGGCTTTCCAAAGTGGCACCCGATTGGTAAATGAGGCACCAAGCCCGTGACTGTCCCTTTGCCTGCAGGTGGCCACATCACTAATGGGAACGGGGGGACGCACAAGGTACATACTCTGTGCAGGTGCCTGCACCCTGCAAAGACCAGTACA
>NW_011494715.1:4874488-4875543 GCF_000754665.1 Bison bison bison | reverse complement strand
CTGGGGGGGGGGAGGGGGCAAAGTCAAGTTGCAGGACTTGGTACAAATGCCGGGTCATAGTCACTCCCATTTTTGTAACTATGGTTGTCCCAGTTTGGGACTGTTTGTGACCCCACTGACTGCGTCACACCAGACCTCCCTGCCCCTCACTATCTCTCAGAGTTTGCCGAGTTCATGTCCATTGAATCAGTGGTGCTGTCCAACCATCTCATTCTCTGTCACCAGCTTCTCTTTCTGCCTTCAATCTTCCTCACCAGCAGGGTCTTTTCCAGTGAGTCACCTGTTTGCATCAGGTGGCCAATGTATTCTCAAACCTGCTTCCTAGGGTTTGGTAAATAGTAATAAGTTATTCCATGTGACTCATAGAATAGCTCCTCATACATAGTAAGTAGTCAGTAAACATTAGCTGTTATTAAGCTCCTCAAACCCCAAGGAAACACTATTTTTAAAGAAGCAGAGGGGTGTTGAGGCTCAAGAGGACTGAATCTAAACCCAGATACATTCATCATGGGCCTTGGGTGAGCCACTCATCTGTAAAATGGGCTGCAAAGTTACATCGTAACTGCTCCTGGTAACTTATGTTATGCAGCTATGTGGAAGGACCATGGCAATCCATGCTACTGAAAGTGATGTTCCTAAGGATTTCTGGGGGACTGAGTCACAGGTGGACCCAGCCAGAGGGTAAAAACCAAGCCTGTTTGCCTGCTTGCTTTTACATTAATCATATATGACGTTCTCGGCTGGAAAAATCCCAAACCTGAAGGCGGCCTGCACGCCCCTTACGGAGATCTCCGCCAGTATCACAGTGGGGTCGCTGGTTTGAAGCACAGTTTGACCTGTGAGGAGCCAGATCCTTTTGTGTTACTGGTGGCCATCTTTTCCCATTAGCAGATATCTATCCTTTGTCTCTTACCGGAGCAGCAACAGGCTGTGTTAGAGGGCATAGCTTCTCTGTAGCGATGTCCTTAGGGTGGGTGAGAAGGGACATCTGAGGCAAGGAGCGTCAGTATTTTCACCCGGAAACGCACTGTGTGCCTCCGACCTTTGGGTTTTGT
>NW_011494715.1:4870326-4873965 GCF_000754665.1 Bison bison bison | reverse complement strand
GCTCTGCTTACTCTGGGGAGCACAGTGTCGAGGGAGAGGACGGGCTGGGAGCCGTGAGCCCCGGGTTCTGGTCTCCGCTCTGCCAGGAGCTGGTTGCGTGGCTTCTCTCCCCCTCCCCCTCCCCAGGCTTTGGTTTCTTCACATTTGAAAGCTGCGAGTGGGGTTAGGTCACTCAGGGGGCTCTGGGATGCCCTCCCACTGTGTTCTGGATTCCAGGGGACCACAGGGATGGGCAGATATGGAAGAGCAAGGGCCCAGTGAGAGATTCTGAAGACTAGGGGGCCTGGTAGCTGTAATATCTGGGTGCAGTAATAGTCCCTTCGTCTCTTGTGAGCCAGGAGGAGCTTTCCAGTGAGGATGTTGACACCAGGGACCTTGCTGACTTGGTGACCCTGCCCATGAACCAAGGCAAGCAGGCCCACTGCATCCGTCAGCACGTAGTCTGGCGTCATCTCCTGGGCCAGCTGGAGCCTCGCTGCACAGGTTCCCGACAGCCTCCTCACCACTTCCACCTTCGTAGCGACCACGCACCAGTGCAGTGGTTCTCAAAGTGTGGGCCCAGTGGCCCCAGCATCATCTGGGAAATGGTTGAAAATGCAAAGTCCTGGGCGCCCCCCCACACCAGACCTACTGACTCAGAAACCCTGGGGGTGGGCTTAGCCATCTGTTTAACGAGCCCTGCCTGTAGTCCCAGGCAGACGGAGGTCTAAGAATCACTGCACCAGCCCAAGCCTGTAGTTTGAGAACCATTGTCTCTCTCTCTCTCTTTTGTGTAAAACTATTTTTAGTTATTAAAGCAAGGTTACAGCAATACTTTTTAAAAAATTACCAGAGCCCTTCTGCCCCATCCCAGTCGCCGATTTCGTCTTTCTGGCTCTCTTCTGGGCTTTGTCCACCTGGACACGTGGTTTTTACACAGGACACCATTGGATAGAGACTTCCTTTCGTTGTACTTTTTTGCACTGAAGCATGATTAGTGCATTTCCCCTGTTGCCTCATCACCTTCATACTTACCGTTTTCAGTGACTGTGAAACACTTCCCTCTCGTGACTGGCTTTACACGCTTGGCCGCCCTGTCCCTAGACATTTGGCGACTTGCTGCTATCCACTATTGGAGAAGTCGCTGTCCGTCCAGGGTGAGGTCAGCTTCCGGGATGTTCCATTTGACCCACTGTCAGCCCCACGTCTGACCTTCCTGTAAGTCTATGACCCGAGGCTGTCTGAAATAGATTATTTAGTGCAGAGAGTAAACAAACCCAAAATACCCCTGAATCCGCGGTGATGCACTGTGACTGAAATGCCCCCGTCTGCCGAGTTTTGTTAACCGAGCATCTTCTCATTTGGCTCACAGGTGGCGTCGGCAGAGGGGGGCATGGCGTGGGGGCAGCGCCCCCACCCCCGCCCCGATGGGCTGGGTGCCCGGGGCCTCGCCCTGTGCCAGGCCTGCTGTCGGTCATTTCCTGAGCATCCTGGTCCCCAGCAGGAAGGGCCCCCCTTCTTTCTCATACCGCCCTCACCTCCCCGCCCCCACACCTGTGCGCCTCTTGTCTCCTTCCTTCTCCCAGCCTGGCTCAACCCTGGCGGGGGGGCGGGAGGGGAGCCCGAGACACACAGCTTGACCAGCACGGCCCCTAGTGGTAGCCCCTTTGTTTTGACAAGACCACTGACCATTCTTGGATCATATACACAATGCTGTATCTTTTGAAATGATTTGGTTAAGGTAACCCCCTAGATACAGGCTGAGGGTAATCCATAGGGCATCTTGTATCCACTGTCCCTTCTGTTAGTGATGACGTGTGTTTATGCCCTGTCCGTGGCTCCTTGTTGCTCTTCACAGCCTGGCAAACTAGGCTTTTCCTTATTTGGCTCTTGGATCACAAAAGAGCTCAGATGCCTGGAGGAGGCAGGCCGGTTGATTGGGGCAGACAGTCAGAAAGGAGAGGGGCTGTGTGCAAAGGACTCCCAACTGAGACACACTCCTGTGCAGTGGGGAGAGAGCTCCAGGGAACTAGAAAAGATAGAGGATGTGCGTTTCAACCTCAGCTGTCATCCTCTCTCTAGCGTCACTTACCCCATGTCTCCTGCCTTTTCCCGCCACACCCAAGTGGACCTAGCTCACTCTTGCCTGCTTGGGGTTTGGTTGGGCCTTGTGGCCTTTTCACAAGCTGTTTCCTTGGCTAGAAAGTCTCTTCCCTTGAAGACTCAGTCAGAATGGTCTCTTCCTACAGGAAGCTTTCCCAGACCAGTGGTTACTGGCTTAGGAGGAGGCTTGGCCTCTGGGTGGGGAGGCAGAGAGGGCGCTCCCTGCACTTTGCTTGAGGGGATGACCACGGGGTGCTGGCTCTTACTTCCCTTTGAGAGCATCTCTGCAATTCAGTTTTGAAGTTGCTTTAAGAATATCCCAAAGGACCTGTGAAGGACACGGATGGTGTGGCCATCTGTCTTTTGCACCTTTCCTGGGTAGGTCAGAACTAGTGACAAGCCCTTAGGAAAATCCACTTACCATCAGCTACATTCCTTTCCCCTTTCTAGACTAAGGACTTTGTTTTTTCATCTCTTTGTCTTCAGAAATCAGTAAGCTGCTTGGCACACAATAGGTATTTGGTAATTTTTTTTTTTTTTTGGATGTATGGGTAGATGAATGGATGGGTGGGTAGATGGATGGATGGATGGATAAATGGATGGAAGGATGGATGGATGAATGTTCTATATCTGGATGCCTTGTGGCCCCTGAAAGAACACTTAAGCAGTGTCTTCTCCAGTGGGTCTCCGCCAAGCCTCTCCCTCTCAGCCTCCCCATCTCTCTCTTCCTTCCTTCCTTCTCAGCTTCTACTCACCTGTGCTAGCCCCTTCCTGGGAAGTTTCCACCATCTTTCGCTTTGGCCTCGGTCCTCTCCTGGGCCTGGCTGTGGGGAGGGGAACATGCACGCACCCAGCCCCTGTGGTGGAGACTCTAGGTTCCTGTCATCTCTCTGAAGTTTCTAGATTGAACCACCAAGGGGCCCACGTGCCACACCTGCCCTGTGATGGTGCAGTTCAGTTCAGTCGCTCAGTCGTGTCTGACTGTTTACAATCCCATGGAGAGGCCTCCCTGTCCATCACCAACTCCCAGAGTTTACTCAAACTCATGTCCATCGAGTCGGTGATGCCATCCAGCCATCTCATCCTCTATTCTCCCCTTCTCCCTCCTTCAATCTTTCCCAGCATCAGGGTCTTTTCCAGTGAGTCAGTTCTTCGCATCAGGTGGCCAAAGTATTGGAATTTAAGCTTCAGCATTAGTCCTTTTAATGAACACCCAGGACTGATCTCCTTTAGCATGGACTGGTTGGATCTCCTTGCAGTCCAAGGGACTCTCAAGAGTCTTCTCCAACATCACAGTTCAGAAGCATCAATTCTTCGGTGCTTAGCTTTCTTTATAGGCCAAATCTCACATCCATACATAACCACTGGAAAAACCATAGCTTTGACTAGACAGACCTTTGTTAGCCAAGTAATGTCTCTGCTTTTTAATATGCTGTCTAGGTTGGTCATAACTTTCCTTCCAAGGAGCAAGCGTCTTTTAATTTCATGGCTGCAGTCATCATCTGCAGTGATTTTGGAGCCCAAAAAAATAAAGTCAGCCACTGTTTCCCCATCTAT
>NW_011494715.1:4867313-4869687 GCF_000754665.1 Bison bison bison | reverse complement strand
ACCTCTTCTTAATATCTTCTGCTTCTGTTAAGGTCATACCATTTCTTGTCCTTTATTGTGCCCATCTTTACATGAAGTGTTCCCTTGATATCTCTAATTTTCTTGAAGAGAGCTCTAGTCTTTCCCATTCTATTTTTTTCCTCTATTTCTTTCCACTGATCACTGAGGAAGGCTTTCTTATCTCTCCTTGCTATTCTTTGGAACTCTGCATTCAAATGGGTATATCTTTCCTTTTCTCCTTTGCTTTTCTCTTCTCTGCTTTTCACAGCTATTTGTAAGGCCTCCTCAGACAGCCATTTTGCTTTTTTGCATTTCTTTTTCTTGGGGATGGTCTTGATCGCAGTCTTCTGTACAATGTCACAAACCTCCATCCATAGTTCTTCAGGCACTCTGTCTATTAGATCTAATCCCTTGAATCTATTTGTCACTCCCACTGTATAATCGTAAGGGATTTGATTTAGGTCATACCTGAATGGTCGAGTGGTTTTCCCTACTTTCTTCAATATAAGTCTGAATTTGGCAATAAGGAGTTCATGATCTGAGCCACAGTCAGCTCCCGGTCTTGTTTTTACTGACTGTATAGAAATTCTCCATCTTTGGATGCAAAGAATATAATCAGTCTGATTTCAGTATTGACCATCTGGTGATATCCATGTGTAGAGTCTTCTCTTGTGTCATTGGAGCAGGGTGTTTGCTATGACGAGGGCATTCTCTTGGCAAAACTCCATTGTCCTTTGCCCTGCTTCATTCTGTTCCCCAAGGCCAAATTTGCCTGTTACTCCAGGTGTTTCTTGACTTCCTACTTTTGCGTTCCAATCCCCTATAATGAAAAGAACATCTTTTTTGGATGTTAGTTCTAGAAGGTCTTGTAGGTCTTCAGCTTCTTCAGCATTACTGCTCGGGGCATAGACTTGGATTGCTGTGATGGTGGGGGTGCTAGATTCCGTCCCAGCCGTAGGGTCAAAGCAGAGGCAGGGCAGCCTCTCAGGGAGCTGATGAGACTCTTGCCTCTCCTTAGAGATCTGGGAACTGTGGCAGGGACCCTTGAAGTCAGGACCATCCCTGGTGGCTGGAAAAATCACCCCAGCCTTGTCTGCTCCCTGCCTTACCTCCAGCACCATCGCTGTTGTGATCCTAGGACCAGAGGTGCCCCACGGGCCAACCTGCAGGGGACAAACCAAGAGTCGGTACCTGGAGAGGTTGAATGTGGCTGGAGAATAGTGATGCCGAGGTGTTTTGTGTTGTGTGTGTGTGTGCAGGGGGGGTCCTCCTGTCCACTCTGTGTTTAGTTGCTCAGTCATGTCTGACTCTTTGCAACCTCATGGACTGTAGCCCACCAGGCTTCTCTGTCCATGGAATTCTCCAGGCAAGACTACTGGAGTGGATTGCCATTTCCTCCTCCAGGGGATCTTCGTGACTCAGGGATTGAACCCAGGTCTCCTGCATTGGCAAGCGGAGTTTTTACCATCTCAGCCAGGAGACAGGCCAAGTGGGGTTAGGGGGCCTGCAGTGCCCACCGGACTGGGGCCAGGACTGTCATGTGTTACCTGGTGGTGGGTCTTTAGCTTCACCTCAGCAGGTGGGGCCACCTCCTTCCCCTCCTCCAGGGGCTTCTCCAGCCACTCAGAAGCCTTTGACCTTGGAGAGGCTGTGCCTGTGGGCATCTCCTCCCCCCTCCACTGTGGTCCTCTCACTGTGGTCCTCTCACTGCGGTCTCTAGGAAGACAGACCAGGGTCAGAACCGGGTTAATCGTTATCCCTCAACCCACACTGGTTTTGAGGAGACACCTGACACCAGAGTCGCCCTTGAATGGCTTTTTGTGCCAAGCCCTGTCGGTAGCAGCTGGCGGACAGGCTCAGCTCACCCCGGGAGGGAGGCACACCTTGAGTGCCCTATTTGCAAAATGACCAGCGGCTGTCATTCTACCCCTGCCTCTCTTTTGGAGACCTGAGCTAGAGCTGTAAAGGTGGTGCCAGGACAAGCCTTGGCCAGAGCATCTCACGAAGATCTGGCCAGCAGGCCTTCAGGGTCCACTGGCTACAGCTTCATGTAGCAGACACTTCAGCTCTGCTTTCAGACGTGGCAGGTGGCAGAGGTCTCAGTGGGGCTGAAGGTCATTCAACGGCCAGAACGGCATCTTTCCTTCAAGGGGATATACCAGCTCACTTGTGGAAGGACAAGGCCATGCTTGGAAGAGCCCCAGCTCTGCCTCCGAGTAGCTGACAATGAGACCGGAGCCACCCAGGCAGCTCCAGCCCATTGCCGGCCCCTCTTGACCTACCTTAGAGCCCCGCCTCCCTCACACGCTGCGCCCTCGTGGCTATCAGCTTCCCACGGGTGATTTTCTCCTTAGAACTCCCGTCTTCTCCTGGG
>NW_011494715.1:4866746-4867213 GCF_000754665.1 Bison bison bison | reverse complement strand
AAGTATCTTTTTTGTTACAGTTCTTCTGTGTATTCTTGCACCTCTTCTTAATATCTTCTGCTTCTGTTAAGGTCATACCATTTCTGTCCTTTATTGTGCCCATCTTTACATGAAGTGTTCCCTTGATATCTCTAATTTTCTTGAAGAGAGCTCTAGTCTTTCCCATTCTATTTTTTTCCTCTATTTCTTTCCACTGATCACTGAGGAAGGCTTTCTTATCTCTCCTTGCTATTCTTTGGAACTCTGCATTCAAATGGGTATATCTTTCCTTTTCTCCTTTGCTTTTCTCTTCTCTGCTTTTCACAGCTATTTGTAAGGCCTCCTCAGACAGCCATTTTGCTTTTTTGCATTTCTTTTTCTTGGGGATGGTCTTGATCGCGGTCTTCTGTACAATGTCACAAACCTCCATCCATAGTTCTTCAGGCACTCTGTCTATTAGATCTAATCCCTTGAATCTATTTGTCACT
>NW_011494715.1:4854624-4866646 GCF_000754665.1 Bison bison bison | reverse complement strand
CTCCCGTCTTCTCCTGGGTTCTGGTGGGACCAGAGAATTCCTGGACCTTCACCGCTTTTCCCTAGAGCTGGGACAGTGCCCATGAAAGAAAAACACCAGTTCAGCCTCCTGACCTTCAAAGCAGAACATTCGAGGGTGATGATTTGCTCAGGTCCAGGGACTGGTGGGGTTTCCCTGTGGCTCAGCTGGTAAAGAACCTGCCTGCAATGCAGGAGACCTGGGTTCAATCCCTGGGTTGGGAAGATGCCCTGGAAAAGGGAAAGGCTACCCACCCCAGTATTCTGGCCTGGAGAATTCCATGGACTGTATAGTCCATGGGGTCGCAAAGAGTCGGGCACGACTGAGCGACTTTCACTTTCAGGGGACTGGCTGGGCTTCCCAGGTGGTGTTAGTGGTAAAGAATCTGCCTGCCAGTGCAGGAGATGTAAGAGACTCCGGCTCGATCCCTGGGTCGGGAAGATCCCCTGGAGGAGGCCATGGCAACCCACTCCAGTATTCTTGTCTGGAGAGTCCCATGGACAGAGGAGCCTGGCAGGCTACAGTCCATAGGGTCGCACAGAGTTGGACACGACTGAAGCGACTTAGCACGCAGGCACACGTGGGACTGGCTGTCGGCACCTTCAGGACTGTCCAGGGAAGGGCATTGCCATCTGGATGGCAGGAAGGCTGAGGCGGAGGGGAGGGGTTCAGGCTTTAGTGGGATTGCCCGTGTGAGCCATGGGTCACGGGGCGCTCAGGATGGCATGTGGGGTGATGGAGGTCCTGTGACAAGAAGAGGCTCCAGTGCATCTCAACTGGTTCCATTAAAAAAAAATTGAAGTATATTAAGATAATTAAGAATTGTACATATTTAAGTTGTATACTTTGATGATTTGATATACACTGTGAGACAATCACCATATTGAATCTAATCGATCTCTCTCTTCTGATGGTTACGACTTTTCTTTATAGGGGAAAACCTTAAGTTCTACCCTCTTAGCAACTTGGCTCAGTCTTAAAGTCTGTGAGTGTGTGTGTGTGCGCGTTGTGAGAAAGGAAGAAGGAGGGGACGCGAGGGGGTGGGGGGGCGTGTTTTGTGGTCTATTCTTACTCAGGCAGTTTCTGGGCTCAAGTGAAGCCATTTCAATTTGGTTCTTGTGGCTTAAAAGGTCCCTGAAACACTTAAGTGAAATTATAGCTCCTTAATTTAGCTGCCTGTCAGTTACTTTTTTTTTTTCCAGGTGGTTTAGGGTTGACAGTGAGCTTGACATTTGTAAAAATGTTTTGGAAAGCATAACAGACGCCTTGAAGTCAAAAGGAATATAAAACACATTATTCCGGGAAGCGCAATTGGAATTATTCTTCTGGCCACTCCAAGTCCTGTCTCTCTTCTTTCAACAGTCTTTGCAGACAGAGCCCAGTGATGGGTTGTGAAATCGCAGACTGCGTGTGAGCCTTGCCGTCTTTATGAATTTCCTTCCGGCTTCCTGTCACCCTCATGTTAGTGACTTCTGCTTCACTGGCGCACAGCTAAGGACAAAGCACTCCTATTGTGTCGGCCTGAGTGCTGTAGGATATTGGAGATGGAAAGTACTTTGGGGACCTTCTTCACCTGCTCACCTCCACTTTTCTCCCAAGGGAGGGCAGGAGATGTGACCACATTCATGTGACTGACGCTCGCAGAGCTGAGATTCACCCCCAGATCTATGACTGTGCGGCAACACATTAAAATGCTGTGACCTTTACGCACCAGTTTTAGGACAGCAACATGTCCAGAGTTTGTGCCTTAAGTTGGAATATGCCTGACACACAGGGCTGTGTCTCCAGGGGAACACTGTGCCCTTATGGATGGGACGAGGTAGCGGGAGCCTGCCTTGAACTTGAAGTCTCTCCCTCTGCCCCACCTGGTTGCTCTGACTCCTTCCAATCAGTTCAGAAGCATTGACGGGCACGCTGCCAGTGCTGGGCATCCAGAGAGCGAAAACTCCAGAATTCCTCCCCTCCAAATGATGACAGTACAGTGTGGGAATCACCCTAACGCCAGTCAGTATGGAGTCCCTCCAGACAGCCCGGGCGGAACTGCTTTCTCCATCTAGGTGGGAATGGAGAGAGTATTCTCAACCTTGGCTGCTCATTGGGGCCACCTGTGCAGTTAAAAACTCCACCTACCCAACCCCCAGCCCCATTCTGATGTTTGAGGCAAGCATGAGGAGGTTTTTTGTTTTTTTTTTAAGAACCTTCCAGATGTTTCCAGGATGCATCCAGGATTGAGAGATGCTATGTAGAAGGACTCTGTCCATGGGGTTCTCCAGACAGGAATACTAGAGTGGGTTCCACCACCACCAGGTAAAAGGACTTACATTTGAGTCTTACTCAAAGTGAAAGAAAGTGAAAATGTTAGTCACTCAGCCATTTCCAACTCTCTGCCATCCCATGGACTGTAGCCTGCCAGGCTCCTCTGTCCATGGGGTTCTCCAGGCAAGAATACTCGAGTAGGTTGCCATTCCCTTCTCCAAGGGATCTTCCCCATCCAGGGATCGAACTCAGGTCTCCTGCATTGCAGGCAGATTTTTTACCATCTGAACCACCAGGGAAGCCCAGTCTTTTGGGGGGAACTGTTAAAAACCCGTGTGTTGCTTGTTAAAGACTAGAAGAAAGACATGATTCAAGGGGCTGACTACCTTAGGGCTTTGCAGTAGGGAAGAGAGTCGGGGCTCAACTCCGCAGACAACAGGAGGAGTGGGGACTTCTCGCCACGGAGCAGGGTGGGATGAGGGTTGGAGAAGTACGTCATGGGTAAACCAGCCTCACAGGGTTCTTGCTGAATGCCAGGGTGATCAAACATCACCGGGGGGACCCATCTTAGTGAGGGCGATTGGACGTGGAGGTGGGGGTTCCGGTTAAACTGACCTTGCAGGATTCTTGCTGCGTCTGGACACTACAGAGACAAACACAGAGTCCCTGAAGTCAGACTTGGCCGCGAGAGTTCCAAGGAGCCTGAATGGAGCTTGGTCTAGGAGGGAATTTGTTGGAATGTTGCCACAGAGGCTGTGCCTAGGGTGTAGGGCAGAGGGAAGGGTGGGTGAGTCAACATGGGTGGGTTTGACCTTTACGATTAGGGTTGGGTGGGGACAGGAGAGTGAGATGATCAGGTCTGTGATTCTAAATGATTATACTCTGGTCAGGAGATCGGTGGGGACGGGTGCTGATTCTCAGAGCAAGGGACCCTGTTCAGTGTGGGGCATGTGATTATCTGAGGTCCTCATGGGACCATCTAGGAGGCACTGAAATAAAGGTGCAGGCGGAGGAGATACAAAAGTAGGAGTTGTCAGCGTGTCAAGAATGGTTGATGGGTTCTGCAGCCGCAGGAGTCAATTGTGAATTTTCTCGCCCACCCAGCGGGGGGTGTCCTATAAAATCAGGTCAAGGGCTGAACATGGGCAGTTGCAGAGGAGACCCAGAGTGAACAGTGACAGAGGAGAAAGAGGGGATATCATGGAAGCCAGGGCTTGGGGGTGATTTTAGGGATACTGCCCCTCCCTTCGGCATCACCCCTCCCTCAGTGGGCCCCGCCTGTGGGAATTTCATGAGGGTGAGAGAGATGGGCTGTCTCATGTCAGTTCTTAAAATTTCAGAACATAGGTATCATTCAAGGGTACGTTGTCTGTATCGCTGCCTATTTATTAAAAATAATTATGAAACTAATACATATTGAGTTTCCTTTAATTCTCATGTCTTCTGTGAGATAAGTATTATCATCTGCAGTTTACAGATGGAGAAGCCAGAGCTCAGAGAGGTGAAATAACTCCCCAAAGTGAAAGAGGCAATCGAGATCTGTCTGATTCCAGGCTGTTCCAATGTCTCACATGATTTTTGCACCAGTTACTTTTCTCTGATTAGACTTTGGGAAGGCAGCTAAGGAATTGGGATGGGGAAGGGTGGTGGTGGAGAAGAAACGTATGTTAATAACCAAAGGAGGAAAGAAAAGGGTTTTATAGGATGATGTGTTTCCGTTGCCCACAACCAGACTGAACTTCTTCCCGAAGTTCAAGGCAATTCACTATAGAACCTGTGCACATGCTAACAGCCTGGCTGTCTGACTCTCCCAGGCCTCCCACGCTCTACTCACCTTGTCCTCCCCCCACAGCTGAGCTGGCCTGCCACATCTGCTGCATCCCCTGCTTAGACCCCAGTCCCTCTCGCTTTTGTAGTCCCTTGGTTCCCAGCTGGACCACTTTCAGATTTTCCCAGAGTCCTTCTGACTTAAAGCTCTGTGTCCGGGTTGGGCGTCTAGCCCAGTTGGGGTTTTGCCGTGAGGGATCAGTGGGGAGGGCGCATGTCCAGACTGAGTGCAGGGGGTCCTCGGGTGGTCGTGAGTTGGCAGCCTGGTGTTTCCTTGTGCAAAGGCAGGGGCCGGGCAGTTATCGGGTTAATGGTCCATCAAGGACAGATGAGCTTCTAACTAGTCTGGTGAGCTGTCAGCTCTGACCAGGCTCATCTGTCAGGGCTCCTCGCCCTGTGGGTGTCTCAGCACAGCTCTGGATCCTTCCCCTACCCACCCCCAGGGCCAGGGGCATCCAAGTGGGCACTAGTGATGAGACAGAGGGCAAAAGGAAAACTTGTGGTTAAACTGCATCCTTATTCGTCTGATCATGGTGGCATGATGATTTGAGAAACCTCTTAGATATTTATTTAGGCAAAGTAATAATTACAACAATAAAATGCCACCTTCCACTTGTGTAGTGAGTTATGGTTGTCATACTGTTTTTGTATGTTTATCTTTCTTGAGATTCCCAAGAGGTGTGGATATCAACTCCATTTTAAAGATGAAGAAATGAAGGATACAAAATTACGTTTTAAAAACAACGCGAGGGGCTGTTTTTAAAAGTGAATTCTACCTAGTCTTAAATGGAGCTCCTTCAAAACGCAAAAACAGAGGGAAATAGTTCTCAAACTTACTTATCAATATTCTGACTCCATAGGGGTCAATGTTTATAAAGACATTAACCTAATTTTACATTAATATTTCCCCCTTTTAATTTCCCCCTCCAACCTTTACACTATCTGTAACCCAACCCAACCTAACCCAGTTAGAAAAGAGCTTTATTCATCATCACTGTGGCAGCAGGGACCCTGGGTTCCAGTCCTGCTCTGACACGGAGCAGGCTTGATGCTCCGGCATCTTCTGTTCCCATGTGTTCATCTGAAAATGGGGATTGTTCTTTAGACTGGCCCTGTCTGGGGGAAAACTCTAGCCTGTCTTGAGCACAGCCTGGGACCCAGCAGATGGTGGTAGGTGTCTATGACTTTCTGGGTGATTAAACCAAAGTCATATCTTTAATGAAAACTCTAGAAAAATATCTTTCATCACTCATTGGGCTTCTGTGGACATTTTATTAGCAGTAAATCCAGAGGATTTACTCGGGATTTATGCTCGAGGTCCCATAAAGCCAGCAGTGCCGTGACAGAGATTGACGATGCTGGGGCCAGAAGAGGTGGGCAATCCCCAGGGTCGCACCACTGCAGTCTGAGTCCTGGTGAGCCAGGCTCAGCAGCCCATTCTCCTTCCACTCGCCACACCAGACACCCGCTGTCCCAGCCTGCCCTGCCCTTGAGTCCAGGAAGAGGAATTCGTGGCCTCATTTGTCCATGGCTTCATTTATCCCACATCAAAGAAGCAGATGAAGCAGTGAGCGGGCAGATGGTAACAGCTTTAAAATACTGTGTTCCCCTTGCGAGGGCCTTGGGTCGGTGGCCTAGTTTTGCCGCAAGGCTGCTGGTCATGCCGTGAAAACGTCCTGATCTATAGAAACATCTGAAACATTTCCCTACATTTCTAAAGGTTGGTGCCTTAATCTCAGTTTTCAGACTTTTGTCTTTACACTGCGTGAACACAGATTGTTCAGACAACAAGACACAACCTCGCCCGTTGGCTATGCAGCAGAAGGTTCACCTCTGTGCAGGTAAAGTGGTCAAGGGTGGTCTTCCTGGACGATGATCACAGTTGCTCAAGTCCCTCATGATGAGGGAGAGGCTGAGGGACCCTGCCTAGGCTGGCCCAAGCTGAATGGGCAAACATCTGTCCCCAGCCCTCGTGAGTTTCAGCTGTCTGCCTGCCAGGGCTTCCTTCCACCATGAGTGATGCTCATACCTCCTGAATCCTTCTGAATTTAAGCATGAAGGGATCACAGAGGCTGGCTTCTTCCATGTACAGCTCGAGAAGTGGCCGGCCAGAGAGGGAAGGAGGCTTCCCTGAGACCACGCGGCTGGTCAGGGGGTCAGTGCTGGCCACCGAGTCCAGCCCAGCGTCCCTCCCAGCTGGACCCTCACACCTCCAACCTGCTGTCTGTCCTGAGCCCCATGTCCCGCCCTCATCTCCCACGCCTTCCCTCCTTCTGGGGCTGGCCATGATGCTCTTTTTGTTATTCTTAGATGTGCTCAGTAGCCAAGCAAACGTTACAATTAAAAGTTCACCTGCTGGCTGTGTCTGTCACTGTGAAGAGACGTCAGCCTTCCATCGGGGGTGCAGCCCGCAGCCATCACTGTGCCCCCAGCCCCAGCGGCTCATCTGTGATGTGAGGAGGCTCAGTCAGCCAACCTCAGGGGAACGCTCCCCTGCTGAGGAAGCGTGGTGCTGAGCAGAGTTACACTGTGAGAACCGAGCGGACCTCAGAGGCCCATAGCTACCCCCGAGTCCCGGGAGGAGGGGCTGGGGGACAGAAAGCAGAGCCTACCCCTCCCCCTGCCAGGGTTTCCATCTAAGATGTGAGGAGGCATTGGAGTCTCTTCTGCTTTTAGAGCCAGTGCGACAGCAGCCTGAGGTCTATGTCCTTCCCATTGGTCGGGCACTTTTTTACCTGATTTTTCCATCAAACTTGCCATAATGGAGTTTTCAGACTTGAATCCAAAGTTATGACAGCAAATCCTGCTGTAGAGATGAGAGGCATTTCTTGGCTTTTGGTGAAATGGGCTTTGTGGTCTGGGCAGAAGGTCTAGGCACAGTAATTTTGTGAGTGGCACATGCTGCCTTCCTGGGTGCTGTGTGAACAGTGCTGTGACCAGACGGGATGCATGGTTATACATGCACAGACCGTATATGGAAATGCTCCGTGCAGTAGATTACAGCACGGGAATGATAGCGTTTGGGACCAGCTAGCATGCAGCCCTCCTGGACGGTTGGTGACCTGCGTCAGGCAGCGTGAATCTCGAGGTGTCTGGTAAACCCGTGGCTCTCACACACATGCGGTGATGTGGCTGGCAGGTGAGCACGCTGGTATCAAATTGTGACGCTTTGGGGACTGGCCGCTGGGTATCAGGTGTGCTTTTCTGCAGGTCGCCATGGAGGCTTCAGGCGTGTACATATATCGGGCAGGCATGAAGATGGCCCCTGGCTGGTTTTGTGGTCTGCAGGCAGAGTGCTGTACGCATGGCCACACGGCTGGCCCCGGGCTCTGCTGTGCTGTAAGCTTCCTGCCATCAGTGGTGAAGTCAAGAGTAGATGGGAGAGACCCCCAAGATTGCATGCACAGGGTTGGCTTTGGGTTTCTAAGGAGTTGCTGTGAACTGTTAGCTAGATGGCATCTGTGTCTTGTGTATTTATAATAGCATTTAAATATTTCACCAGTCTTAATGGACTTCCCTGGTGGCTCAGTGATAAACAATCCACTTGCCAATGCAGGAGACTCAGGTCTGACCCCTGGGTCAGGAGGATTCCCTGGAGGAGGAAATGGCAACCCACTCCAGTGTTCTTGCCTGGATGATCCCATGGACAGAGGAGCCTGGGGGGCGATAGCCCATGGGGTCGAAAAAGAGTCAGACACAACTGAGCAACAGAACAACACCAATCTGTCCCATATATACACTATTGATACAACATATAGAATAAATAATGGGAACCTACAGTATAGAGCAGGAAACACCACCCAGTGCCCTGCAGTGACCTCAATGGGAAGGAAATCCGAAAGAGAGGAGATATTTGTATACATATAGCTGAGTCACTTTGCTGTACGGCAGAATATTGAAAAGCAACTATGCTCCAATAAAAATTTGGTCAAAAAATATTTTACCAGTTTCTTCATCCTCCTTGTTACAATGAGTTTTTCTCATTGACCTTTCCGAACCCAAAGGAGACTGCTCAGTGTTTGTGTTGTAGAAAAACATGTTAACACTAGGTATCTGTATTTTTGGCAGCCAGGAGGACCTGTGGTCCCCAAATATAATAGTCTATATTTTCAGAGAAGTTATCCCAGAGTATCAGACCCTATACCAGCTCAGGGGTTGTTGTTGTTTAGTCGCTAAGTCATGTCCAACTCTTTGTAACCCCATGGACTGCAGCATGCCAGGCCTCCTGTCCCTCACCGTCTCCCAGAGTTTGCCAAGTTCATGTCCACCGAATCGGTGATGCCATCCAACCATCTCATCCTCAGTCACCCTCTTCTTCTGCCTCCAGTCTTTCCCAGCATCAGGGGAAGTCAACGCAGGGCTATTAACCATAAATAGAGCTCCCCACTCTTCCTAGCCCATCCTTTCTTCACTCAGGCCAGAAAAGGGGATTAGCGTTATATTAATTACAAAAAAATTTGTTTATCATAGTAGGATTCACAGAATGATTATGTAAGTTTTCTTATTTGCATAGCATATTTTTAGTTCTTAAATCCCTTTTATAAATAACGTCTCATCGCTTCTCTGAGCAGCCTTGCTTGAGTGGCAGAATTCATGCATCCATTTTAGGGATGGGGGAACCAAGGCTCAGAAGGTCAGTGGGACTTACCCAAAGTCACAGCTGCTGGGGGACAGACCGATTCCTCAGCCAGCTCATGTTCCATACCTCCCACTGCTCTCAGTAATGAACCAGGACCTCTTCCTTTCAAATGGCATCAGTTACTTTCTAAATCATGTGTGTGCATGTGTGCATGCTCAGCTGCTTCGGTCGTGCCCGACTCTTTATGACCCCATGGACTGTAGCCTGCCAGGCTCCTCTGTCCATGGGGATTCTCCAGGCAAGAATACTGGAATGGGTTGCCATTTCCTCGTCCAGGGGATCTTCCCAACCCAGGGATCAGACTTGCCTCCCTTACATCTCCTGCATTGACAGGTGGGTTCTTTATGATTAGTGCCACCTAAATAATGTGTACTGAAGTACAAATGTGAATTGGCTTGCCAAATTTCTGTCTAATACTAGAGAGGTTGTTTGTTCAGAATTGAATCCAGAGTCCTTTCAATATTGTCCATACTTACTGACTGTAAGTCAATGACTTGCAGTTACAGACTCAATTCAGTCTAGCCACTAACTGAGTGTCTACCATGAAGACACTGCCTTTAGGCCTGGGATAGGAGGGAGGGTGGTGAGACCGGTAAGAACGGTTTCAGCTCCATCTCTGCCATCTAGCTGACTTAATTCAGGTGGCAGAAACTAACACACACACACACAGAGGCTCCTAGAGCAGCGTGATCAGTGAGTCATCCGGGTTATCTTGATGCTCTAGGAACTTCAGGGTGCTCATGCCTAAGGAGTGTCGAATTCCAACCTGGGAAATAGGAAGGCTGTCCAGAGGATGCTCCAGAGGAATATGCCTCAAAAGATGAGTGAGATTTTTAACCAGACATGGAAGAGTGTGTGTGTGTGCGCGTGTGTGTGTGTGCGCGCACACATGCACGTGCATGCGTGCACCTGTGTGCACACACACACATGTTCTCAAAGGGCTATGATGTACCCATGGGGAGAGACAATGCATTTCAAGGAAGAGTAACCTACACGGGTGTGATTCTGGGCAGCAGTGTGTTCACTGGGGCAGAACCGTGTGATGCACATAGAATGACCATGGAAGGTGGAGGGATCAAAATTGGAAAGTTTGATTGAGGCCAAAATTCAGAGAACACATTTAGCCATACTCTTGAGCAGGGGGAGGACATGGCCAGGGTGTATTTGAGAAAAACTGCTCTGACAGTGGTGAGAGGAGGGGAGCAGAGGAGGCAGATGCTAGAGGTTGGTGCTGAGGCCAGAGTGAAGGGTCTGGCAGGTCCTGGCCTAGCAGGGCGAGCGTCTCAGCCTGGGGTGAGAGGCATCCTTGCTGCCACCCCTCCACTTGTAACGAAATGCTGCAAAGCCTATCAGCTAACCCTGGGTCCAGCCTGGCTACAGAAGTAACCTTTGGGCAGAGGGCAATTCTTGCCTAATTCTGAGAGTGTTTTTCAGCTTCTCTGAAATCTCTTTTACGGCTCGCCAACTGGGACCTTTGGCCAGTTGGATTATGGGGACAAGTAGGGGGTGTTCTTATGGAGGGTCTCCATCCTTGGTAGGACCGACCTCCCTGGGGAGAGCACGCATGCGCTCAGCTGGGGCTGCTGTTCTTCAGAATCATCTGTTCTCCACCTGGGAAGTCCCCTCCCTGCTTTTCTCTCTCCACATTGAGTGCCAAGGGCTCTGAAATAAGATGGTTGGCTTCAGAGGGGGAAGATGCAACATTTCAGTAACTTCTCACGTTCCTGTATTTGGAGCTTCCGTGTGATAAGACGCTGTATCATTAAAGGAAAATACTATTTGGAGGAAAAGCAGATAAGCGTTCTAGCGAAAATGGGATTAGTTTTTGAAGATTATGCATTGAGGACTCAGGTTGTGATCCCCTGAAAGAGTGTCCTGGCTGTTAAACCTTTGGGGAATGACTGTTGGTCATTTCAGATTGCCGGGAGTGAAGGACTTCAGGTGTGGGTTGAAGATAATTTAGGGATTATAACTTTCTAGATGATAACGTGTGTTTTTGACTGTTGAATGACCTTGTCTCTTTACCCAAAGGAGCTACCATTAGAAGTGTCCCAAGACCGGTAGCTCCAGGTAGAACTTTGAGGTTGTTAAGTGAATAGAATCGCACAAGCCTAGGGAATTGCAGATCTGAGGTGTGACCCTGAAACTGAGGTTCCAGCACACCTTGTTGCCAACACGCCCTGTTCAGTGGGGCCACAATTACTTGAGGACCTGTGTGGCATTTTTCTTCATCGTACCACTTCCATTCTAGCATAATGGCGACAGTAATGACTGGCTTGGCAAACTTGGGCAGTCTTTTCATCAAAGTCGTCCAACGGAGATGAAACCCTGGGCAAAGCCTTCCCCGACCCTCCCAGCCCAAGTAATTCAGCCGGATGTCAGGCTCTGAGGCATGACCTTGTGTTCTGATGCCCCAGTGGGCATCCAAACTGTGAACCCGTCTAGAGCATCCACTTCTATGCTTTTGTGCCAGGAAATTGGTACAAGGGCTGCTCTTCCATCCCCAGACAGCTTGGACACTATGTTCTGTTCATCTATGAAGTCACATCTGTGGTTCTATCAAAACCTTACCGACTACCTAGGACTCTATGATGTCCGTGTGGGGTATGCGGGATCTACCTTTGTCTCTTGGCTTGACCTTCCCTCTGTGTAGTCACTCAGTTGTGTCCAACTCTTTGTAATCCTACAGACTGTAGCCCGCCAGGCTCCTCTATCTATGAAATTCTCCAGGCGAGAACACTGGAGTGGGTTGCCATTCCCTTCTCCAGGCGATCTTTCCAATCCAGGGGTGGAACCTGTGTCTCCTGCATTGCAGGCAGATTCTTTACCATCTGAGCCATGAAGGAAGCCCCTGACCTCCCCTGCTCCTGTTTTATTTGTGCGTGTGTGTGTGTGTGCGTGCTCAGTCACTTAGTTCAGTCCTACTCTTTGCAACTCCATGGAAGGTAGCCTGCCAGGCTCCTCTGTCCATGGGATTCTCCAGGCAAGAATACTGGAGTTGGGGTTTCCATTGCCTTCGCCAGAGGATCGAACCCTCGTCTCCTGTGTCTCCTGCATTGCCAGGCCAGTTCTTCACCACTGGGCCACCTGGGAAGCCCAAGCCACCTCTAATGCTTGGGGAATCAAGTGGAGATACAAACAAATAAGGGACACGTGTTTAGAAGCTACTTACCTCCTCCTCCAAGGCCATTACATTGACCTCAGCGCTTTTTGTGGGGGGTTAACAAATTTTGCTTGAACTGAGCTCTCTTTGAAATACAAGCTACAAGAGGACAAAGCTGT
>NW_011494715.1:4838969-4854524 GCF_000754665.1 Bison bison bison | reverse complement strand
CAGAGTCCATGGGGCTAGGTGGAGGGTGTGTGGAGAGGTAAGAACCGCCCAGGTGGGCAGTGCCCTGGGGTGAACAGCCTGGAGGGCACATGCCACATCCCCAAAGGGCAGGGTCCCACCTTTGGTGGTAGCTCATATAGGGGCTGGCAGGTAACAGGTAACCTCTCAGTTTGAATTGGAGAGCTCTCTGCCAGTGAGAATTATTTTTTCTTCTAGCGACTTCACGTTCTCTTGCTTCAGACTTCTGTTATTCCACACTGAACGTGAAGATGTTTCTGGAGTGCCAGATAGCTGGATTGAATAGCAATGCAGAATCTTTCTTTGAAGAACATTTTGTTTTCTCACAGTCTTCAGGACTTTTTGTTCCCGTTGTTCTAAATTATCACAAGTGGGGAAAAAAAAAAAAGCAGAAGTAAAGTGAGCCCATTGTGACAACTTGGTGAAGACTAGAAGTGGGCACTGGCCCTCTGTTCTCTTGCACGTCGATGTGGAAAGCCTTGAACTTGGGCTGTCACATCCACACGACAAAAGGCAGTCTGGATTCAGCACAAAGTCAAGAAGTCTGACTATTACTCAGTGGCTTTCATCAGAGAAAAATCAACAAATGTTTAGTTTTGCCTAAAAATCCTCTCTGGAGTCTCTTAAAATTTTGGTGTCCTGTGTCCAGTGGTCTGTCCACAGTGATTATTTTCATCAACCCCTAAGTGGTCTCCACTGCCCTTCCCAGCTTTAAAAAATGAACTCCCTTTTACTCCATCCAAGGATCCTGCTTATAAAATTTCTGGCAAGTGGTAAGCCCACCAGCCACCATTTAATCAGGTCTAAGACAGCTCGTTCCACCACCGGGGACCTCTGTCTGAGGGGTTTCTTGCTTATAATGAAGTGGCTGCATCCTGCCTTCATGGGGTCCCACCGGCCCATCCTGGTCCCAGGTTTAGACCAGACAGAGCTGGTCTTCTCCCCTGTTCTAAAAGGGAACTTCCTTGGAGGGCACCAGTGAAGTTCCCCTGGAGCCTCTACCCTTATCTCCATTAAGGGTCCCCCAGAAGGTCTGACCTGTCCCTGGGAAGATCAGAGCCAGATGCCCAGGCTGGAAAGATGGCCCTGGCACCTCTGCCTCTGTGGTGGGGAGATGCCACCCGCTGCCAAGTCCTCCACCAGCTGTTCTGCCAAAAATAAGTTCTCAGCTGCCAAGGGTTCATCTTTCCGCTCCCCTTCTTCTCAGAAGCTGAGAGTCCAGCAGCCTGCCAGCTGGAGACTGGGGAGACTGGGAATTTTTTTTTTTTTTTAGTTCAACTGAAAGGAAAGGCAGGATGGGGTTTTTCCTCTTTTTTTTTTTTAAACCTTATTATGTCAAGGCAGTTGTCTTGTTCTTCAGGGGAAAGAATACCACCGCCGCCGCTTCTGAATTTGCTTTTAAAATAGCCCTCGAAAGGGTAGGGCTGCAGGACCGTCTCCACATCCTGGGGCAGGAGCCCTGCACAGGGCGTAGGACATGGCGGGCTCCCGCTCGAGTGAAGAGCCGGCTTTGGGAGAAAGCCCGGGAACTGAGCTCGGCTCAGCAGACCCGCTACCAGCCTCAGGACTAGTGAGCTGCCCGTTTGCACGGAGGACGAACGCCGCTGCCCCAACAGTGGAATTCTCCACGGGCTGCAAAACCCTTTTTTTTTTTTTAAGCAAATGAGTCTTAGCATCTGCTGGGTGTCAGACCCTGTGCCGTAACTTCAGAGATGAAGACAAGGCAGTCCCCATGCTCACGTCTCTCACTGTCCAGGAAAGAAAGCGACAAAAGAAACCAGCAAGGCCTTCCTGGGACAGGTGGTGTACAGGCATCCCCCTGGTGTCGGAACAGGCAGGACTGCAGTATGTCCCTGCGGAGATGGGGCTGGTAGTGGTGGAGGAACATAGATTGTTATCATCATTGTGGTTGCAGCTAATAAACCATGCTGATAAATCACCTATGCATGAAGGTGAGATTTCTGCTTCACCCAGATGGTTTGGGGGGATGATCCAGAACTTGTCACAAAGGAGGTGATATTTGAGCTGTTTTGGAACAATAAGGTGGACAGACAGTGGGGAGCACAGACTCTCCTGACCAAAGGAGAGTAACATGCAAAGACAGGAGGGATAAAACAGGATATTTTGAGACTTCCCTGGTGGTCCAGTGGCTAAGACTCCACGCTCCCAATGCAGTGGGGGGCGGGGGGCGGGGGGTGGGCTTAGGCTTGATCTCTGGGCAGAGAACTAGATCTCACATACCGCAACTAAAGATCAGAGAGCCTGTGTGCTGCTACTAAGACCCGGGGCAGATAAATAAATATTTCAACTGAAAACAAGGTATTTATGGACAGCAGGGGTTCCGGTGTGACAGGGAGGCCTGGCGTCGCAAAGAGCTGGACACAACTGAGTGACTGAACTGAACTAGGGTTCTGGTGTATCCGAGGCTGTGTGTGTGTGTGTATGTGTGTGTGTGTGTGTGTGTCGGGTGGAGAGGTGATAGACTGCCTTCCTAGATGGGGCATCTTTGAGGAACTCTGAGCAGCAGAGACCACATCAGACTGACCTGTTCCACGATCCCTTCAGAGGAAGTGTCGGAGCTAGGCTGGCTGCGGGGGTCTGGGAGCAGGAGATGGTGGTGGGTGAAAAGTGATGAGAGAGAGCCTGGGTTAAGGCAGCCGTACAGAGAAGAGAAAGGAGGGGATAGATTGAAGGGGAAAAACCAGGGATAAGATGGGAAGAATCATGACCTGTTCTGTCTGTGGAGGGTGGAGGGCAGTGATGATAAACGATGAGGGCATGAGAGCTGGAGCCGGGGCTGACAGGAAGGTTTTCCCTTGTGCGGCTGGCATTGGAACCGAGAAAGGGAAGCCAGCAGTGGGAACAGATGTGGGAGAACAGAGAGAGAATGAGGGTGCCTGTGCTGACTTTGAATAGTGCACCTGCTTTTGGGGGGCTGTGGCCCGGAGGCAATAGTGATTTGGTTGGAAGATGTTGGGGATGGGCCGTTGTCAGCCTTTGGGGGCAGCCACGATACTGCTGTGGCAGCAGAATGAAAAGGGTATGCGACGGTATTGAAAAGGAAGGCTGGACCGTCACACGTTTGGTCAACTGATTTTTGACAAAGAGTGTCAAGACCATTCCATGGGGAAAGGACAGTCTTTTCAACAAAGGGCACTGGGAAAACCGGGTATCCGGTTCTGTGACTGAATGTAAGGGCAAAAGAATGAAGTTCCCTTACACTGCATATAAAAATTAACTCAACATGGATTAAAGACCTAGTATTCAGAGCTAAAGCTAAATACGCTTCGAAGAAAACAGAGAGGAAAATCTTCATTGGATCTTTTTCAGTAGATTTAGTGCAGATCTGCATTGGATTGGGCAATAATCTCTTGGCTGTCACAACAAAAACACAGGCAACAAAAGAAAAATAAATTGGACTTCACCAAGATTTAAACCTTTCATGCTTCCAAAGACACAATCAGCGAAGTGAAAAGCCAAAGGGCAGAACGGGAAGGAGACCCTGCCACAGAGGGTCTCGTGGTGGATTGCCAAGCTGTTTTACAAAGGATAACACAGTGTTACCTTGGGGTGGAATTTGTTACTTTGCTTTGCAAGAAAAGTAGTAGGGAATTTTCCAGACTTGAGTTTAAGCCCAGAGCTATGTTTTCCCTGCCCTGCCTGGCCCTGACAATGGTGGGGTGTGGGGTGGGAGGTGGGGGGTGAGTGTGTTCCTCCTCCCTTTGTTTCTGAGAAGCAGAGAGCTGACCACACCTTTCATGTCCTTGGCCCCTGAGCCCACGGCTGAAGCATATACCTTCCAAGTAACGAAGTGGGTTCAAATATCTGAAAACCACAAGAAAAAACAGCTTCTGAGTGACCACAAGTCACTAAGTCCTTGCACTCGAGCCAGGGCCCCCCAGTCCCGCAGGGCTCCGGGGTTTGTTCTCTGTACACAGAAATCTGGAGAATCTTGTTTACCAACCCCCATAAGTTAGAAGCCACGGACTCAGACATCTCAGGATTGGATTGAGGATGGCCCTCTGAAGGCATCAGTGAAGTTTCTGGAAGTTTGAGTGGAAAGAAAGCAGCCTGAGTGGAAAACAACACCAGGGGAAGACCAGGGCAAGCAGGTGTGATGATTCCAGAAGCAAGGTTCCTCACTGTGTGACGTCCCAGGAGAAGGATGTGGACCAGCCAATAAGAAGTCCTGCCATGAGAGAGTGGGACGGCGCCTCACAGGGTTCAGCAGACCAACTGAGCAGCAGCTGCAAGTGACCAGCACCCAAGACATGTTGTTGTTCAGTCATGTCTGACTCTTTGCAACCCCATGGACTGTAGCACACCAGACTCCTCTGTCCTTCACCATCTCCCAGAGTTTGCCCAAGTTCATGTCCATTGAGTCAGTGATGCCATCCAACCATCTCATCCTCTTTTGCAATGAATCAGCTAAGACATAACAGACTTAAAGGCGTGGTCGGCAGGGGAGTGCATAGCTCACTTTGGAAAGCTTTTTGGTGAAAAGCGATCATAGTAAAGGTTTTTATTTCATCTTATTGAAGTTCACTTGTTGTACCTGAAAGAAGATGCTTCAGAGGACTCAGCCCCCGACCGTGTCCCCGTCTGATGGTCCTCATCCCAGCTCTTGGCTCACTGCAGCCCCCCTGACATAGAGGGGACGTCTCCCTGACAGCGGGGCCGGGAGAGTGAGTGTCACTGCTCTCCCTCGCAGGCAGAGAGGCAGAGACCCTCACGTGGGAGTCTCACGCTCACAGCCCCAGGGGAGAGTCACCCCTAGAAGTTCTCTCTTCCCAACAGGAATCCTGATTGCGTTTTTCCCCCGGCCCCCATGACAAGCGACAGTCACAGCCAGTGCCGGGGAGGAAAGACACATGTGCTCCTTCTGTCCTGCCCGCGCAAGGAAGCGATGGACAGCGTGGGGTGCCATCACATCCCCTCCGAACTGGGATGGGCTTCAAAGTGAGCAGCTGGCGCTTCTGCGGGGACAGGCCATGCTCCCTGCGATCAGCCGCAGGGGTGGGGCCGCTCCCCCTCCTCACCTCTGATCTGCCGTCTGCAGCTGTTTCCGACAGGTGCTTGGGCTCTCCGCAGCAGATGGTGACCAAAATGGGCCGCTTGGCAGGGCCTACCACACGCCGCCCTCCGCCACACGCTGATGTGTGTACAGACACATGTCCGAGCGCAGCTTTATCCTAAAGGACCGCCTGGGGGTCCAGGTGGCGCCAGAGGGCTCATTCCAGAGGACACCCTTGGTCCCTGGGCCCTTCCTCTCCACCTGAGACCTTTGGTGTTTGGCCACCAGACTGGAAATGGCCCGGGACCACCCCCAGACGCCACTCTCCCTCCCACACTCGGCGGCCAAGTGAGTCCTTGCTGGTGCGTTTGCCCAGCGTGCTCCCCAGGGTGCCCCGCGAGGCTTCGGGCCCAGCCTGATGAGACCCATTGAGGCCAGACTGCAGCGCCCGCATCACAGGACTTCAGAGCGGAGGCCTCGCCCCCAGATGCTCCTGCCGTCTGTATCCCAGAGCGCAGTCCTGTGGACATAGGCTGGGGACACCCCCAGATGCACTCAGAGTGTCATCCTTGTGAAACAGCAGGATGCGTCTGTGCCGTGGTGCTGGGAACAAGACACACAGCTCACCGTCAGGAGGGAGCCGGGGCAGTGAGCGGCGGGCGCTTCCCAGGCCCCCTCTGCACCTGAGTGGAGAGCCGCCTGCTGACAACGTGTCCTGCCACCCCCCAGAGGAGCAGGGCCACCCCCAGCCCACAGCGTGCCTGCCCATGGCCTCCAGGAGCCCCCCGCACTGTGTTTGGGCTGCTCTTTCTAAACAGCTAAGCAGCCAAGGCAACCAGATGAGGTGACATCTGGCTTGAGACCGCTGCCAAGTCACTGCCGTTCCATCCCTGGCAGGAAGGAGGTGAGCTCTTTGTGCCAGATTCTTAAAGAGAGAGAGAGAGAATAAAACTGTGTGTTCCATGCCCCACATTTTTTCTTCTTTTTATACCCTGACACCTCGGCTGTCACTTTTTCTTTCCCTGGTACTTGGGCGCCAAGGACCCAATATCTATTAACTATTTAGAGCAGATTCTTACCACCTGATGGGGATCAAAGTGCTGGAGTAAATGATGTGAATGGGGCTGGCATGGGGAGATTTAAAGGTGAATTCTGAGGGAAATGCAAGGTAAAGAATCTGCCTGCCAGTGAAGGAGACACAGGAGATGTGGGTTCAATCCCTGGGTCAGAAAGATCCCCCGGAGGAGGAAATGGCAACCCACTGCAGTATTCTTGCCTGGAGAATCCCATGGACAGAGGAGCCCCGCAGGCCACAGTCCATGGGGTCACACAGAGTCGGACACGACTGAGTGCACATGTGCACACACACACGTGAGCACACACGTATGCATGATGGCTCGTAAGGGACAGAGGGTGACAGAGGGCAGCCGTCCACAGTGTTTGCCATGGAATGGAGGGCCCTGTTCCCTAACTTTTCACGGTATGGAGGAGAAACGTTAACAATTTTCAGTCTATCCCCTTCTTTGTGGAGTGACAGGAACAGCCTGGTGCCTGTGGGCCAGGCTGAAACTGGGAACCAGATTCATCCATTTGTGGCGGGCAGGGTGGCTGGAGAAAGTCCAGCTGGCAGGCCAAGTACGGTACCGAACAGTCATGGTAGCTTGTCAGCTATGTGACCTTGGGCAAGTTCCTTAGCCTCTCTGAGCCTCTGTCATCCATCTGGAAAAGAGACATTTGTGAATGTCCAGCAAACACCTCTATCAGGTGATATTCTCCTTTGTATTCTTAGAGATGAGGACACTGAGGCACAGACAGGACAAGGGACCTGGCCAGGTCGCGCAGGTAAGTGAGGGTAGCCTGATAGGAAGTAAAAGGACCGAAAGGGGAGAGGTGGCGTGGGGATGCCCAGGAGCAGGCAAGCTGGGACTTACCTCAGGAAGGCCAGACAGCAGATCCGACAGCACAACCCAGGGTGTGTTGGCCCTCTCTCCCCACACTGGCCACTAGACGTTGCTCACTTATATTCAAGGCGCCCGCTTTTCCCTCTTGGCGTCAGTTAAGCTGATATCATACTCCCAGACACAAGAATGTGTTATTTCTTTTCCTCATGTGAGCCGTGTCTCCCCTGCTCTGCGCTCGTTCCTTTGATTTTTTTGCAGCATAAAGGGGCTTTCTTTATCCCTTAGAAACATCTTGTTTGGACCTACTTTTATGGCCAGCTGAGAACTTGAAACACATCCAGTTCAAGGAACCAAGGTGGGATTCATGCTGAGTCCTGCCTTGGGTCCTACCTTGCCACACGTGACATTTTCTTCGTGTGGTTGGTGAATGCAGCGGAGCCATGTATTTCACACTGTGAATGTTGACATGCCATCCCCAACCTTTCACCAGCTCCCCTCAGCTCCAGATCAGGGTGGGGGATAGAGTCGAGGATCATGGCCTGAGTCAGCAGGCCTGGGGCGGCGGGGGAAGCGGGGCAGAGGGCGTGCTATGGTGACAGTCCAGGCAGAGGTTGGCACTGGCGCCGCCTGGGAAGCGTTGACGACAACAGGGTGGGCTCGTGCTGCGTTCAGGACAGACCATCAGGGTTTGCTTGATGAGTATGATTTGCTGGGAGACGTCAGCAAGGAGACAGTTGGCAATGGCAGTGAGAAGTAGTTTGGGGACTAGGTGGCTGCTTCTGTCGGGAATTCAGAGACAGCGACCAGGAGAAGACGAACGACCTTGGAAGACAAAAAGAAAGACTCCAGTTTGGGGTGTGGTTTGTCTGAAGCCCTGGGAGGGTGTGTGCAGGATTCAGTAAGCAAAAGAAGGGTCTGGCTCCCCCGAAGTGTGGCAAGTGAGTCGTCCTCAGTCTACACAGCACAGCACCTGGAGTGCAGGATGGTTTTGCATTTCTGTCAGAATTCTTGCATGCTCCTTGCACTTCTATTTTATGCCTTTTCTGTCTCCTGTGGTGACTGCCTTCCGAATCCAGATCCGATATTGATTCTGGCAGTTTTGCCAAGGATCCCTTAAATCTTTAAGCTACTCTGGCCATGCAGAGGTTCTTTGAGTGGATTAATGATTGTAAAAAAAAAGAGCCAATAGGTAACAAAAATTCTTTCTCCAAAGCAGTGGACATACTGACAAGCTCTGTTTCAGGGGTGATCATGAGAGGAGCAGTGTGGCAGACAGTCTGTGTTATCACAGGCAGGGAACTAGTTTAATGACAGGACTCAAAAGCCAGAGATAAATGGGCACATCTCTGGGAGGAAAAGTATCAAAACCAAGGTTCTCAGGATCATGAAGATCCAACATACATTGGACCAGTCCCTAACTTACATCTTTATGTTGATATTCAAAGGGGAATGTATTTTTAAAAATCCAAGTGTCTTTTTTTTGCTGCTGCTGTTGTTCAGTCAGTAAGTCATGTCTGACTCTTTGCAACCCCATGAACTACAGCACACCAGGTTTCCCTGTCCTTCACCATCTCCTGGAGTTTGCTCAAACTCATGTTCATTGAGTCAGTGATACCATTCAACCATCTCATCCTCTGTCACCCCCTTCTCTTGCCTTCAGTCTTTCCCAGCATCAGGGTCTTTTCTCAGATGAGTCGGCTCTTCCCATCAGGTGGCAAAAGTATTAGAGCTTCAGCATCAGTCTTTCCAATGAATTTTGGAACTGATTTCCTTCAGGATTGACTGGTCTCCTTGTTATCCAGGGGACTCTCAAGAGTCTTCTCCAGCACCAGGTTTTTAGATGAAGTTGATTTCTTCCATCATGTTGAGAACAGACAATATGCATATTCTACCATGGTATATTGTCAATGGACCTGAAATACGTTTTAGTTCATAAGAGGGCAGCCACAGTGAGTGGTTAAGAGCAGGGACTCGGGAGTGGGACTGTCTGGGTTTGAATCCTGGCCCCTCCCTCTTCTCTGTGCTGAGTCTGAGAGGCTGTTATGAGGATGGCGTGTGTAATCCATGCAGGATGGTGCCTTGCACAGGGTGAGGGCTCCAGGCATGTCAGCTCTCAGCTCCTTGTCATCTCTGCCCTGCTCCTTACATCCACATTCCCTTCCTTGCCTGCCAGAAACACAGGATTTTCTGTAGAGTCTTCATAGACTTTCATCAAGATACTTATTCTTCGAGAAAATCAAAGGGAAAGAGATTATCCCCCAAGACCTGTGTCCAGGTTCTCCCCAGGGGGCACTGCCGTTGTCCCACGGCAATGCTCAATGCTTGTGCATCAGCAGAGCCCCAGCACCCTGGTGCAGGAAGTCTGGTTCCTGGGCTGCCTCCCAAGTACCGAAAACCTGTGTGACATGTAAAATGTGAAGTCACGCGTCAGATGTGTCTGACGAGGAAAGGGTGAAACGAGATTTCAGTTAGTAGGCTCCGGTTTTCCCACCTTCTCTGGGCATAATCCTACCACTTTCCACAGTGGGACATATTGAGGGCTCAAAAAAATATTATGTGGTTGTTGTTCAGTCGCTAAGTTGTGTCCGACTCTTTGCAACCCCATGGACAGCAGCACACTCCTCAAAAGATCATAACATCTTCAAAGTAGCTCACAGCACATGAGCAGTGCTGCTGGGATGGAATGTGTAACCTTATCCATTCCTCAAAGGGAGATCACTTCATCCCCATTTTGCAGAAGAGACAGCCAGGCCTCAAGGTCACGTGGTTTGGTTGAGCCAAGAATGGAATTCAGACCCCTCTTGTCTGTCTCATCTCTATAAAGTGATCTACTTGAGAACCCCTGAGATATTATCAAGATGTTTTGATACTCGGGGATACAGAGTGCAGCTTTAAACACGCAGCCTGTTGTCTCACCTCCGGGTAACATGGGCTCAGATCACCTTCACCGGAAAGCGTGAGAGGTGATCTGTGGTGGCGTTACCGCACTGAAGTTGTATAACCAGCTTACGTTCCTGCCATCTTCTCTCAAGGGAGTTCCAGTTCTCCCACTGGTTCTAAGCCTTAAAGAAAATTAAAATTATGCTTCAGCAAAGAACACCCATAGCCTATTTTGGACTCCTTCTTTTTTTATGTTTCTGTTTCTTTTCTCTCTCCTTCTCTCCCTTCCTTTCTTCTTTTGAAAAGAAAAAGAAAGAAAAAGAAAAACAACCCTGACTGTACTTCATTGCTAAGAAGCTTAAACAGCCTGAATAGAGTCTTCATTAATCCAGACCCCTCCATCTTATCTCCACTCAGGTGTCATTTGTTCCTTTGTGATTGTGTTAGCAATTAGGAGCATTGCAGAGGCAAGGGTCCTCCCATGATGGCAGCTTAGAGGTTGAGATGCAGTTGCCGGAAACTAGGAGACGCACAGGCTCATCACCTCCAGCTTCTGGACTGCACACTGACAGTGTCACAGGGAACAGCCTTTTGTTGGCCATCTTCCCATTTACTTGCACTGTGTCAGCTTTAAGCCTTAGAGGAAACCAACAAAAGCTTCTTTTCTTTCTTTCTTTAGCATCATCATATATTCTCTGCCATGCGAGGCTGGAAGCAAAAGCATTAAAGTAAAATATATCTTCAATGCATTTCCTCTTAGAGCTTTTATTTTACTTCATAGTCCTATTTTTAGTTTCCTTTGATAATAAAAAAGAAAAAGCCCAATCATTTCATTCTTAGCCCTAGACAATACGGTGCGAGGTTATACATATTGCAGCCCTGGGGAGAATTTCTGCTTGCAAGCTAGCCAGCCTGTTTGCAGTTGACAGATGTAACCTACTCCAGGGCAGAGAAAGTCTCAAGGGAGGTTTTAATTTCTTAATATTGAAATGAGCACAACTTTTATTGTCTTAATCAGTGAATAAAAAAACAATAAAATTGCTAAGTCTCATTTTTTTTTTAACTCAATGTAAGAGGATTTTAAGAAATTGCAATTGCTTTTTAAATTACTGTTGAAAAGTTAATTTTCTCTGTGTTTGAGAAGATTCTACCAGTGGTTCTGCAGATAGATAGTTGTACCACAGTGATATGAAACATTCTTCCAAGCTTTTGCATGGGTGCCACTCCTCAGTAGGGAAAAGGTGTGTGCTAAGGTGTGCAGAGTGAGTGTACTTGTCTTTGAAGAGAACATGACTTGGCTTTCATCACGTTTCATGAGCTGAGGATCCAGGACTATCCATTTAAAATTGCAGCAGAAATCTTTTAATGCGAACTGCATCCTTTCAGAATATATGCTACTTTTAGCAAGGGGCTCCATAGAGGAATATTTCTGACTATGAATAAAGAAAAGATTTTCTGATGGTAATTAGTAGCTTTTATAAAGTCATAATGAACATGTTTCAACTGTTTGTCTGAACAAATAATTTTATACAAACAAAGCTGATTTATTACATGCAGTCATTTTTATGCATTTCTTAATTTAATCCAACCTAAGACAAATTTCTTAAAAATTAAGGTTCACCAGTTGCTGGGACCATATGTGAGCCAGTTGTGGTTCCCTGGTACCTTGTACAGTGCCTTCAGAAGGACAGAATGGATGTTTCTTGCACTAAATTGAAAAAGAAAATTGCCTAAGGAGCTGTGTGTGTATATGTGGATATGTATTTATAGAGAGATATAGATACCATATGCAAATAAAATATGAAACAGCACCTTACAGCTAGAGAGCCAAGATGCTCAGTGGGAGCACAGCAGAGTTTCAGGGCAGAGGTTGTGCACTTGAAATCAAAACTTAACTTTGGAATATATAAAGAATCCTCAAAGCTCAACAATAGGAACAAATAAATCAGTTTAAAAAATGGATAAAAGATTGGAACAGACACTTCACCACAGAAGATATACAGAAGGCAGATAAGATCATTAAAATATGCTTAATGTTATTGGTCATTAGGGAAATGCCAATTACAACTGCACTGGAAGACTGCTACCCACCAGTCAGGATGGCTAAATTAAAAAATAATGGCCATACCAGGTGCTGACAAGATGCAGAACAGTAGGGCCTCTCAAACATTGCTGGTGGGAATGCGGAATGGTACGACCAGTCTGGAAAACCCTTTGGGACTTTCTCATCAAGTTCACTGTGCACTTGCCACATGACCCAGCAGTCCCACCCACCGCAGCCATGAAATTAAAAGACGCTCGCTCCTTGGAAGGAAAGTTATGACCAGCCTAGATAGCATATTCAAAAGCAGAGACGTTGCTTTGCCAACAAAGGTCCATTTAGTCAAGGCTATGGTTTTTCCTGTGGTCATGTATGGATGCGAGAGTTGGAGTGTGAAGAAAACTGAGCACCGAAGAATTGATGTTTTTGAACTGTGGTGTTGGAGAAGACTCTTGAGAGTCCCTTGGACTGCAAGGAGATCCAACCAGTCCATTCTAAAGGAAATCAGCCCTGGGTGTTCCTTGGAAGGACTGATGCTAAAGCTGAAACTGCAGTACTTTGGCCACCTCATGCAAAGAGTTGACTCATTGGAAAAGACTCTGATGCTGGGAAGGATTGGGGGCAGGAGGAAAAGGGGACAACAGAGGATGAGATGGCTGGATGGCATCACTGACTCGATGGATGTGAGTCTGAGTGAACTCCAGGAGTTGGTGATGGACAGGGAGGCCTGGCATGCTGTGATTCATGGGGTCACAAAGAGTCGGACACGACTGAGCAACTGAACTGAACTGAACTGAAGAGAATGCAGACTTATGTTAATACAAAACCTATGCTCAAATGTTTGGAGCAGCATTATTTATGATAGCCCCGAACTGAAAATAACCCAGATGTCCTTCAGTGTTGAATAGATGGCCAGATCGTAGTATGTATACATCTGAGAATTCCCTGCTCACTCGCCTCTGGCTGACCTCAAAGCCCTACAAGAGGAGAGAGAGAGAGAAAAAAAAAAGGCAGAACTTAAAACCACCGTCATGTTGAAGCTGTGTTTGCTCCAACTCACATGCAGGCCCGAAGGGTAGACGTCTTGTCGCTTCCCAACAGGTAAGGAACCCTGTGCCCAATCATTAAGTCTAAGAAGTCAGTGAATAAATGAACAGCAGCAGCAGCAACAAACCCAGAGTGAGGGTCATCTGATCTTCAGTGACCACTATATTGATGTAAATGGCTAGTTTTCAGGAAAAAATTATGGGACAAAGTAACACGGAAGTAAGACTCACTAGATGAATACTTTAAATTAGCTATTATAAATATGCTCAAAGGCCTGAGGAGACCGTGACTAAAGAATGAAAGGAGGACCTCCCTGGTGGCTCAGTGGTAAAGAATCCACCTGCCAATGCAGAAGACATGGGTTCAGTTCCTGACTCAGGAAGATCCCACATACCTCGGAGCCACTAAGCCTGGGTGCCATGGCTACTGAGCCTGTGCTCAGGAGAAGCCACCACAGTGAGAAGCCTGCACATCACTACCAGAGACTAGCCCCCCTGCTCACTGCAACGAGAAAAGTCCACACGGCAATGAAGACCCAGCACAGCCACAGCTAAAGAAATATAATTTGAAAAAAAAAGATGAAAGGAAAATATATGACCAGTGCTCATCAAATAAAGAATATTAACAAGGAGATAGAAATTATACTGAAAAAAGAACTAAATAGAAATTCAGAGGTATGATAACTTAAGCAGAAGAAGAAATCACTAAAGGGGTTGAGTTGGCAGAAGAGAGAATGAACAAATGAAGCTAAGTTAATTGGAATTGTCCAGTCTGAAGAACAGAATTGAAAAATATTGGTCATAGCTGCACAGCTCTGAGACTATGCTAAAAACCACTAAGATGTCAACTTCAACATGAATAACAGGAAGCACAGTTTAGAAAAGGCTCAGAAACACACGATTCAAAGACAGACTGGCGGTGACCGGAGGACAATCTCCTAGTTAAATCCTCTTGCTTTACAATTGGGGAAACAGGGGCCCAGGTGGATGAAACAAGCTGCCCAGTGCCTGCGGTGTAATCGACACAAATTTCTTTACACATTTTACAATTCTAGTGACCAGCCAGCCCAGCTGACCCTAGACTTTTCTAGTTTTAACACCAACAACCCCACAGTCTGAGGAGCCCCTGGTTGGTTGGTTGGTTAGTTGCTAAGTTGTATCCGACTCTTTGCAACCCCATGGACTGTAGCCCGCCAGGCTCCTCTGTCCATGGAATTCTCCAGACAAGAATACTGGAGTGGGTTGCCATTTCCTTCTCCTGGGGATCTTCCCGACCCAGGGATGGAACCCACGTCTCCTGCATTAACAGGTGGCTTCTTTACCACTGAGCCGTCGGGGAAGCCCAGACATCCCTGGTCCTGGGCAAATCAGGGTGGTTGGCTCCACTGTCTGCAGTGCAAACTGGGATGAATATTCTTTCCTGTCACTCTGAACCCCTGAAGCTCATACATAAACGAGAAATGGTGGTATGCAGAAAAGTCCTCTGCTTTGCTGAACTCAATGTTCTAAACTTAAGCAGCTGGCATTTTGCTTTAAGGTCTTTTCTATTCAACCTTTCAGAATGAAGGATCTTTCCTTTTAATGAAATTTGCATTTCATCCACAAGGTAAAAGCCAGTGTCCTTGACTTCCCTGAAAAGTGACAAGTGGATGCTTTTGTAAACCAAACACTAAGGATATAACAAAAACAGAGGTTGCCGTTAATTGAGTTCAGATACGAAAAAGTAGATGAAAACCCTTAAAGATATATTCGGGAGAGAGAGAGATTCAGAGGAGAGACAGAAAGGAGAGGGAGAGAGATCCATTTCCTGTAAAATGAAAAGCCATGAAAGGAAAACTCATATAGGAAAAGTCACTTGAATTCCTTTTTGAACCCAGCAGATTCAAAAGGAAAGAGAAACCAGCAGTCCTTGAATGTGTGATTGATGTCAGTGACCTCACAGGTGAAAGAGGAGAGTGAAAAAGCTGGCTTAAAACTCAATATTCAAAAAACTAAGAACATGGCATCTGGTCCCATCACTTCATGGCAAGCTGGGGGGGGAAACAATGGAAACAGTGACAGACTTTATTTTCTTGGGCTCCAAAATCACTGCAGATGGTGACTGCAGCCATGAAATTAAGAGACGCTTGCTGCTTGGAAGAAAAACTATGACAAACCTAGACAGCATATTAAAAAGCAGAGACATCACTTTGCTGACAAAGGTTTATATAATCAAAGCTGTGGTTTTTCCAGTAGTCATGTACTGATGTGAGAGTTGGACCATAAAGAAGGCTGAGCACCAAAGAATTGATGCTTTCGAGCTGTGGTGCTGCAGAAGACTCTTGACAGTCCCTTGGACTGCAAGGAGATCAAACCACTCCATCCTAAAGGAAATCAACCCTGAATATTCATTGAAAGGACTGATGTTGAAGCTGAAGCTCCAATCCTTTGGCCACCTGATGCGAAGAGCCTACTCATCAGAAAACACCCTGATGCTGGGAAAGATTGAAGGCAAGAGAAGAGGGTGACAGAGGATGAGACGGTTGGATGGCATCACTGACTCAATGGACATGAGTTTGAGCAGACTCTGGGAGTTGGTGAAGGCAGGGAAGCCTGATGTGCTGCAGTCCTTGGGGTTGCAAAGAGTCGGACACGACTGAGCGAGTGAACAGCAAC
>NW_011494715.1:4834586-4838869 GCF_000754665.1 Bison bison bison | reverse complement strand
TGAACAGCAACCTCATGGGTGGAGGAGGCACTGCAGAAAGCAGAGCCAGTGGGCGGGGGCAGATTTCAGCTACACAGCTCTGGGCTCCTCCCTGGGGTTGCAGCCTGACTGCTCAACTCAGCCTTCCCTTTCCATGCCAGGGCTGTACCCAGTCCAATCTGCTATGTGGCTCCTCCTTTCAATGCACAAAGTAAAGAAGAAGGAAGGAGCCAGGAAATGGTGCTTGGAATTTGCAAGGTGCAAGGAGGTGAAGGATGACAATGGAGTTGTGGAAAAATGAATAGCCACTTCCTTCCCCACCTTGGCTCATTTTGCCTTTGAAGCCATGGCTGCAGCCAGGCAGGTGAACCTGAGAGGCATCTGGAAGCTTTGCCTGGGTTCACGTGAATCCCTTCATCCTGCAGAGTGTTCCTGCATGTCTCTGTGATCACAGGGCAGTGGATGGACAGAGATTATGTGACTGAGTTACCTTAAATGGGAGTGAATGGAAAAAAGTAGACCATAAACTCGGTGGCTCTGAAGGTCTCTTTCTCTGTCTGCTTTTTTAAAAGACAGTTTTAGAAAATATTTATTGATTTTTGACTGTGTGGGGTCTCAGTTGCCGCATGTGGGATCTTTAATTGTCACATACAAGATCTAGTTCCCTGACCAGGGATTGAACCTAGGCCCCTGCATTGGAAGAGCAGAGTCTTAGCCACTGGGCCACCGGGGACATCCCTCCCCCACCACCCCCCAATCTGCTTTTGTCTCTTCCTGCTGTTCAGCTGAGTCCCGTTCAGATTCCTCCCACCCCAGCCAGGCCCTCCAGCACCCTTCACATAGGCTTCATGACCCCTTCCTCCACGCACTTGGAGCAGACGCATCACTGTGGTCTCAACAGTGGTCCTAAGATTCCCACGTCAGCCTCCACTCCTTCAGGAACCCTTTCACAGTGGGTTGGTTTGCCCTCCTCCATGACCACAGTAGACTCTGCACCTCTAGTATTCCAGCACGTTCTTCCCTCTGTCTTCACACGCGTGTATGACCCGTCCCCTCTAGCAGAACCCTGCCCTCTCGATGGTGGATGGTGGTGCTCCGCACTCCCGAGCCTGTGGGCGGGGCTCCCACCTTGTCACTGTGAGGGGCGTTAACCATTGCTCCACACCCCGAGGCCATCCCATCCTTGTCCCTGTCTTTAGACCATAAGCTCCTTGAACTCAGGAGCCTTTTCCTCCTCAGTCCTGCCTCGCCAGCATCTACTACGTACATACAGGGCACTTAAGAGTGTAATTGCACTCATGCCTGTCGTGATTCCCGCTCTAGAGACTGTCTTCTTCACCTCTCTGTTCCCAATGTCTAGCACAGTCCACCACACCACGATCGATGAAATTCGTTTATTAAATGAAATTGGAGGGTTTCAAAAACTTTATTTGCGGGAAAGTCACACGATGGGCTTGCGTGTCTGTCTTCCTGGATCTCTCAGCCTCACACCCCCAAACCAGGGAAGAGCAGGGTCCGTGATAGAGGAAATGAGATATTCTGTGGGGACTCTGCCCCGGGTGGTCACTGCCCTCACAGCAGGGCCAGCTGCAGCGGTGCTGGCTGCTGTGGCAGAGTGAAAGTGAAGCTGTTAGTCGCTCATTCGCGTCCGACTCTTTGGGACCACAATGGACTGTAGCCCGCCAGGCTCCACCATCCAAGGGATTCTCCAGGCAAGAGTACTGGAGTGGGTTGCCATGCCCGCTAGCTCATGCCGGTGCTGGAGGGCTTGTGCCCACAAATGACAAGGGTCCCTTCCACTTGCACCCTAGTGATCCGAGCAAGTCACGTGGGCAAGTTGACATCAGAAGTGACATTGGTGAGCATGAGCACAGTCTGCAAGCCTGTCCTCTAGAGTTGACGTTTTCAAGTCTATGCGCGTGGATCACCTGGAGAGGATTTTAAGACAGATCCTGATTCAGTAGGTCTGGGGAGGCGGCCGGATTCTGCACGTCTCACCGTTGTCGACACTCTGAGGGCCAAGGGGAAAGCGTTGAATCCCTCCTGGCGAAACTGAACTCCTTCCCCTCACCCACCTCTGCAGAGACTGAACTCAGCTCATAGCGCTCTCGGCTTGTGTCGCAAACCAAGAAAAACCTCCTTGCCAGACAGAAGACACTCGTGGTTCACCTCGAGGGCAAGGCGGGCAGAGAGGACTAGATAACGAAACCACAGACGGTGCGACCCAACCGCAAAGTCTGGAGAAGAAGAGAGCACGAGGGTGGGGCAGCTGTTCTAAGAAGCCAGAGTCCTTCCATCCAGAAGCCACCATCTGCATAAGCAGGTTTGGCTCAGGGGCCGAATTAGATCTAATTGTGTCACTTCGTGGTCTCCTGTGACTCCCTTAGTTTCTCGGAGCCTGGAAGGGTCAGGGCAGCTCTGACCAGGTCTCACGAAGGCTTCAGCCCTGGAGCATCCTACTTGTCCATGGCGCGTCGTTGCTGTCCCAGGATCTTCCACTTGCCCTTGCAAGTGGTGACGGTCACTGGTGGGTGGGGGTGTCCGTGGTTCCAGGACCTAGAGCCCCTGTCACTCCGGGGTCCTCTCTGATGCTGGAGGCAGTGAGCCTGTCCCCTCCTCCTGGTGGGTAAAGCTGAACCTCTGTGGGCAATGGCACAACTTCTCCCCACGTGTACCTGCGCTTGTGCGGTGCTGAACCGCAAACACGTGTGCCTCTGCTCAGCCCAGAAGAGACGGTGTTTTTCTTCATAGTAGTTTTATTTAAAAGCCGTGCCAGTCACTTTATATCCTTTCCCCCAAAGTTTTTTATTGATGGCAATCTGGCCAGCCCGAAGCTGCCGGTGGAATAAAACTGCTGACTTGGGCATTGGCTTTGACTGAGCTTATTAAACGTGCATGGTGTGTGTGCGCGCACGTGTGTGCACGATGCAAACATAGCACAGGATTCGATGGAATGAGATCTGGAAGAAACTGAAGGGCTCTCCGTTCAGAAAAGGAAAGAAGGAACTGAGGAGGGGCTGTGCCTTTACATGCTCCCTGCCGCCACTAGAGGGCGGAGTTCAGGCCGGCCTCCTCCTCTCCTGCCCGGAGCCTTTCTCTCTAAGGCAGAGCTGACTGGCCTTAGGCAGCAGTCTCTGGTTGATTTGTTAAAAGTCAGCCCCTCATTTCCTGTGAGCTCTGTATCAAAAACTGGATTTCACTTCTAGGACACTAATTTCTTCCCATGAAAATATCTTTTGAAAGTGATCATAACATGAAACACACTTACATGTTCCAAATAATTACATCAAAACCGAACACATCGCTGAATTCCTTTGGTGGGTGGAGAAGGTGGAGTTTGCTTGGATCAGGCAGCTTTAAACATATGCATCTGATGAGGTTTGAACTGCAGGCACCTTCTTCGCTTCCTGGTGACTTTCTCACTGGCAACAGAGCCATTTTTCACTGGGTCTTTAAACTGTGATTGAAATTAAGATTCACCTAAAAATGGTTAAGTTCTCCATTGGAGAACTTGAAGTTATGTGGATTTTACCACAATTAAAAAAAAAATAAGTGAGATGACCAAGAAATATGTTGCATGTTTTTGAGTCGCAGGGATGTGAGCAGGGTAGGGGGATGTGATCGAAGTATGGGCGCCTAGGTCTCTTTTGGAGATTTTAAAATAACTCCTAAGGGGTTGGGGGTAGCGCCTTCATCTGGCTGAGGTGTTCTTGCAGCAGTGCTGGAAATAGTCAGGGGACAGGTTCTCATCTGAATCTGTTCTCATCTGAATCAACCCTGAATACTCTTTGGAAGGAATATTCCAAAATACTGAAGCTGAAGCTGCAATACTTCGGCTGAAGCTGAAGCTACAATACTTTGGCCACCTGATTCGAAGAGCTGACTCACTGGAAAACACCCTGATGCTGGGAAAGATTGAAGGCAGGAGGAGAAGGGGACAACAGAGGATGAGATGATTGGATGGCATCACCGATTCAATGGATATGAACTTGGGCAAACTCCGAGAGATGGCGAGGGACAGGGAAGCCTGGCGTGCTGTGGTCCACGGACTCGCAAAGAGTCAGACCCAACTTCCCGACTGAACAACAACAGGTTCTCATCAGAGCTCAGCTGTAAGTGGCTGTGGACAAGCCTCCTCTCTCCCTGGGCTTCACTGTCCTCCACTGAGAAATAATAGAAATAATTGTTTCCTCTTCATGGGCTAGAGTGTGTGGAGAAGCCCTTTGGAGACACTGAGTACAGAGACTTGGGACTGAGGCTGCTTCTCTGCCTCGGTATCTGTCCTTGTCAGGCCCCGCCTGTGG
>NW_011494715.1:4834161-4834486 GCF_000754665.1 Bison bison bison | reverse complement strand
GAGTGAGGAGGTGACCCACAGAGAGGATGAGCCAGGGTGGGGAGTGAGCAGGGACAGCCCTGGTCTGAGATCCTCAAATCTCAGAGCAAGCCGACTCTCATCCAGAGCGCTCCATCGTGGCCTCGGCGGGGAAAGGTGCCAGGTCAGAATTTAAGGTCACCTTGGCACATGGGGACTCGTGTCAAAGCTTAGGGTCTCCTGAGTGGGGACCAGGGTCCCCGCGTCAAAATCCGGCCATTGTGGCTGAGCAGCAGACTGGCGAGAGTGTGAACTCTGCTCATAAGTCTGAGACCCTCAGACTTATGAGCAGAGTTCACACTCTCGC
>NW_011494715.1:4832441-4834061 GCF_000754665.1 Bison bison bison | reverse complement strand
ACTGAGGCTGCTTCTCTGCCTCGGTATCTGTCCTTGTCAGGCCCCGCCTGTGGATCCTCCAGGCAGGCATTCAGGGTGGCGTCAGAGTCTGTCTTTCCCTCACAGTAGGCCGAGTAGCCCCAGACGCTGGGAGAATCAAAGCTGACAGTGAGCTCGTTAGCAGGTTGCAGAAACAGAGTGGTCTTGTGTTCACTCATTTTGTTAAAGGCTTCCTGCCGGCAGCCCTGGAAAGATAGGTCAGGCCCAGGACACTCCCACAGGCAGAACATCTGTAAGGGAACGCCCGGCCGCCTCCTCTGCAGGCTGGGGCCAGAGCCGCCCCCGAGCCGCTGGGGGCAGGGAGCTCTGCCCAGCTCTGTGAACACCCCCCAACAACCTCTTTTTCCTGCCCCCCCGAGACGGCGGCGCAGCCATAGAAGTAGGGCGTGCGTGGGAGGGAGTGGAGGCGGAGGCCTGCCTACCGAGGGCAAGACGGTGGGCTCCTTTTCCCCAGGAAAGTGGGCCAGGCCTGCCACGAAGTCAGCACGCGCCAGGGTGCCAGGTGCCGTCTGTGCCTGACCTTGGATGCTCATCAGAGCACACCTACAGTGCTCTAGGGGGTGTGTGTGTGTGTGTCTGTGTGTGTGTCTGTGTGTTGGTGTGTGCCTGTGTGCATTTGTGTATCTGTGTGTGCGTCTGTGTGTGTGTATGTGTCCGTGTGTGTGCACCCCTCCAGTATTGTGTGTGTGTGTGTGCCTGCCTCTCCAGTGTGTGTCTCTGTGTGCACGTGTGTGTGTGTCCGTGTGTGCGTACATGTGAGTGTGTACCCCTTGGAGGAGGGTAGCCCCTGGGAGGGGCAGGGGGCAATGACACGTGTGTGTGTGTGTACCCTGCAGAGGAGGCAGGCCCTGGTGTGTGTGTGCCCGTGTCTGTGTGTGCCCGTGTCTCTGTGTGTGTGTACCCCTCCAGAGGAGGCAGGCCCTGGGAGGGGCTGGGGGCAGTGACTTGCTCTTGTTAAGGATGAAGCTGAGGAAGCAGAGGGCCAGGGCTCTGGGAAGGAGGGAAACCAGGGACGAGGCAGGGTTTCTCGTTTTCCTAATTCCTCTGTCTTTCCATCCAGTATCTTTTGTGCAATTTTGTCCTCACTCCTCAGTTTCAGATGGAGGTTGAGGATAGCCCTGTGCTAAGCGAGGCTTCAGCCCAGAGGCCGCTGGCCCAGTGCACGGGGGTGGCCTGCACCCTAGAGCAGACATGGCCAGGATGTCCTACTCTAACAGGAAGTGCAGGAGGGCAGCATGCGGTTCTGTCTCCGGTGGGTTTTCATCGCCATTTATTCTCAGGCTCTCATCTCTCAAATGAGAGTGTGGTGTCTGCCATCTTGTGGCAGAGCTTGGTACTGCCGGCCCCCGCCCCATACCTCCTCCCTGCAGCTCCTGAAGGCCTCTGCTCTTTGGGTGGTGCTGGGTAAGGGTCACTCCGAGCCTGGGCAATAGCGCTCATTGCCGCCGGGTCCCTGCCTCTGGGAAAAGAAGCTTCTGGAGAAGGCAGCTGTGAGCTCCGGGGCCTTATGAAGGTTGTCCTTGTTTGACCCAGGAGGGTGGCCGTTTGTGAGGGAGAGGGGTCCATGCCGAGCGGGTGGTG
>NW_011494715.1:4830173-4832341 GCF_000754665.1 Bison bison bison | reverse complement strand
CTGAGCAGCAGACTGGCGAGAGTGTGAACTCTGCTCATAAGTCTGAGACCCTCAGAGTCCAACCTTTGATTTGGTACTTGGCTCTGGCTACAAGAGACAGGACGTTAGTATCACTATTTGAAGTCAGTCTGAGAAGCTCTCTGGTTCTCTGAACTTGGGCCAGGCTTGTCAGGTCCCAGCCCCACATCTTCCTCTTTCACAAGCTCTTAAGTAGTGCCCGGAGCACAGCACGCACCCCAGAGTGTTCCCTGGCCACAGCCACCTCATGTTACAGAGCCAGCCGCCCATCAGTGGTCCTTCTTCACAGGCAAACCTTACTGACCTGGAAGTGGATGCCTGGCAGCACACAAGGAGGGCGGGGCGCCACTGTGCTCTGCACTCACGACGAGGCCACTCTTGAATCGAAGTCTGACCAGGATGGTTAGCCAGTACCCTGGTCTTAATGCGCAGGGAGGTTTTGGTTCCTGCAAACAGTTCTGGCACCAAAGGCCATGTTCACTGGCTGAGGTTCATCACAGAAACAGAACATGTTTGAGATATTTTAAGGGGGGTAGTTTTACAAAGAGAATTTGGTGCCTCCAGAATGATCTGAAAGGCTGTTGGAGTGAAGGTCAGGGAACAGCACCTCTGGATCTGGGGATACCAAAAAGTGACAGAAATTGCTAGAATCACTGTGATGACTGCGATTGTCCTCAGCACAAGAGCCCATGGTTCTCAGGAGGAGCTGACGGAGCCCCAGGTCTGCTCTGTGCCCGCTCCTGTGCCCATGCTCACAGCTACACCTGGCGGGTGGCGGCTTCTCCTTGGATTTGCCTGCCAGGGGTCGCGTGCACATCTACCACTGGTGGGATCTAGACTGGGGTGCTGGCGGTAGGATCTGGGAAATGCAATTCCCCGACTTGCAGCCATGGCTTCCCTGGTGGCACAGGCGGTAAAGAATCTGTATGCTAATACAGGAGGCCTGAGTTCAGTTCCTGGGTTGGGAAGATCCCTGGAGGAGGGAATGGCAACCCACTCCAGTATTCTTGCCTGGAGGATCCCATGGACAGAGGAGGCTGGCAGGATACAGTCCGTAGGGTCACAAAGAGTCGGACACGACTGAGCAACTAACACTTTCACTTTCAGCTTGCAGCCTGTGCAATAGCAGGGCAAGCTGAGGACATCAGGGGCCAAAGCACAGTGCTGGACACACACTTAAATACAACAATAGTAATAGTTACTATTGTTACTTCAGATGCCTATTGTGAAGCTGAAATTAACACAGAGTGTGGCACGTGGTAAACCCTTGATAATTGCTTGTTTATAAAAGATTGTCCCAAAGTCAGAATGGCTCCCCATTTTCCTTTCTAATGCTTATAAGGAAACTGCCTGCGTCTGAGCTGTGGTGTCCAAACCGCAAGCCTTGGTGAGGCCCCTTTCATTAATCCTGCACCTCCCCGGCATCAGATTCTCTGTTGGCCTCATTCTGGCTCAGAGGACTGGCAGGAGATCCAGCAGAAAGGTGAAGGCTCTCAGGGAAGAATGGATCAGTGACTCATGCATGCTTGCTAAGTTGCTTCAGTTCAGTTCAGTTCAGTTGCTCGGTCGTGTCCAACTCTTTGCAACCCCATGAATTGCAGCACACCAAGCCTCCCTGTCCATCACCAACTCCCGGAGTTCACCCAAATTCATGTGCATCAAGTCAGTGATGCCATCCAACCATCTCATCCTCTGTCATCCCCTTCTCCTCCTGCCCCTAATCCCTCCCAGCATCAGGGTGTTTTCCAGTGAGTCAACTCTTCCCATGAAGTGGCCAAAGTATTGGAGTTTCAGCCTCAGCATCAGTCCTTCCAATGAACACCCAGGACTGGTATCCTTTAGGATGGACTGGTTGGATCTCCTTGCAGTCCAAGGGACTCTCAAGAGTCTTCTCCAACACCACAGTTCAAAAGCATCAATTCTTCGGCGCTCAGCTTTCTTCACAGTCCAACTCCCACATCCATACATGACCACTGGAAAAACCATAGGCTTGACTAGACGAACCTTTGTTGGCAAAGTAATATCTCTGCTTTTGAATATGCTATCTAGGTTGGACATAACTTTCCTTCCAAGGAGTAAGCGTCTTTTAATTTCATGGCTGCAGTCACCATCTGCAGTGATTTTGGAGCCCCAAAAAATAAAGTCAGACA
>NW_011494715.1:4828721-4829875 GCF_000754665.1 Bison bison bison | reverse complement strand
TCACTTTCTACCATAAGGGTGGTGTCATCTGCGTGTCTGAGGTTATTGATATTTCTCCCAGCAATCTTGATTCCAGCTTGTGCTTCTTCCAGCCCAGCGTTTCTCATGATGTACTCTGCATAGAAGTTAAATAAGAAGGGTGACAATATACAGCCTTGATGTACTCCTTTTCCTATTTGGAACCAGTCTGTTGTTCCATGTCCAGTTCTAACTGTTGCTTCCTGACCTGCATACAGGTTTCTCAAGAGGCAGATCAGGGAGTCTGGTATTCCCATCTCTTTCAGAATTTTCCACAGTTTATTGTGATCCACACAGTCAAAGGCTTTGGCATAGTCAAGAAAGCAGAAATAGATGTGTTTCTGGAACTCTCTTGCTTTTTCGATGATCCAGCGGATGTTGGCAATTTGATCTCTGGTTCCTCTGCCTTTTCTAAAATCAACTTGAACATCAGAAAGTTCACGGTTCATGTATTGCTGAAGCCTGGCTTAGAGAATTTTGAGCTTACTTTACTAGTGTGTGAGATGAGTGCAATTGTGCGGTAGTTTGAGCATTCTTTGGCATTACCTTTCTTAGGGATTGGGATGAAAGCTGACCTTTTCCAGTTCTGTGACCACTGCTGAGTTTTCCAAATTTGCTGGCATATTGAGTGCAGCACTTTCACAGCATCATCTTTCAGGATCTGAAATAACTCAACTGGAATTCCATCACCTCCACTAGCTTTGTTTGTAGTGATGCTTTCTAAGGCCCACTTGACTTCACATTCCAGGATGTCTGGCTCTAGGTGAGTGATCACACTATCATGATTTCTGGATCATAAAGATCTTTTTTATACAGTTCTTCTGTGTATTCTTGCCACCTCTTCTTAATATCTTCTGCTTCTGTTAGGTCCATACCATTTCTGTCCTTAATTGTGCCCATCTTTGCATGAAATGTTCCCTTGGTATCTCTAATTTTCTTGAAGAGATCTCTAGTCTTTCCCATTCTGTTGTTTTCCTCTATTTCTTTGCATTGATTGCTGAGGAAGGCTTTTTTAAAATCACTCCTGGCTATTCTTTGGAACTCTGCATTCAGATGCTCATATCTTTCCTTTTCTCCTTTGCTTTTCGCTTCTCTTCTTTTCACAGCTATTTGTAAGGCCTCATCAGACAGCCATT
>NW_011494715.1:4827512-4828621 GCF_000754665.1 Bison bison bison | reverse complement strand
AGCCATTTTGCTTTTTTGCATTTCTTTTCCATGGGGATGGTCTTGATCCCTGTCTCCGGTACAATGTCATGAACCTCCATCCATAGTTCATCAGGCACTCTATCAGATCTAGTCCCTTAAATCTATTTCTCACTTCCACTGTATGATCATAAGGGATTTGATTTAGGTCATACCTGAATGGTCTAGTGGTTTTCCCTACTTTCTTCAATTTACGTCTGAATTTGGCAATAAGGAGTTCATGGTCTGAGCCACAGTCAGCTCCCGGTCTTGTTTTTGCTGACTGTATAGAGCTTCTCCATCTTTGGCTGCAAAGAATATGATCAATCTGATTTCGGTATTGACCATCACTTCAGTTGTGTCCAACTCTGGGTGACCCTATGGCCTGTAACCCACCAGGCTCCTCTGTCTATGGGATTCTCCAGGCAAGAATACTCGAGTGTGTTGCCATACCCTCCTCCAGGGGATCTTCCCAACCCAGGGGCCGAACCTGCATCTCCTACATTGCAGGAGGATTCTTTACCATCTGAGCCACCAGGGAAGCCCTTCAGTGACTCATGCCAAAAATTAAATTGGATTTCCCATGCTGGGCCAATTCGACAACTTCATCTTAAATGGACCAACAACAGTCAAATCCTGATCTCTCCTCCTAAAGACAAAAGCTGGAATTCTGCCTTGCACCCCCGTCCAAAATGGAATGTGTGAACCCAGGTCGCGTCACTGTGGCCTTGAGCTCAGAGACCCCGAGCAGCCTGTACCAAGAAAGAACTAGGGCACAGCTGAAATCCAGAAGGGAGAGGAAACAGGCGGAGATCCACGGGGAACAATGTCTATTTCTTAATCCGTCTCCTGCCCCAAATAGCTGGGCTCTCCTCCCCCACTGGTGTTTACTGTGTTCCTCTCCCTGGCAGCAGGTGCCACCAGGCCTTAAACTGGGTCACAGAGGGCAGCGAGGAGCCGACCAGGCCCTCTGGCCACATCCTCCCCTGACTTCACTCCCCAGGCTCCGGACTGCAGGGGCAGAGCCCAGACTCCAGGTGGCCCCTGCCCTCCAGGGCGTCCAGGCGGGGTCCCTGCTGCCCAGAGCCACAACCAGCGAGGGGGCCATGCTC
>NW_011494715.1:4817042-4827134 GCF_000754665.1 Bison bison bison | reverse complement strand
CTGCCCCCCCCCTCCCCTCTGTGGCCACGTGTCTGCCCCTCCCGTCCGACCCCGCCCCTCCTCATTCCCAGGATCCCCGGCATCTGGTCCTGATGGCTCTTTTTTCTCCACAGGTTCTGTCGGAGCATGGTTTCGGCCTTATCACCACGGACATCCGGGAGGGACAGACCTTTTACTATGCGGAAGATTACCACCAGCAGTACCTGAGCAAGAACCCCGACGGGTACTGCGGCCTCGGGGGCACCGGAGTGTCTTGTCCCCTGGGTATTAAAAAGTAATTTCTCCCCATGTGGTCAGCCCTCGAGGTCACAGCAAAAATGTTTCCAACAAATCGGGGAGTTCTTTTGTGGTTCACGCCAGGGATTTTTTGAAGTGCACAAAGGCATTCATAAAAATCTGGTTTATTAGTAATTTACATGAAGTGCCATGGCAAGTTGATAACGTGTGATTTATCTTCTAATAAGTTATGGTGGGAGGAGCCCGCAGTGAAATTTTTTGGATCATTTGATGTCTGAGGATAATGAATAATTAGTGTTCACCTTTTTTGTGCTTGGGTGCCTGCCCTGGACTTAAGGGAACCAAGCTGGGAGAATATGTGTTGGGAGGGGAGAGGTCAGGGCTTCCTTCACCACAGCCGGCCCTCCTCAAAAGCCCTCCTGCCCTTCAGTGCCTTAAAATGTACAGATGTTTATAGCCTCAATGAATCGTTCACTGAAATACTTTGCTTAACTGATCCTATACATGTACAAGGGGCTTTCTCTCTCTTTTTTGCCCTCCTCATGGCAGGGAGAAGCTGTGAGTTAGCTTGATAAATTTTAACGCTTTGCTCACAGCTATGGCATATGCTTGTTCTAATAAAGGTCTGCTAATACAAACTGATGTCTCATCTGTCTTTTGCTTGTTTAGGTAGGATACTTCTAAGTGTTGTAAATTTTAGAGCTCTCAAAGGCTAAGTATCATTTTCCCCCAGATGGGAAATCTGATGGCAATCTTTAGAAAACATGTACAGCTCTAGCTCCTTGCAACTTTAGTAATAATAGCTGTTTTCCACCCGCCTATTATAGTCATCACATCAGGGGCTAGTCCAGGCAGAGAACAGACACATGGAATCCCTGCCCTTAAGAGTCTGTATTGAGGACAAGGGGCAGAGGACACATGCAATAAACAGGTAAACCCGTGAAAAAGTAAGATAATTTCTGGTCCTCACAAATGATAGGGAGATGGCAAATCAGATAAGCTAGTAAGTTGGGCCTGGGGGCTGCTGAGCTGGGTTTAGAGCTGTTTTAGCTAGGCGGGTCAGGGGAGGTGGTGCCATGTAAGTTGAGGACTGAGTACTCTGAATGGTGCAAAGGAGAAATGAACTCATAGGTTGGGGCAGAGAACGGCATTCTGGGGTCAGGAGGTGGATGAAGAAATAGAACACGGTTCCCCTTGGATAGAACCTGGAAGACCAGGAAGTATACATGGCCCAAGGCGGGGGGAAATTTGTGGTGTTTGAGAACAAAGAAACCAGTGGGGCTGCAATGGTTGTGAATGGGGACGATATTAGGGAGAAGTATCCCAGAGAAATAGGAAAAGCCAGACCATGCTGAGTCTTCTAAAGACATGTTAATAAGACTAAAAAATTGTATTCTAATTTGTCCTTCCCCTACCCGCTTTCCCCTTTGGTAACCATAAATTTGTTTTCTATGTCTGCGAGTCCGTTTCTATTTTGTAAATAAGTTCATTTAGATTCCACATAGCAGTGATATCATATGGTATTTGTCTTCCTTTCTCTGATTTACTTCACTTAGTACGATAATCCCCAGGTCCATCCATGTCGCTGCAAATAACATTATTTCATTCTCTTTTGTGGCTAAGTGATATTCTGTTGTATATGTATGCACCACATCTTCTGTATCCATTCATCTGTCAGGGGCATTTAGGTTGCTTCCATGTCTTGGCTATTGTAAATAGTGCTGTTATAGACATACAGGTGCATATATCTTTTTGAATTTAGAGATTTCTCCAGATATGTGCCCAGGAGTGGGATTACTGGGTCATATGGTAACTCTATTTTTAATTTTTTTCAGGAACTTCCATAATATTCTCCATAGTGGCTTCACCAATTTAATTCCCACCAACAGTGTGGAAGAGTTCCCTTTTCTCCACACCCTCTCCAGCATTTGTTATTTGTAGACATTTTAATAATGGCCATTCTGACTGGTTAAAACCAATTCCTCACCGTAGTTTTGATTTGCATTTCTCTACTAATGAGTGATGTCGAACATCTTTTCATGTGCCTGTTGGCCATCTGTATGTCATCTTTGAAGAAATATCTATGTAGGTCTTCTACCCATGATTGGACCGACAAGGGCTTAATTTCCAAACAGCTCATGAAACTCAATAACAAAAAAGCAAACAACCCAATGAGCTGTGTGTTTCTCTCCCACCTCATCTCTAGGACATTTCTGCGTCAATGACATGCTGATCCTGAATCTCAGTGTTGTTACTCATGGTCTCTGAGAGCCAGAAGCAGCATTTACTGGGGCTCCGAACCAAGTGGAAACAAAGGAAGGTAAAGGGCAGGGACCTTTCTGGAGACCAAGTCCATAGGTCTCAGGGATGAGCTATGAGTGAAGGAAGCATGGAGTTGAAATGTTTCTCCACACAGGAGGAAAAGAAATGGAAAATGAAAGAAGCTGTAGAAGAGACCTGATTGTGAGAGAGAAAGAGAACAGGCTTTCTATTTCAGAGATCCTCAGACCACTCCCCGTGGAAAGATGCTCCATCCAAACTCTTGGAGAGGCCTCAGGGTCAAGTCGGGAATCTGCCTCCAGCTCCCACCCCGGTTGTATTTTAAGCACTGCTATAGGTAGATGACCGGGGCTTCCCAGGTGGCGCAAAGAATCCCCCTGCCAATGCAGGAGGCGCAGGGGACACGAGTTTGATCCCTGGGTCAGGAAGATCCCCTGGAGGAGGAAATGGCAGCCGGCTCCCGTATTCTTGCCTGGAAAATTCCACGGAGACAGGAGCCTGGTGGGCTACAGTCCACGGGGTCACAAAGAGCCAGACACGACTGAGTGTCCGAGTATGAACACACACGGATAGGTATCTGATTATTTCAGGCACAGCTAATTGTATCAGAATCCCTCCTGGCAACCTACAACCCACCCTTGAACTTGCTTCAAAGGCTGAGAAGGACACTTGGTTTTGAGCCAATGCATGTTTAATCACGGGGACAATAGAAACATCAGAAAATACAGTACCAAGATGGCCCAGGGTGATAGAAGCAAACTGTACCCAGAGTCTGGCTCATGCTTGTAGGGCCTTTTTGACAGCTTGGTCTTCGTCTCAATCCATGACAGGTAACTAGACACTTGTGTGTACACTCCAGGCTGTTTCTTCTGGCCACAGCCCACTCCCCAGCTGACAATGCCCAGTTGGTACCATTTGCTTTTCCTGGTTTTTTTCTGGCAAACCAGAGGCCCCCCACTGTCACCCTAGGAGAGAAAAGTTGTTTGGACGTGGAAGGTGTGGCAGCAGGCTGCTCTTACAGCCTACTGAGGGGTGGCATCTGGCACAAAGCACACGGTGTCATTGGATGGGTGGATGTTTTTAATCTTGATTTGGCTCTCCAACCATGACTATGCTCCCAGCTCTTCAACTCTCAGAAAAGGGAGCAAGCAATTTAGTCAAAAGCAATGACGATGAATGACAATTTGGTCAAAAAAGTAAATATCCAGCATCATCGTCCAGTCACATGCATTCATTTTGATGTACCAAGGAGTGGTTTCCAAATTTGTTTTGCCTCTAAGCACTTTTTTGTTTTTCAGAATTCTTCCAGTTTCCCCAGGAAAAGCTTCATTTTGCTCTGAGTTGTTCACAATAGCAAAAAGGAAAAACCCAAACCAAAAACCCATTATGCTTTACAATAGGTCATTGGTTTAAGACAACAGGCGTACAAACTATATATTCAGAAGGCAGAAAGTACAAAAATCATGTCAAAATGTTAGATTGTGGTTTAAAACATCAAATTTTCAACAATTTACCAATCTTAAAGCATCATGGAGAAGGCAATGGCACCCCACTCCAGTACTCTTGCCTGGAAAATCCCATGGATGGAGGAGCCTGGTGGGCTGCAGTCCATGGGGTCGCTAGGAGTCATACATGACTGAGCGACTTCACTTTCACTTTTCACTTTCACGCATTGGAGAAGGAAATGGCAACCCACTCCAGTGTTCTTGCCTGGAGAATCCCAGGGACGGGGGAGCCTGGTGGGCTGCCGTCTATGGGGTTGCATAGAGTTGGACACGACTGAAGCGACTTAGCAGCAGCAGCAGCAGCAGCAAATCATCATGAAAGAGATTGCCCCCAAAAGCCCAGGTGGAGCAGACATCATTGACATGAAAACGAAGGAACACACAAACTTTCATGCCCCCAAAGCTTTTGCACCATTTTACAATTTCTATTAAAGAATCATGCATCTTGATAAAAAATCAGAAAACAGAGATGGAAAAAGAACATAAAGAATACTCATAATAACATTAGTAAGTAAATTTATGTAGAAGAATGGACACAGTTGTGTATGAAAGGTAAGATATAGTTAATACATTGACAGTGATTTCTCTGGGGAGTGAAAAGGAAAACAATTATAAAAGGCAAACTTCCTGTTCACTGCGCACCTTCCTCTACCCCTGGCATTTTCTTTACGTGTGCTCAAATAAATAAGTGAAATAAACAGCACTGCTAATTCCAGCCACGCAGAGGCAGCTCCTTAGTCCAGTGTAACTTTCTGCATCCTCCTGTTTGCAAATACACAGACACGTCATTATTATTTTACAGAAAGAGGATCCAGCAGCACATAGCGTCTCCCAGCTTACAAAGATTTATTGTTGAGAATACTAAGTGACACGCAGGAAAGTCAAGAAGAATTACCATTTAAACGACATGCCAAAAATCCAAATCCAAAACAAACAACCCCACCTCCCCAGTAGTATATGGGTTGGAGTTTTTAAAACCAAATTGTTTTTGTGGACAAATTGCTGTGCCCATCAACTTAATTTGAACTAAACTGTTCTTTACCTAATTCTTTGACGTCATTGGAAATTCCCATAATCTCTCTTTAAAATGCAGAATAATACTCGCTTCTCTAGAGATGAAGGGCATCTATGTGAAAGATGTATGTGTGGGAAGTCACTTCATTCATGTCTGACTCTGTGCAACCCCATGGACTGAAGCCCGCCAGGCTCCTCTGTCCATGGGATTCTCCAAGCAAGAATACTGGAGTGGGTTGCCATTTCCTTCTCCAGGGGATCTTCCTGACCCAGGGATCAAAGCCATGTCTCTTAGGTTTCCTGCATTGGCAGGTGAGTTCTTTACCACCAGCGCCACCTGGGAAGCTGAACGATGTAGTTAAGAACTTAAATTTCTGGAGTCAAACAGACCTGGATTCATACCCCAGGATGAATACTTAGTTGAGAGAATGTGAACTTTTCCTTCAATGTTTTGAGGCTCATTTTTTTGCTGGTGATCATCGCACCTCTCCCATAGGACTGCTGTGTAAAGGGAAGGAAGTGACCCCTGTAAAACACACCCTGTGATGTATGGCAAGCCTCACTCACTAGTAGCTCCCAGCATCTTTGTGGTGGTTGAATCTTTGTGGAGCTGCTGCATTTTGGAGCCCCATTTCTATTGGAACCCCAAAGATGGCTCTTCCCCCTGAGGTCATCATGCCTTGGTTAGAACTCAGAGTCTGTCATTTACCTCCCTGGTGTGTCCTCTGCAAGGCTGTCAGCTTTCCTGGTCTTCCTTTTCCCATCTGAAATAGGCCTGCTTCCCAGGGCTAGTTCACAACCCTTAGGTGTATTTGTGGAAGTACTCTGTGTGTTGAGCACTGAGCAGATGTAAGACAGGGTGATGGAGAAGACGGTATTTGTATTGTCTACCATGACCCTCCTCTGCTCTGTGCATTTCTAAATGCTTTCGTACATGACTCACTTTATCTTCACAGTAGTCCTAAGAAGACTCTTGTGCATGCTAAGTCACTTCAGTCCTGTCCGACTCTTTGTGATTCTATGGACCATAGACCGCCAGGCTCCTCTGCCCATAAGATTCTCCAGGCAAGAATACTGGAGTTGATTGCCGTGCCCTCCTCCAGGGGATCTTCCCCACCCAGAGATCAAACCCGTGTCTCTTACATCCCCTGCATTGGCAGGCAAGTTCTTTACCACTAGCGCCACCTGGAAAGTCCTCAAAAGACCCTTAGTTGTCCCATTTTATAGACGGGGAAATCTGAAAAGGCACAGAGGGGAGCCCAGGCAGGGAGTAGAGGAGCCAGAAGGGAAGCTTAGGCAGCCTGCGGACCTAACCACTACCCCGCACAGCCCCCATTTGGTCACAGAGCAGCCCTCCCAAATTCTTGTCCACCTGGAACCTCAGGATTTGACCTTATTTGGAAATAGAATCTGCATGGATGTAATTAGTTCCTTTAAGATGAAGTCCCACTGGATTAGTGTGGACCCTAACCCACACTATTAGGCAACCCTATAAGAAGTGAAATCAGAGGAGACACACGGGGAGAAGGCCATCTGACCCGCGTTCTTATCTGTAGCAGGTTGACAGTGTCCACCCAAAAGATATGTTCTAACCCCTTGTATCCATCACTGTGACCTTGTTTGGAAATAGAGTCTTTACAGGTCTAATTGAGGATCTTTGGGGATGATTACTCTGGATTCAGGGTGAGTTCTAAATCCAACGAGTGGTGTCCTTGTAAGAAAAAAGAAAAGAGTGACACAGAAGAGAAGGCATTTTAAGACAGAGGCAGAGACTGGAATAATGCACCTACATTATTGAAGATGGATGCGGAGAGCAGAAGGATGCACCTGCAGGCTAAGCAAAACCCAGGGATGCCTGCAACCACCTGAAACCAGAAAAGGCAAAGAAGGGTCCTCCCCTAGACCCTCGAGAGGGAGCAGAGCCCCGCCAATGCCCTGATTTGGGACTTCTGGTATCTGTGAGAGCAACACGTTTCTGTTGTTTTAATCCATCTCCTATTCAGAGGAGAGAGAGGGAAGCCAGGTATCCCACCCTCTCAGCCAGCTTTCTGGGGCAGCCTCTCGCCCAGCTTTACCTGGCAGGCATCCTTCCCACCTTCAAGGTCCCCGGCACACAGCATGCTCTTGGTGAGTAGCGGCATCAGCTCAAAGCAGGTTTCCCACTTGATCAGCTGGATGTTGACTTTCTGGAGCCCTGTCTCCGTACTCCGCTGAGGAACTGACCCATAGAAGAAGCAGATGGGGAGAGGACCCTGAGCACTGCATGGTCCCCTTGGTGGGCCCACCCACATCATGTCTTTTCACCTCCACAACATGGAACCGCTCCGTGGCCCAGGGAACAACCCAAATTTGGATTGGCTAAGGAGGGAGTAGGTGGGTTATCCAGGAGACTCTTGAACCCACTCTCTGTGAATCAAGAGCTCCAAGGACTGGGTTTCTATTGATTTCAGCCTCAGCGAGCCATCTTCTGATCCTGCCAAGGGTGCTAGGTTCCAGCTAGGATCCGAAAAAGGTGTTTGATTCAAATCCATGAGGATGTAAAGAGAACCCACAGTGACAAATTCTGTCCTGGGACCCATGGCCCAAAAAGATGGACTTCATGCCAGGGCCCCTGAGTTCACTGCCTATGCACTCAAGCTGAGCCCAACTCCTAGAATGTCCACTCTCAAAGATGGGCATGTTTTCCTCTTTGTATGTTGCTGAGCTCCTGGAGCCTACAGCACTGCCTGGATCCTAGAGGAGTTTCAATGAAAATGAGGTAAATGAAGCATGAGGAACCCTACATGAAGAAGGTGGCCTTTTTTTTTTTTTTTTTGAAGCTACTGAAAGGCTTCTAAGGGCAATTCCCAAGAAGGAATCTAACCTAGCTCTGAGCTCTGGGACCATGTGGGGATCCATGTAGAGTCATTCGGGTGCCCCCTTGCAAGAACAGCACCAAGTGGAATCTGTTTTTCCTTTCCCTGATGATTATGGGGAAAGTCGCATTAACCAAGAAGGAAAACAAGAGGACACCACTGTGTGGGTTGGCTGAACCGAGCAGCAGGAGTTGACTCTAGAAGGATGATTTTATATTCAATGAATCTCCTCTATCTTGGCCTGGATCTGTGGTTTGAGATTTTAGCCACAGGGGAGAAGAACTGGTTCCATCAACTGTGTAAGAGTTGCCCTGGCTGACATCAGCGTGTTTTTCCCAGAGCCCAGCCCCTTTGCCTATTGGGATGTCCCTCCAGATTCCTCCAGATCATCCTTAGGACACTGAATATGTTTGCCTGGGTTTTCCCTGAGGCCCTGTTTGGGATTCCTGTCTCACAATATGGACCTGAAACTTGCTACGGGTGCTCAGAAAGGATGGCTCCCATGCAGACCAAGAAGGTTCATGGTGGGACCTTAACTGAGAATCAGAAGTGCCCAGGTCCACCAAGTAGACCTCCGAGGGCCAGCAGAGTCCCCAGAGTCTGCTTCTCATTGCAAACCTCAGCCAGGGTGCCAGCCCTCACCCCAGGGTGGGCCATAATCACTCACCGGTAGTGCCCCACCCGCTCACCCAGCAGTTCCTCCATCTCTCTATGGCAGTGACCTCTGAAAGGCAAATGGGTACCTTCCTGACACCCAAGCTCAGAGGGGATTTGAGCAACAGCAAAGCGATGTCATTAAGGTAGAACCAACTGTCAAAATAATTGTGAATAATTAGCTTGTCCACTTTTATCTTCGTCAAGTTCTGGGTGTCAAGATTTTCTCCACCATGTGTGACCTCCAAGGTAGATCTTATTCCAAAATAAAAGAAAGAGGAGAAAGGTAAGTGGTGGGAAGATGAAAACTGAACCGTAGGAGAAAATAACTGCCCCACCTCCCCTGTCTGAGACTGTGATCCTGGGGACGGAGTGGGGGGAGAGGGGGTCGGGCAGCTAGGGCTCTGCACTTGGCTCATAGCCAAGGAGGAGGAGCCAGACCTGACTCCTCTGCCCTGCTTTCTGGCCAACCAGCTCTTGACCTAATGGCAAGACTTGGGCAAAATTCACCTGTAGATTTCATCAACAAATGTCTAGGAAGCCATACTATGCATAAGTCAGGGGTTTCCAACCTCTGGAATCTAATGCCTGATGATCTGAGATGGAGCTGATGTAATAATAATAGAAATAAAGTGCACAATAAATGTGATGCACTTGAATCATCCCCAAACCATCCCCTCTCCCCGTCCATGGAAAAATTGTCTTTTATGAAACTTGGTCCCTGGTGCCAAAAAGTTGGAGACTGCTGGCATAAGTGATTGAGGGGCTTGACCTTGATTTGCAAGAAAAGTTGGACTGGCTGTATTACAGACAAATGAGAAGTTTTGCAAAAATACTGTTTTGTGGACTGGGGCTCAGACAATACCTTCTGCCATGCAGCCAGGCCTGTGTCCTACCCTCGGGGCCTACTGCTTCTAGGATTCCCCAGTTCCATGGTCACTGTCACGGTCAGCCCAATCCTTAGGAAAGGACCCTCCACAGGACTACATGCACTTAGCAAACTGCTGTTCCTTTCCTTAGCAAAGGAACATTTGCTCCACAGTGTAGAACCCACACAACAAGCTGTGCAGCGTCCTAGGAGAACAGCTTCTTTCTACCTGCAAAGCATCATATTTAACCACACAAGTATCTACCTCCTTGTATTTTATTTTATGCCTGATGAATGTGAATAATAGGCACATAGGGGCAAAATAATGTTAAAAATATAAATAATATAAAGTATAAAATAATATAAATACTAAAATAAATTAAATATAAATTAAATTTTAATATAATTAAAATAAATTATAATTATAAAAATAAAATGATTACATGTATAGATATACAAATAAAATATAATGTAATTTAAAATTTAAAGTTAAATAATGTAAAATATATAAATAATACAAAAAGATAATAGGCATGTAGGGTCAAAAGGCTTCTCTGGTAGCTCATATGGTAAAGAATCCTGCAATGCAGGAGACCCTGGTTTGATTCCTGGGTTGGGAAGATTCTCCATAGAGAAGGGATAGGCTACCCACTCCAGTATTCTTGGGCTTCCCTGGTGG
>NW_011494715.1:4803744-4816942 GCF_000754665.1 Bison bison bison | reverse complement strand
GAGGGCATGGCAACCCACTCCAGTATTCCTGCCTGGAGAATCCCATGGACAGAGGAGCCTGGTGGGCTACAGTCCATGGAGTCGCAAAGAGTTGGACATGACTGAGAGACTAAGCACAGCACACAGCACAGAGGCAAATACGGGTTTCTCTGGTGGCTCAGTGGTAAAGAATCCACCTGCCAATGCAGGAGATTCGGGTTTGATCCATGGGTGAGGAAGATCCCCTGGAGAAGGAAGTGGAAACCCATTCTAGTATTCTTGCCTGGGAAATCCCAAGGACAGAGGAGCCTGGCGGGCTACAGTCCATGGGGTAGACACACAAAGAGTCAGACACAACCGAGAGACTAAACAACAGCACAGGGCAAATATTCTACTACATTGCTTTAAAAAAAATTCTATCTGCAACACTTACGCATTTTTGCTTTTGAAGCAATGGGCTGCGGTCAGAATCCACCACTCACTGAGGATCGATCCTCCACAGAGATGACTCCCGTTTTCAAGGATATGTATCTGCCAGGGGAAATCTCTGATGTTTGCAGGCACCCCACCTATGATTTCCAAAACTTCAGACTTCTCAGAAGTGTTCATTCTTTGGCCACATTGCACTAAGAGCAGGAAGCAGGAAGAGGGAGGAGAGACCCAGGGCATCACACAGTGGAGTACAACAAATGGCAGAATTTGTATACTTGTGTAAGGCTTTTTCATGCCGCCATATGGTCTTCGCCCCTCGATACTGGAGCTGAGCAAGTCTGATGCCACATCTTTAGGAAAACCATGCAGAAATCTGAAGGTCCATCCTCTTATTTTATATCATATTCTATATATATTAAATATTATATTATTTATTTTATATTTAATATAAAACATAACTTTTTAAATTCTGAGTCTTATATGTAAACACTGCAGCAAACTTTAGCTTCCCTATTCTGAATTTTTGTTTAAGAGGTATGTGATTTTAAGTACCGCAGTTTAAGTGCGACCATCAGTGGTCACGCAAATTGAAATGTGAATGTATTTACACAAAAAATTTTGTGCAAGTACAAAAGTTCTTCTATATTTTTGCATGCTCAATGGCTCAACTTTGTGGAAAATGAGAGTTGGGACTGGCTTGGAAAATAGGAGACACATGGTTGTGAATTTTAAGAGAGTCCCTTGGAGAATGAGATGGCAACTCACTCCAGTATTCTTGCCTGGAGAATTCCGTGGACAGAGAAGCCTGGCAGGCTATAGTCCATGCGGTCACAAAGGGTCAGACATGACTGAGTGACTAACACATACACATACATGCTGGGATCCTAAGGGGTTTCTATAATCTACAGATAGAAAACTGAATGAAGCCTTGCGTCTGCCAGCACCACAGAGCAAAACTCCTGGTGGGGGAATTTGGAGATCTTCCCTTGCAAATCCCACTGAAATGAAATTACTGCAGACTCTAGATTTTTTCCCAGGTGACTAATTGATCCAGATCCAGAGATGTGACCAAACAGATTAAGATAGGGAGGTCTCATCTTAGGTTTTTACTTATTTTTTCTTTGCCTGCACCATCAGGATGTCCCAGAAAATCTTTTTTCCCCAAAAAGACCCTTTCAGTATATGTCACCATGAGAAAGAGAAACATGACTGGATTTTAGCGTGGAAAGTTCCTACCTGGCAGGGAGCCTGTGAAGAGGGAAAGAAGTAGGGTTTGAAGTCAGAAGTTCTGAGTTGGCCCCACTGTTTGCTAGCTGTGTATCTTAGAGCCACTGATTTAACCTCTCTGAGCCTCTGTCCTCTCGTCTTCAATACAAAGATAAGTATTAACACAGTCTGCTGCCTATTTTTTCATGTCACATCAATTTAAAGGGATGACATTTGGTTTCATTCAAGTCTGGATCAGGGAGTCTCAGTTGAGCCCAAGACTCTTGGTTCAACCTGGGGTTATCTCTGTGCAGTGTTTCCTTGGGAGGATGTCCTTGCTGGTCATCTTCCGACATCAGTGGCCATTCCTTCTCATACTGCTTCCCTGAATCCACCTCCTCTTCCAAAACTCAAGGCTGAAGCCTCAGACCACTTTATTCCCTATGCATTTTGGCTGAAATGCCAAATGCCCAGCCCAGCCCAAGTTCAAGTACCACCATTATACAGACTCAAAGCTCTCATGCTTACCCTCAGGCCTCTCCGCTGAGCTCCCCCTCTTTACTGCTAAGTCGCTTCAGTCGTGTCCAGCTCTGTGTGACCCCACAGACAGCAGCCCACCAGGCTCCCCCGTCTCTGGGATTCTCCAGGCAAGAACACTGGAGTGGGTTGCCATTTCCTCCTCCAATGCATGCAAGTGAAAAGTAAAAGTGAAGTCGCTCAGTCATGTCTGACTCTTAGCAACCCCATGGACTGCAGCCTACCAGGCTCCTCCATCCATGGGATTTTCCAGGCAAGAGTACTGGAGTGGGGTGCCATTGCCTTCTCCATCCCCTCTTTAACAACTGCCCTATTCCATAGTTCCTAAGAACATCTAAGAGGAGCCTCAAATTAAAGCAGCCCAAACTGAACCATCTACTTGCCTAACCTCACTTCTATGTCTTTCTCATGAGCCTGGCACAGTTCTACAGATGGTACCACACCCATCTATTTGCTTAGGCAAGAAGATCAGGCTCGAGTTATCCCTGAGTTCTCTTTCTCTCACTCCCCAGCAACCAGTTCCATCAACATTACCAAACAATGTTGAAACAGAAGCCAGACACTCCTCTGCATCCCTGTGGCTATAAACCCAGCCTGGCTATTATCCTGTCCTGCTCACTAATGCTTCTCCCCACTTCCACTCTCGCACCCCCACAGTCTATCCTCTGGAGCAGCCAGAATGTCTTTCTCAAGCACATCTCATTTTTCACTCTCCCAGTTAGACTCTCTGATGGCTTCCCATTGTCACCGGAATAAAATCCCTAAGTCCTCACTGTGCCTATATGAGCCCATCTTTCTCCAGCAACCCCTCCCCATTCACTCTGCTCCAACTAAACCGACCTGTCTGCCTCCAAAACACACTGGACTCATTCACAGCTCAGGACCTTTGCACTTGCTGTCACTTCTGCTTGGAAATAGGTTTCCTTCTCATAGGATGGGTCTCCACCCAAGTCTTGTCGTCCCAGGAAAGCTTTCCATGACTGCCTACTAGGACAGTCTCAGCACTCCCCTGCAGATCTCCCATCACATTAGCCTGTTTTATATGTTTCATACCATTTAACAGGAACCAGAATTAACTTATATTTATTCATTTCTAAGATTAATACTTCCCTCCAGACGCTAGATAGTAAAACTCCTTAAGGGTAGGAATTGAATATGTCATTCTCTGCTATAAAACATCTCTCTCCTGGACTTCCCTGCTTGCCCAGTGGTTAAGCCTCTGCACTTCCACCACAGGGAGCATGGGTTTGATCCCTGGTCAGGGAACTAAGATCACACAACACACCCAAAACAAAGACAAAACCAAAAGACATCTCTCTCCTAAAACAGCTCCCAAGTTGCTGTATAACACAGGGAGCTCAGCCTGGTGCTCTGTGACCACCTAGAGGGGTGGGATGGGAGTGGGAGGGAGGTTCAACAGAGAGGGCACGTTGTACACTTAAGGCGGATTCAATTTGTTGTATGGCAGAAACCAACACAACATTGTAAAGCAATTATCCTCCAATTAAAAAAAATAAACAGCTCCCAGCATGTAATAGAGGTTTGCTAACTGTCAACCAACAAATTGAAAATATAACACGAGTCTCCCTAAGCTCTCCAGACCCAGGGAGATGAATCCATAGTAGGTATTAAGACACTGCCTTCATTATAGCTTATATTACTTATGTTTTGCATTAGACCAATTAGGCTCCACATGATCCTTCAGAATGTTTTCAAAGAGAAAACAGCAGAGAAATTCCTTTTCAAGGATCACACGGGGCCTTAAAGCTGCAGGACAGGGCTAGTTAGCATCTTCAGATGGACAGCTGGTTACCCTTCTCAAGGGATTTACTAACATTGGCCATTCACTCTGGAAAACTGGTACCTAACATAGATGTTACACACACCAGGCTTCTCCACAGTTGGGGGTATGTGGGGAGCAATGATCTGAAAGTCTGGCCCAGGGGCCCTGGCATCAGATTCACTGGAGAGGCAGTTCCACGGATCCCACCAAGAACTACAGAATCTGCATCCTAGAACCTGACCCTTTGAACAAGCTCCCAGGTGATACACCTGATGGCAAAGGAGCGAGAGCCCTGGAGAGGCGCAGACTACGAACACCGGCAGAGACCTACGTTCCAGGCTGCTGTGTGGCCAGCGCAGCAGCAGGGCAACCGGCAGCAGGAGCATGGCTCTTCCATCCCTCCATCTTGTCATTGGCCCTGGCGTTGACTCAAGCCCATGGAGAGGCTTCAGGTAGGACTGCTCACGTGCAGTTTCAGAGGGACCCCTCAGGGCCTCGCTGTCTGTGCCTGCAGTCTTACAGCCCAGCCTGCTGCCCAGGTCACAATAGGGCACTGGGTGGAGCCAGCACAGTCCAGACAAGACAGCCAGGAGGAATCCTGGACCGGAAGCTGATGATTCCATGAGCCAGTCCTCTGGGATGCAGAGGTCAGTGTGGAACTGGCGAGGTGGCGGGTAGCAGAGTGGAAGGATTCCACACCAGCTGGTCTCCTGTGAATCAAGGCGTCTCAGATTCACTGATGCAGCAGGAAAAAACAGAGCTGAAGGTATTCTTCAGAAGGGACCCAAGACTGCTGATCCTAACAAATCAGGTGACACAGTGGAGCGAGCACAGGCTCAGAGTCCTACATTAGAATTCATCAACCTAACTCAAATCTTTTCTCTGCCAGGAGGGGGCCTGAAATGGGAGACACAGCCTCTTATCTCTGTTCTTTGGAAAACAACATGAATTTGGGCTCAGCAGAGAGAAATATTTCATTGCAGCTTTAAGTGTTTGCAAACTTGGGGGCCCTGGAGGGCACGTGTTCATACACGGTGGAACAGGGCATAAATAAAGGATTCCCAAGGTCACCTGGCTTATATACATAGCTTCCATGGCTGGCCCTGAACTTCTGAACAGGTGAACACAGCATGTGCACAACTGTCATTCAGATCCCCAAGAATTCCCAATATCCCAGCACATGTATGCACGAATTCACATTTTTATCAAAACACCATTGCAGGAAGACACATGTCCACACTAAGACATGTGTGGTGTGGTACGTAATGCTTATGGTGTTTTTATAAATAATTACTAAAAACTAGCACCCTACATGGGTTTCCCTGGTGGCTTAGCAGTTAAGAATCCACCTGTAAATGCAGGAGATGCTGGTTTGATCCCTGGGTCGGGAAGATCCCCTGGAGAAGGAAATGGCAACCCACTCCAGTTTACTTGCCTGGAGAATCCCATGGACAGAGGAGCCTGGTGGGCAACAGTCCATACAGGCACAAAACAATCGGACACGACTGACTTAAAAACAGCACCCTACCTGTCTATCAGTGGTCCGTCCAGACAACAGTAATAGCCATGAATAATGAAAAGGAACAGGCCACTGACCACAGGAACCTCCAAGGCCTTCTGCTAAGTTGAAGAGGCTGGCTAGCTACTGCCTTCCATATGCTGCACAGACAGGCAGAGAGAGCACACCAACTGTCACCAGAGGCTGCGATTTGGGGCAGGGGCGGGTTCCCAGGGGCACCAGAGAACTTTCTGGGGTGGTGGAAAGTGCTATGCCTTGACTGTGGTGGTGGTTACACAACCATATGGCAGTTGTCAGAATTCATGGAACCATATGTCTTAAAAAGGTAATTTCCTAAATTATATCTCAAAGACCAGACTTAAAAAATGCTTTCGTGCATTTCAAAAAGCCACTGTGAACCACAAAACAACTGCCTGCTTCCTTTCAAGTGTTTTTGTTGTGACCTCAAGAGCCGACCACATAGGGAGTGATTCCTTTTTCATTCTGGCTTGGTCAAACCGAGCTGCCCTAATGAAATGCCATAGACTGCTGGCTTACACAACAGAAATTTATCTTCTCACAGTGCTGGAGGCTGGAAGTCCAAGATCCAGGTGGCAGCCGACCCAGTTCCTCCTGACCCACATGGCCTCCCTGTGGATTCAGGTAGTGAGTGAGACCCCCCCCCGACCCCCAACCCTGCCTTGTGACCTCATTTAGCCATAATTCTTTCCTGGCATGCATGCTAACCATGCTAACTCGCTTCAGTCGTGATGGACTCTCTGCAACTGTATGGACTGTAGCCCACAGGCTCCTCTGTCCCTGGGAGTCTCCAGGCAAGAATACTGGAGTGGGTTGCCATGCCCTCCTCCAGGGGCTCTTCTGGACCCAGGGATGGAACCGGGTCTCTTATGTCTCCTGCATTGGCAGGTGACTTCTTTACCATTATCACCACTTGGGAAGCTCATTCTTTCCTCAATGTCACCATCAGAAAACATGGCCATGCTGGGGCCGAGGGTTCCAACATGTGAATTCTGGGTCCAAAATAAATACCCAGGGCACAGGACACTCCGGTGCCCCCGAGGTCACAGAACCCATTGGGGTTCTTGTCTAGGTACTGCTCGTGGTAATCCTCCACGTAGTTAAAGGTCTATCCCTCCCGGATGTCCGTGGTGAACAGGCCAAAACCATGCTCCGACAGAACCTGTGAAGAGAAAAGAGCCATCAGGACCAGATGCCGGGGGAGTCCTGGGAAGTGAGGAGGGGCGGGGTCGGACGGGAGGGGCAGACACGTGGCCACAGAGGGGAGGGGGTGAGCAGTGCTGCTTGGGGCCTGCGCTGGACCACTTCCCACTGCGTTATCCTGAGCAAGCATCTCCCTCCCTGTGTCTCAGGGGTCTGGGGTTTCAAATCTGGGGTTTAATTTGTTTGTTTTCTGATTCTGAAATTTATACTCTACGCTCTACACTAGCTCTGCCCCCAGGGTGTTGGGAGCCCTTGTGTGGGTTCTGGCTGCCCTGGGGAGGAGGGGTCCCTGAGGGGACTCACTGCGACTGCAGTGGGAGTGGGGGGCAGTGTGGCCCCTCTGCCCCAGCACGGGATGGACAGAGCATGGCCCCCTCGCTGGTTGTGGCTCTGGGCAGCAGGGACCCCGCCTGGACGCCCTGGAGGGCAGGAGCCACCTGGAGTCTGGGCTCTGCCCCTCCAGTCTGGAGCCTGGGGAGTGAAGTCAGGGGAGGATGTGGCCTGAGGGCCTGGTCGGCTCCTCGCCGCCCTCTGTGACCCAGTTTAAGGCCTGGTGGCACCTGCTGCCAGGGAGAGGAACACAGTAAACACCAGTGGGGGAGGAGAGCCCAGCTATTTGGGGCAGGAGACGGATTAAGAAATAGACATTGTTCCCCGTGGATCTCCGCCTGTTTCCTCTCCCTTCTGGATTTCAGCTGTGCCCTAGTTCTTTCTTGGTACAGGCTGCTCGGGGTCTCTGAGCTCAAGGCCACAGAGATGCGACCTGGGTTTACGCATTCCGTTTTAGACAATGGTGGGAGGCGGGACCTGGGACTCTTGTCTCCTTAAGGGACCTGCTGTTACTGATAGCCTCTGGGCTCCTGGGGATGAATTCCTCACGTCCGCCAGGAAGGGCGGTGGGTCTAGTCTTTGAGTTCAGTGTGAACCCATGGCCTGACCATCTGCTGAACCCTGCTGTGACTTTCTGAATTTCCTTTTAGCCCGCTGAGGGGGAAGCAAAGGGATGGCTCCAAAACCTCAGGCCCGGGTGTTTAGGAAGATAACCTTGAGCAGAGAAATTCAAGAAGGTCCCAGAAGGAAATTCCACTCAGAAAATTGAAGTGAGGCTACTTTCATGGCGGGGTGGAAGGCTGTGGGCATCATAAAGTGTCCTGATGAAGGAGGGCATTTCAGAGACCAGCTGTAGCCGTCAGCCACGGGACAAGAACAGGAAGCCTTGTTGTTGGAGTCCAGTGAGGAGGGCAGGTGTGGAGGGGAGATTCCGGCAGGAACCAGGTCAAGGAGGGACCCTGCCCCTGGGAGCAAGTGGCCCCAACAGAAAGGGATAGCGAGGAAGTCCCCCAATCTCCTCCTACCTGCCTCCTACCTCTGTGTATGCCTCCCACTGCCAAGGACGAGCCATGTGACATTCAGGGACACCGCCCCCCCCTCCCCAGGTGACCAGTCTGGAGGCGTCAGCCTCCTGGGACTCAGGGAAGGACAGCCAATGGATTTGTACTGGTGAAATGGGGACAGATGGAAAATAACTGCAGTATCATCCCAGTGTTCCCTCCCAAAGAACAGAACTGAAAGCTGTGAGCCATCCTTATTTCAGAGAGGATAAAGATAGCCAACTGCCCAGTAAGGCTTTTCATGGCTTTGTGTTGGTCTCAGCCTATTGATAGCCATGCCGTCAGCTAGGAATATGGGTGGCACTCGTCCAGACCATGTTACCTGCAGCCAGCCCCCATGGACATCTCCTCCAGTGAGTGGCTGGATCAGCCTTTGTGGTTCTCATTAGGATGGCAGGATATGCTTCAGCAAAAACCATCAGAGAACTTAAAAAAAATTATTTTTTTGTGGCTGTGCTGGGTCTTCATTGCTGTGTGGGCTTTTCTCTAGTTGCAGCAAGCAGGGGCTAATCTCTGGTTGTGATGCAAGGGCTTCTTATTGTGATGGCTTCTCTCATTGTGAAGCACTGGCTCTAGGCACACGGGCTTCAGTAGTTGTGGCACATGGGCTCATTGTTGTGGTTCCCGGGCTCTAGAGCACAGGCTCAATAGTTGTGGCGTGTGGGCTTAGTTGCTCTGAGGCATGTGGGATCTTCCTGGACCAGGGATTGAACCCGTGTCTTTGCATTGGTGGGCAGATTCTTTACCAATGAGCCACCAGGGAACCCCAACAGGGAACTTTGAGGAATAAGATTTATTACTCCAAGTCCTGGAGTGTACACAGCACACCTGAGGGGTCACACAGCCAGGTTGCAGGGAGAGAGAAAGATGTAACAGACCTGGGGATCTCGCTTTCATTAGCATTGAGGGTAGGGTGTCTAGGGTCTCGCAGATTCATTCTTTATTGACTAACTTAAAGCATATGACCAGGAATTGGGGTGCAGGAAGGGAGAAGCAGGTCACTCAGGCAGTTATGTAGGTTACCCAGGGCTTTCTGGAAAAAGGACCTTCATAGATGGGGACCTTCACGAGCCTGATTCCTGATCTGGTTGGTTGGCTGATGGCTGAGCCGTCCAGCTGACAATATGTGTATTCAGGATGGATGTCTTTTGAACTGGATGATTCAGCAATCAAAAACTTAAAATGTCAAGCACTTAACGCATGTATAATATACTGTGCTTAGGACTTTGCAGGTGTTCGCTCATTTAATCCTCATAGCAATCACTGGAGGGAATTGTTCTTCTACTTTCCACATTTAGTTTATCAGTGTGCCGGCTATTGTGTCTTGATGCTCAGCTCCATCTCTGCCTTTCTAAACTCTCCTAAGAATTTTAGATGCTGAAAGCTGCTCACATTGCTCAGAGTCCCAGCAGGCTTCAGATTTAGATCCTCAGGCGAGTTTTAGAAGGCAGGAGACCAGGAGAAACAGTTTTCCTTAGCAGCTGTACACAGGCGTGAAGATTTCAGCAGAAGACAGTTGGGAGGTTTGGCCTTTAAGTTTGGGTGTCCTTCCGCAAATTGTTACATTAATGCTGAAGAGAATCATAAGATGATTAGCAGTGAGTTATTATCATTCCTGAGGCCTACTGAGCTTCACAAAGCAAGCAACTGTTTTTCTTGGCCTTTGCACTCAAGCCCTTTTAATGGTTCTGTAAGCATCCATCTCTATGTACTAAATCCCTTTCAGCTTGAGATATATAGGTTATTTTCTATTTTCCTGATAGAATCCTGACTGATATAGTTATTTGGTATTGAATGTGGTTTCAGGAAATACAACTGCACAGATGGGAATCTAAGATTTCTTGTCAGGCATAATTTGATTTGAAGGGAATAATGACCTCTTTGCTGGTGGAAAATGGGATTCTGGGAGACCAGGGTATGCAATGTCAAAACAGTTTCTCAAATTATTACCTGTCATTCTTAGAATCCTGTTAGAGGAGAACAAGTGACATTTGCAATAGAATTTTCTGGTGGAAGAGATAAGTACAAGAGCTACTATTACCAAATACGGTGGCAAGTTTACAGGGAAAGAAAGAACAATAATATTGGAGTTTTACATTGTCAACTCAAAGGCATTATCCAACAACCAGAGAAGTTTCTACAACTGCCCTAAAGGAATCTCTTTATCTATTGCATCAAAAATTAGACCCAGGGTTGGTCCTGCAGGTGGCAGAATGACAACATAACTTGAATTCACAACTTCATTAGGTCCATACATAAATGGTGATTAATTGGAGAAGAAGGTGACCAAGAAAATTACAGTGGAATGTTTGGATGGATTAAAATGAGTTAGTGTACTTTAAAACCTCAAATCTGGGAATTCCCTGGCTATCCAGTGGTAAAGACTCCTTGATGCCAAGGCAGAGGGTACAGACTCAATCTCTGGTTGGGGAACTAAGATCCTGAATGCTGTGTGGTGCAGCCAAAAAAGAATAAAATAAAAATAAAATACCTCAAAATCTCACTGAACTTTCATTCCTGTTAGAAGCAGTCCTTCTACCCCATTCTCGGGAGGCTAGTCTCCTCTCCATGAAGACTTTGTAATGACTTAACTGAAATTACTTTCCCAGAAGATGCTGGGGACTTCCCAGGTGGCTCTGGTGGTAAAGAATGCTCCTGCCAATGCAGGAGACATGGGTTCACCATCCCTGGGTTGGGAAGATCCCCTGGAGTAGCAAACAGCAACCCACTCCAGTATTCTTGCCTGGAAAATTTCATGGGCAGAGGAGACTGGCAGGCTACAGTCCTTGGGGCTGCAGAAAACTGGACACAACTGATCGACTAAGCATATATACGTACACGATACTGGGTTCTCCCCCATGACCCATCCTTACGACCTCCTATGGCAGCCAGAACCATAAGTGAAGTCATCCCAATATCCTTCATATGGGATCAGGTAAATCTGACCCAGGAGAAGATATTATCCACAATAACAGACCTGCAAACTTCCGCTGATGCATATTTGTAGACACTTGAGGATTATGTGTGAGAAGAGACTCTAAAGGAGTTGTTAAAATGCTCAGTCATGTCCAATTCTTTTGTGACCCCGGACTGTCCATCAGGCTCCTCTGTCCTTGGGATTTTCCAGACAAGAATACTGGAATGGGTTGCCATTTCCTTACCCAGGGGATCTTCCTGCCCAGGAATCAAACCCATGTCTCTTGCATTAGCAGGTGGATTCTTTACTACTGAGCCATCAGGAAAGCCCTCTAAAAGAATTAGGCAGAGGATAAAGTAATAAATGATTGGACCAAATGTATCAGTCTGAGAGCACTTTAGAGAAAATCTGTATTCTAATGAGTAACCTGGCACAGCTAGAAGTAGCTCTGTTTGTTTAGTTGACAGACTAAAACCCTGGATAAGAGATGGCCTACATTAAATGGAATTCTTTGTAAAATATAAAAGAAGGAGTACAAAATCTTGGGTAGGAATGTCAGGATGAATTTATTAAATGTGACCTGCTCACTGATCCTCTAACTCCATCCCTTAATTGAGTCACGAGGATACGGTGTTAAATTAGGCATTGAAAAGTACAACTCCATACGGAGGCTCAGCACCCTCAGGGTACCCTGTTATGGCCATCATCCATAGGCTGAGGATGGTCAGACGTGTAACCCATCTTGTGGAAGGTCAGTCATACTTGACTTCTTCCCTTTTGGAGTAGGCAGTAATTTTTCATCATAGAAATAGACATTAATCTGTATATGGATGTGTCTGCCTTGCCCACAAAGCTTCTGCCACCTAACCACCCGTAACTCACTAAATGACTAGTTATTCCTCACATGGTTTTCCACTTGGCACAACTTCTGATCAATTGGTTATAATAGAACAGAAGTAAGGCAGCGTGTTGATGTCCGTGGGATTCACTGATCTTAACATCCCAACTCAAAGCAGCACAAGCAATAGCTCCTGTGAGATTTGGGATCACAGACTCCATGTCTATCTTCCAGGGTCTAACAGAGAAACCCTGGAATGCTTCAAAGGTACTTGTGTAAGGATGGGTGGGGAGAAAGGAGGAGAAGATAGTATGGATCTGAAGCTTAGTGACCTGATTTATCACCAGTAAACATGCTGGTAAGCTGTACTTGAGACCCCCAAGCCAAACCATATGGGGTACCACAGAACACGATGCAGGGAGCTGCTTCTCTGAGTTCCTGAGAAGGTGTAGGCTTTCCCCTCCTTTTCTGTTTCTTCCTGGATCCATGGAAGAAATTGAGCCACAGACACAAACATACCAGGCCTCCCCCTGAAGCCAGATCGTATGCCCCAACTGAACACACCCACTTGGAAGAGCCTCCGGCTTCCATGGATAGTACAGACCATAGGTGCCCCACTGTCTCCCTAAGAATGAGAAAAGAGAGAAGGAACAGTCTAGAGCAATCAACAGCACCTCTAACTAGAGTGCAGAGTGAGAGGGTCCTAGTGGCATGGGTCAGGGAAGTGGTATCCAACCTTTTTGGCACCAGGGAGCTGTTTTGTGGAAGACAGTTTTTCCCTGGACCCAGTTGGAGGGTGGTTTGGTGATAATTCAAGCACATTACATTTATCATGCTGCCACTGATCTGATAGGAGGCGGAGCTCAGGCAGTAATAAGAGTGATGGGGAGCAGCTGTAAATACACATGGGGCTTGGCTCACTCACCCACAGCTCACCTCCTGTCCATGGCCCAGAGGTTGGGGACCCCTGGGCTAGGGCTTCTCTCCTTGTCTCCCTCCTGGGAACCCAGAACGTGGTGGGGCATGTGGAGGTTGGAGCTGAGATGGGGGCTGAGTACCTGGCAGTTGCCTTTGGTGCCCAGTTCTTGCCAGGCGCAAAGCATGTTCCTGGAGAGGTGGTCTACCCTCTGGCTGCAATCTCTCCAGGTAATCTGCACCACTCTCAGCTTCTGCAGGTACATGTTGAAGTTGTCCTTTCGGTCTAGCAAAATGAGGAAGCTAGAGTGAGGATGCGGAGAAGGCAGTGGCACCCCACTCCAGTACTCTTGCCTGGAAAATCCCATGGACAGAGGAGCCTGGCAGGCTGCAGTCCATGGGGTTGCTAAGAGTCAGACACAACTGAGCGACTTCACTTTCACTTTTCACTTTCCTGCAT
>NW_011494715.1:4792654-4803640 GCF_000754665.1 Bison bison bison | reverse complement strand
AGCAGAGTAAGGATGAGCACTGCTCCACCACGGAGAGGGATGGACCCACAAGTGACGAGGGTGGAGGCCCTGGCAAGCATGTAGACACTCAGACCATCACAGACTTAGAGTGACCTAACCCAATGCCCACTCAATCTCCTCTCCACCATCTCCCAGGAGTGGTTTCTCCATCTCTGCTTATTTCTCTGCTTCCCACTGGGAAGCTCACTCCCTCTGGAAGCAGCCTACCAAACCCTCACCCCAGCCTCTGCCAGGTGAGTATGGAAAGAGCTTTCTCAGTGACCCCACCATCTCTTCACAGCCAGGCTTTGCCTTGTGCAGAGGTTCATAACAGCCTAACTTCTGTACCCACCTCTGCCAGGCCAGTGGAGAGGCCAGGAGGATGGCATACCTAAAGGTGCCATCTCGAAGGAAAGAAACAACCCGGATCCAAGAGGATCCTGCTCATCCCCTTCCGGCATCCCTGTCTAGTCAGCCTGGATGTAGCGGAGGACTGTGCTTGCTTGGGGAATCACTGTCTCAGAGTCGTCTCAGGATGGTGGTCTAGTGAAAGTGTTGCCACTCCGTCGTGTCCAACTATTTGCAACCGCATGGAGCCCACCAGGCTCCTCTGGGCATGGGATTCTTCAGGCAAGAATACTGGAGTGGGTTGCCATGCCCTCCTCCAGGGGATCTTCCCTACCCAGGGATCAAACCCGAATCTCCTTTGTCCCCTGCATTGGCAGGTGGGTTCTTTACCATCTGAGCCACCAGGGAAGTCTACATGAGCTTCATCTGATGATAAACATTTGGGGAGATGTGCTTGTAAAACCACCTAGGAGGGAAGAATCCAAGCTTTCTTTCTACAGTGCTTCTGGGCTCCGAAAGAAATCACCATCACTCCCGTGCATTTAGGTTCGTCTATGTTCCATTGGAGGGACTGATGCTGAAGCTGAAACTCCAGTACTTTGGCCACCTCATGCGAAGAGTTGACTCATTGGAAAAGACCCTGATGCTGGGAGGGATTGGGGGCAGGAGGAGAAGGGGACGACAGAGGATGAGATGGCTGGATGGCATCACTGACTCGATGGACATGAGTTTAAGTAAACTCCAGGAGTTGGTGATGGACAGGGAGGCCTGGCGTGCTGTGATTCATGGGGTCGCAAAAAGTCGGACACGACTGAGCAACTGAACTGAACTAAACTGATGTTCCAGGCTTCTATTGATGGTAAGGACCTTACATGTATAATCTCACTTAATTTAATCCACACAGCGTATTTGAAGGCTGCAGTCTTGTCATTCTACAGATGAGAAAACGTGAAAGAAAATAATCTGGGGGAGCTAGGTTGGAATCAAAAAGCGAGAGTGGTGAGGCCAAAATTCCGACCTGAGTCTTCCAAAGCATCATGCTGTCTAACCTGGGGCTAGACATTTAGGCATAAATTTTCTGGGTTCAGAAGGGAAGGTACATACCATATGAAGGAGCCATCACCCACTCTGTCATCCAGCAGCGGCCCCAGATCTTCTCCTTCTTCTGCAGGCAGATGGGCATTTTGAAGTTATTGAATTGTACTGGTGTGGCAAGCAGCAACAGGGAGAGGTCGCTGTCCAGGTGAGGTGGTTCATAATCTTTGTGAATAATTATCTTCTGCACTTGCTTTCTCTCCAGGCGGGAGTCCTTGAGTGTTCTGGATCCCATGACCACAGTGATGTTTTCCAAGGTCATTTCTAACCTAAAGAATGAATATAATAACTACAAACTACAATATAATAATAGTCATATTGCATTTCTCACTTACAGGCACATTTATTAACACCTGGTGGCTCTGACGGTAAAGAATCTGCCTGCAATGCAGGAGACCCAGGTTCCATCCCTCGGGTCAGGAAGATTCCCCTGGACAAGGAAATGTCTATCCACTCCAGTATTCTTGCCTGGAGAATTCCATGGATGGAGGAGCCTGGTGGGCTACAGTCCATGGGGTCACAAAGAGTTGAACACAACTGAGTGACTAACACTTTAACACTTTGTAAACAGTAGAGTTTAGAGTTGAATACTGAGAAGTCCAAAGCATTGGGTGTACAGTGGCCGAAGAGAGGCTAGAGATCAGAGTGGCAGAAGTCAGGGGTCTAAACTCAGGCAAAACTCTGGGCTAGTGAACAGTCAGCTCAAGGAGACTTTCCCACAGAAGACAGTGGGGTGAATCCACCCAAGAAACTGGACTGTGAACTCCTTGACAGCTGGAGACTTGACTGTCTTGCGGACTACCGTATTGTCATCACTTAAAACAGCATGTGGTAGCCTGTATGTGTACAGTGAGTGAATACAGTGGTGGTCTACACAGAGGGCAGGCAGGGGAGGGGAAGCTTTGTACTGATTTTCCTACACTGGGCGCATAGTCACGACTAGCAGCCAATGTTTGGATCTGGTTAGCTTGAGAGAGTAAGTATAGAGCAGATACCTTTCGGTACAAATCCAGTGGACACACACTTGGGGTAGAGCCCATGGCTTCACATGTGTCATGTAGTAACCCACTAAGCTACCCAGCCCAGGCAATACATCGAGGAAACCTGACGTAAAGTAAGACAACACCTCAGAAACTTACAAGGTTCTTGGGAAGCAGTGTGCAGCGGTCAGAACCCACCACCGATGTATGATTGAGCCTCCACAGAGGTGTTTCTGCAAGATCTGGATACTCACTTGCCATGGGAACTCGCCATCCTGGACGTTCAACAGTTCGTGAGCTTGTAGCACGGTTGAGTTTGAAAACTTGGGTCTGTAGCCACAGTGAACTTCATCTGAAAGGGAAAAGAAAGAACGCTTGGTCCAGGAGAAGCGCTAAGGAATCCTTATCACGCGTTCCCAGCAGAGACTGCTGGGATAGAACTGAGTGGAGTGGGCTGGTGCAGAGAGGACAGACCTCAGACCACTCCAGTCAAACACACCCCCTGTACTCTTTGTCCCTCACATTCAAGAGGAGCTGTGAGATCTGGGAAGGTCAGGGCGGCGATACAGCAGGAGCTGTCAAGTTGTTGGAATGGCAGCGGAGAAGTGCAAAGATGTGCAGGGTCCATTCAGGAAACAGAGACTATGCAGGGCTGGGACAGGAAAAGCTTACTATCAAGAATTACATCGCTCATGATCAGAGAAACACAAATCAGAGCCACAATGAGGCACCATCTCATGCCAATCAGAATGGCTGCCATCAAAAAGTCTACAAGCAATAAACGCTAGAGAGGGTGTGGACAAAAGAGAACCCTCTTACACTGTTGGTGGGAATGCAAACTAGTACAGCCACTATGGAGAACAGTGTAGAGATTCCTTAAAAAGCTGGAAACAGAACTGCCTTATGATCCAGCAATCTCACTTCTGGGCATACATACTGAGGAAACCAGAATTGAAAGAGACACGTGTACCCCAATGTTCATCACAGCACTGTTTATAATAGCCAGGACATGGAAGCAACCTAGATGTCTATCTGCAGATGAATGGATAAGGAAGTTGAGGTACATATGCACAATGGAATATTACTCAGCTATTAAAAATACTACATTTGAGTCAGTTCTAATGAGGTGGATGAAACTGGAGCCTATTACACAGAGTGAAGTAAGTTAGAAAGAAAAAACACGAATACAGCATATTAATGCATATATATGGAATTTAGAAAGATGGTAATGACGATCCTATATGCAAGACAGCAAAAGAGACACAGATGTAAAGAACAGACTTTTGGACTCTGTGGGAGAAGGTGAGGGTGGGATGATTTGAGAGAATAGCATTGAAACATGTATACTACCATATATGAAATAGATGATCAGTCCAAGTTTGATGCATGAAACAGGGCACATAGGGCTGGTGCACTGGAACGACCCTGAGGGATGGGATGGCGAGGGAGGTGGGAGGGGTTTTGGGATGGGGGGACACATGTACACCCATGACTGATTGATGTCAGTGTGTGGCAAAAACCACTACAATATTGTAAGTAATTAGCCCCCAATTAAAATTAATTAATTAATTAAAAAGAATTATAGATGAGGGACTTCCCTGGCAGTCCCCTGGTTAAGACTCCATTTTCCAATGCAGGAAGGAGCAGGTTTGACCCCTGATCGGGAAGCTAAGGTCCCACATATCTCATGGCCAAAAAACCAAAACATGAAACAGAAACACTCCTGTAACAAATTCAATAAAGATTTTAAAAATGTTCCACATTAAAAAAAAATCTTTTTAAAAAGAGTTATAAAGGATAACAGAGGAGTAACTATTTAATACAAAGAGTCTAGAGGACTCCAAGAATACCCCAGGGTTAGGGAAGAAAAGAAGGACCAAACTTGGCAAGGGAGTCCCTCCCCCAGGTTGGGATTCAGAATTCACTGGAGAACATAGGTTTGCCACACAAGGGAAGAGAGAGGTTTGCCAGTCTGCATTGCTACCCAGAGATGCTTTCCAGGTGGTGCTAGAGGTAAAGAACCCATCTGCCAATGCAGGAGACATGAGACATAGGTCCGATCCCTGGGTCGGGAAGATCCCCTGGAGTAGGAAATGGCTACCCACTCCAGTATTCTTGCCTGGAGAATCCCATGGACAGAGGAGCCTGGCAGCCTACAGTCCATGGGATTGCAAAGAGTCAGACATGAAGCTTAGCACTGAACTGATTGCTCTCCACGCAGGAAACACCTCTCCAGAGAGCAGCTGGGCTACGGCACCCTTCCTGGGTACAGGTGGAGTGCTGGTTGGGGGACAGGTAAGTGGAAGGAGCTTAGGTATGATATGTACATATCGTTTTGTAAAAAAGCTATTTAGACATTAAAGATGATAATTCTTTAGCTGAAAAAAATACTATAAGGACTTAACCCAATTTGTCATTTCTTTTGTCTTTGATGTTCAGGAAATTAAAATTTGTTGCTGAGTCAAAACTATTCCTGTATGATTTTTCCCTTATGTGCTTATAAATTCATTCCTTTTGCTAAAAAGTTACTCAGTTCAGTCACTCAGTCGTGTCTGACTCTTTGTGACCCCATGGACTGCAGCACACCAGGCCTCCCTGTCCAACAAACTCCGGCGTTTATTCAAACTCATGTCCGTTGAGTCGGTGATGCCATCCAACCATCCCATCCTCTGTCGTCTACTTCTCCTCTCGCCTTCAATCCTTCCCAGCATCAAGGAGCTTTTCTCTAAGGAGTCTGTCCATGTCCATCTGTCACGATTGCCTTTACATGGCATAAGAACATCAGTAATCTCTGGAGTCCCTCCTCAGCCAATTTAGCTGTATCGTTTGCTCTAATCCTTCTCATCAATACCCAGGAGTCATCTTTGGTTGATTCAGGACAAATATTTCTTATCTCTTGCCCCTAGTTTTCATATTGCCCCCAAATTTTGGAATCCAGACATGAACTATTACTCAGCCATAAAAAAGAACAAATCATTGCATTTGCAGCAACATAGATGGTCCTAGAGACTGGCATACTGAGTGAAGTAAGTCAGACACAGAGAGACAAATATCATATAGTATCGCTTATATGTGAAATCTTTAAAAATGGGTAAAAATGAACTTATTTACAAAAAAAATAAACAGAATCACAGATGTAGAAAGCAAACTTATGATTACCAGGGGAGAGGAGGAGAGAGAGCTAAATTGAGAGACTGGGATTGACATACACACACTACTATATACAAAATAGATGACTAGTAAGAACCTATTGTATATAGCACAGGGAACTCTGCTCAATACTTTGTAATGACCTATATAGGAAGACTGTTAGTTGCTCAGTTGTGTCCAACTCCTTGTGACCCCATGGACTGTAGCCTGCCAGGTTCTTCTGTCCATGGGATTCTCCAGGCAAGAATACTGGAGTGGGTAGACATTTCCTTCTTCAGGGGATCTTCCCGACCCAGGGATTGAACCCAGGTCTCCTGCGTTGCAGGAGGCAGACCCTTTGCCATCTGAACCACCAGGGAAACTTTCTCAGAAATTATCACCAATAGAATCTTTTTTAAAAAGTGGATGTTTGTATATGTGTAACTGATCGACTTTTCTGTACACCTGAAACTCAGTTCAGTTCAGTTGCTCAGTTGTGTCCGACTCTTTGTGACCCCATGAACCGCAGCACACCAGGCCTCCCTGTCCATCACCAGCTCCCAGAGTTTACCCAAACTCATGTCCAATGAGTTGGTGATGCCATCTAACCATCTCATCCTCTGTCGTCCCCTTTTCCTCCCACCTTCAATCTTTCCCAACATCAGGGTCTTTTCAAAAGAGTCAGCTCTTCACATCAGGTGGCCAAAATATTGAAGTGTCAGCTTCAACATCAGTCCTTCCAATGAACACCCAGGACTGATTTCCTTCAGAATGGACTGGTTGGATCTCCTTGCAGTCCAAGGGACTCACAAGAGTCTTCTCCAACACCACAGTTCAAAAGCATCAATTCTTCAGCACTCAGCTTTCTTTACAGTCCAACTCTCACATCCATACATGACTACTGGAAAAACCATAGCCTTGACTAGACGGACCTTTGTTGATAAAGTAATGTCTCTGCTTTCTAACATGCTATCTAGGTTGGTCATAACTTTCCTTCCAAGGAGCAAGCATCTTTTAATTTCATGGCTGCAGTCACCATCTGTAGTGATTTTGGAGCCCAGAAAAATAAAGTCTGACACTGTTTCCACTGTTTCACTATCTATTTCCCATGAAGTGATGGGACCGGATGCCATGATCTTCGTTCTCTGAATGTTGAGCTTTAAGCCAACTTTTTCACTCCCCTCTTTCACTTTCATCAAGAGGCTCTTTAGTTCTTCACTTTCTGAAACTAACACATTGTAAATTAATTATACTTCAATAAATTTTTTTTAAAACTGCAAAAATAAAAATAATCAGAGAGTGAAGGGTCCCTTTCTCTCACCTCTGCTCTTGGTCTCCTTTTTCTCCTCCCCACCATCTCCTCCACCTCCTGAGAACTTCTTAAACTCTCAGGTGAGCACACACATTTGGATGCATACTCCCCTTGTGCTCTAAAGGGCATTTAGCATGAATATGTGGCAATATCTCAGCACAGCTCTCGCCAATGCCCCATGCTTATTTCAGTTTTGCTTCTTAAAGTTGATACTCAGTAGTAGGCATCCTTCTAGATACTCTGGCTGCCTCAGATATAGCATTTGAGACAAATGTTTGTTCTTAAGAGATTTAAACTAAACCAGAGTCCACTGCTTGAATCCTTCATTCAGATTTTACCTATGAAATCTTCTGGGTTTGTTGCCACCATGTTTAAGAACAGATCAGGTCAGTGGTTGCAATGGTTGAATTAATTTAATATTTCGGTCAAAGACTAATGAGAACTCTACAACTAGTAGGACTTGAACAAATGATCATCATTCACTTCATGTCGAATGCTGACAAAATGTTCAAAACTAAATGAATATAGTTTGCTGAGTAAACTGAGTTTATGACAATAAATTAGTAGATATTTATTTTTGGAGATGTTACTTTCCAGAAACTGGCGTTGTTTTTTTTTAACTCCTCCTCCACTGTCAGAGGAGAAGGCAATGGCAACCCACTCCACTCTTCTTGCCTGGAGAATCCCACGGATGGAGGAGCCTGGTGGGCTGCCGTCTACGGGTGGCACAGAGTCAGACACAACTGAAGCGACTTAGCAGCAGCAGCCACTGTCAGAATATCACACTTCCCTTCAAGTCAGTTGTTCTTGTTCTTTTTTTAAATTATTATTTCTCATTGACATGGACCTTTTTTAAAGTTTTTATTGAATTTATTACAGGATTGCTTCCATTTTATATTTCAGTTTGTTGTTACAAGGCATGTGGGATTTTGGCTCCCTGACCAGGAATCAAACCCACACCCCTGTGCTAGTGCCATACAGCTAGTAAGGGCTAGGACCAGGCATTCTGATTCTAGAATCACTGAAAGCAGTGAAATTGGCCTTCGGAGTTGCTTCTCGGGACACAGCCCTTTGTGCCAAAAGATGCAGGCTCTGTTCTAATATACACTTTATATATCTTCCTTAGGCTAGACTCCATGGGAACTCACTGGTACTCTACTACCTTACGAGCATGCAATCCTCAGAGACTTTGCCATCAAGGATTTCCATTGGCTGTTCATCTCCTGTGATACTTCAGCCTGAAACCCATCCCTAATTGTTTTCAAGCCCTGGATGAATGCTCTATATTCCAGTTCCCTTATACAGACACTCATTTATCACAGCTACACCACCGTTCTGCCAGATGACTCAGACTCTTCTTAATATATTTAGATATTTTCAATAAAACACAGCAGTTCCAAATAAAACTGGGTTTGTGGTTTAAGTTTTAAGATGTGATATTCCTGTTGCTTTGTTGGAATCGTCAAATAACTTTAAAATGAGTTGGAGGAAAGATGGCTTGTAAATACACTTACACACACACTCTCACTCTGCACATACACTCCCATCCCTGATGTACACTGACATTGACCAAACTACATTTTTTAAAGGAAAAAAAAATCATTATGCTTAAATGAGAAGAGCTGAAACTCACGCAGCAAACTTTGAGGATTTTCAGACAATGGCGTTATAGTTGTATCAGAGTGTAAGAAGACACTGAGAAATCACAGACACAGCCTGTTCTGGAGTTCCTCACAGTGCAAACCATTGTAAACAAAGTGGAAACAAAAAAAGCCTATGGAGTCCCACACTAGCCACAGCTCAAAGGACAAAAGCCCGTGGCCCAGGCAGGAGAAGGGGAAGACGGGGGCTGCTTCTTTTGAGCCACTTGACCTCTGCTGGAACAGGCTGGAGTCAACCAGCCTGTGAAACTTCTTCACCCCCATTGCCACCCCCACCCTTTGACATAGCTTCTTAATGGCTCTATTCTTCCAGATCTCTGGGTCCAGACCCTGCAGGATCATTTTAACTGGTGTATTCACTGAGGCCAATCCATCTACTTTGATTCATCTGCTGTAATCTCCTAATTTCCTGAGCCATTTGCTCCAACTCTGCACCCCCTCTGGCCTCTAAATCAGCTCTACAGGAGCCGGGTAAGAGGGTGCAGGCATCCGCCCACCCTCTGCTCTGGCTCAGCCTGGCACAAACCTGAAGTTTCCTGGGCACGTCCCTTGAGTGCCATGAGCAGTGGAATTAGAAGCTGGAGCATTTTCTTTTCATTCCAGTCCAGAATTTTCCAACCTGGGCCCCGAGCCAAAGCTGACAAAATGCCAGCCGTGGCTGCTTCGGTGGCGGCCATCACAAACGCATGGCAGAGCTGGTCCTGGGTGACGTCACAGTAAGCCTGGGGTCAGGAGGAAGCAGGGGCCGCAGGGCAGCCAGGCTCAGGAGCGTCCACACAGCCGGCTCCCTGCCCGTCTGCCTTCTCTCTGCAGCAGGGACTAGGGGGACACCATCTCAGGCACACTTGTCTGCACCCACTCCCCCATCCATGACTGTGAGTCTCTTGAGGAGGCGTGTGTTCTAGTGTCTGCTTGAGCATTAAAAGGCTCTGGGTCTTTGGGTGAGTTTTCATATTCTCTGGAAGCGGATCCCAAAGCCTGCTATTGTGACCAAACCCAGGTCTAGCTGCTCACCGCTCAAAAGCCAATAAAGGGGCCAGGTAGGCGGAAAGGAAAGTTTGCTTTATTTTGGAGGCTGGCAACCTGGGGAGAGGGCAGACATCTGTCCAAAGGCTGACCTTCCCCTCGCCCTACACATGCACACAAGACCACTGGGGGCAAGAGATTTTATAGTCAGAAGGAGGGGGCTACATGCAGAAACAGCACAGTCAACTCTGATAGTCATCTTGAAATTGGCCATCAGAGGTCTGACCAGCATTATCTTGACTGTTTTTACGCACAGTTACTCTTTAGTCCTAGGGTCAGTTTGCTCCCATTTCCCTAAGGCCAGTTCTCAGAACTGTGGCAGCTTCTGTCATGGCTACAGTCTGGTCATCAGTAGTTAACTTCTCCCCATGGTGGGGGTTTCAATTTCTATACAACAGCTCACAGGAGATGGTTCAGCATATCATCCATAGTCCTTGAGGAGGAACGAGAGGTCCTTGACTTTGCTTAATTGCTACATTATTATTATTTTATCTCCTTTGACTATTTTCCTTTGTTTCTGCAAGTTCTCACTTCGCTGATTAAACTTATTCTTTAGCTAAAGTTTTTCCACAGATAAAAAAGGCCAGGCATGAGGGACAAATTCTATACAGTTTATCTCAATTCAGATAGTACTTGGAGGGTGTGAGACTCAACCCCACAAGACCACCCCCGCCTCAGATGCCAGTTGCAAGTCTAGGTTGTGAGAATGGAATTTTCCCGGCCGTATCAGTAAACAAAGGATGTCACAGTTATTAGTGACTGCAACCACAGCCGACTAAGGTGAGCTGGTGAACCTTGAGGTAACTCAGGAAGGAAAAGATTATCTGCCATCTAGTAACCATTAGGCTGCAGCCACTCTCTACAGTGAGCCCTGAGGAAATCTAGGATAAGAAAACACAGGATACTAGCCCCAGGTAGGTGAGATGCATATGAAATGAGTGATTACAGTGAGCCCAGACTCTTGGATCTTCCATATAGAAAAGTGCCAAATTCCTTAATTTGAGATACCTGGTTATCTTTAACTCAGTCGTGTTTGACTCTTTGCGACCCCATGAATTGCAGCACTCCAGACCTCCCTGTCCATCACCAACTCCCAGAGTTCACTCAAACTCACGTCCATTGAGTCAGTGATGCCATCCAGCCATCTCATCCTCTGTCGTCCCCTTCTCCTCCTGCCTTTAATCTTTCCCAGCATCTGAGCCTTTTCCAATGAGTCAGCTCTTCACATGAGGTGGCCAAAGTACTGGAGTTTCAGCTTTAGCATCATTCCTTCCAAAGAACACCCAGGACTGATCTCCTTTAGAATGGACTGTTTGGATCTCCTTGCAATCCAAGGGACTCTCAAGAGTCTTCTCCAACACCACAGTTCAAAAACATCAGTTCTCCTGCCCTCAGCTTTCTTTACAGTCCAACTCTCACATCCATACATGACCAC
>NW_011494715.1:4788535-4791980 GCF_000754665.1 Bison bison bison | reverse complement strand
ACACAGTCAAAGGCTTTGGCATACTCAAGAAAGCAGAAATAGATGTTTTTCTGGAACTCTCTTGCTTTTTTCCATGATCCAGCAGATGTTGGCAATTTGATCTCTGGTTCCTCTCCCTTTTCTAAAACCAGCTTGAACCTCTGGAAGTTCACAGTTCACGTATTGCTGAAGCCTGGCTTAGAGAATTTTGAGCATTACTTTATTAGCACGTGCTGCTGCTGCTGCTGCTAAGTCACTTCAGTTGTGTCCAACTCTGTGCGACCCCATAGACGGAAGCCCACCAGGCTCCCCCGTTCCTGGGATTCTCCAGGCAAGAACACTGGAGTGTGTTGCCATTTCCTTCTCCAGTGCATGAAAGTGAAAAGTGAAAGGGAAGTTGCTCAGTCATGTCCGACTCTTAGCGACCCTGTGGACTGCAGCCCACCAGGCTCCTCCATCCATGGGATTTTCCAGGCAAGAGTACTAGAGTGGGGTGCCATTGCCTTCTCCGACTAGCATGTGAGATAAGTATAATTGTGCGGTAGTTTAAGCATTCTTTGGCACTGTCTTTCTTTGGGATTGGAATGAAAACTGACCTTTTCCAGTCCTGTGGCCACTGCTGAGTTTTCCAAATTTGCTGGCATACTGAATGCAGCACTTTCACGGCATCATCTTTCAGGATTTGAAATAGCTCAACTGGAATTCCATCACCTCCACTAGCTTTGTTCGTAGTGATGCTTTCTAAGGCCCACTTGACTTCACATTCCAGGATATCTGGCTCTAGGTGAGTGATCACACCATCATGATTATCTTGGTCATGAAGATCTTTTTTGTATAGTTCTTCTGTGTATTCTTGCCACCTCTTCTTAATATCTTCTGCTTCTGTTAGGTCCATACCATTTCTGTCCTTTATCTTTAATTAGCATCCACCTTTTGATGTTCAGACTACCACCCTTTGTTACAAAACTATTATATCCTGGCTCCCTGCTCATCTCCTCAGAGCAGTTCTCTCAGGTTACTTGAGATGCTGCCTCCTGGGCTTGAAGTACTAAAAATCCCCACGGAATAAAACGTAGCTCTCAACTTCTGGGTTCTGAATTTTTTTTTCAGGTTCACCTCTTGTCACCTCTACTTCCAACCGACTGGCTACAAATCAGATTCCCATGACCCCCTCCTCAGGTTTGATAATTTGCTAGAATTGCTCACAGAATTCAGGAAAGTGCTTTACTTATGATTACCAACGTATTAAAAGGTACAGCTCAGGAACAGCCACATGGGAGAGATGCCTGAGTCAGTGCTGGAGAGGGGTGAAGAGCTGCCATGCCCTCCCAGCACCTCCATATGCTCACAACCCAGACACTGTTTGAATCCCTTCAGTTAGGGTTTTCATGGTGGCTTCCTGACACAGGCATGATTGGTTACATCATTGGCTATCGGTGATTAACTCAACCCCTAGCCCCTCTCCCCTCCCTAAAAGTCCGGGGCTGGAGTTGAAAGTTCCAAACCTCTAACCAGGGGGCTGGTCTGCCTGGCAACCAGCCCCCATCCTTGGGGGCTTTTGAAAAGTCACCTAACTGATGCAATAAAAGTGCATTTGAACCCACTTTATGGCTTTAGGGGAAATGTAAACATAGTTTGAAATTTCTTTTTAAATACCTCAGCGTAAGCTGTGACATGTAAGCAGTGAAAGTAGATACTAAATGCAACATGTACCGTGTATCATCGGTTCATGGGCTTCCCTGCTGGTGCAGAGAGTAAAGAATCCGCCTCCAGTGCGGGAGACTTGGGTTCGATCCCTGGGTTGAGAAGATCCTCTGCAGGAGGGCATGGCAACCCTCTCCAGTATTTTTGCCTGGAGAATCCCCATGAACAGAGGAGCCTGGTCACAAAGTCAGACACGACTGAGTGACTAAGCACAGCACATCATTGGTTCATACCGAGTTGTAACCACTATTACAAGAGTTTGATGCTCATTTTAGTAAGCCAGTCTCTTTTTTTTTAAATATAAATGTATTTATTTTAATTGGAGGCTAATTACTTTACAATATTGTATTGGTTTTGCCATACATCAACATGAATCCACCACGGGTGTACAAGTGTTCCCCATCCTGAACCCCCCTCCCACCTCCCTCCCCATCCTATCCCTCGGGGTCATCCCAGTGCACCAGCCCCGAGCACCCTGTCTCATGCATCGAACCTCGACTGGCAATTCGTTTCACATATAATAATATACATGTTTCAATGCCATTCTCCCAAATCATCCCACCCTCTCCCTCTCCCACAGAGTCCATAAGACTGTTCTATACATCTGTGTCTCTTTTGCTGTCTCGCATACAGGGTTATCTTTACCATCTTTCTAAATTCCATATATATGCGTTAGTATACTGTATTAGTGTTTTTCTTTCTGGCTTACTTCACTCTGTATAATAGGCTCCAGTTTCATCCACCTCATTAGAACTGATGTATTCTTTTTAATGGCTGAGTAATATAAGCTAGTCTCCCATGCCCAAGGTAAGAGAAACCCAAGTAAGACGGTAAATGTTGCAAGAGGGCATCAGAGGGCAAACACACTGAAACCATACTCACAGAAAACTAGTCGAATCTAATCACACTAGGACCACAGCCTTGTCTAACTCAATGAAACTAAGCCATGTCCGTGGGGCAACCCAAGACGGGCGGGTCACGGTGGAGAGATTTGACAGAATGTGGCCCACTGGAGAAGGGAATGGCAAACCACTTCAATATTCTTGCCTTGAGAACCCCATGAACAGTATGAAAAGGCAAAATGATAGGATACTGAAAGAGAAACTCCCCAGGTGAGTAGGTGCCCAATATGCTACTGGAGATCAGTGGAGAAATAACTCCAGAAAGAATGAAGGGATGGAGCCAAAGCAAAAACAATACCCAGCTGTGGATGTGACTGGTGATAGAAGCAAGGTCCGATGCTGTAAAGAGCAATATTGCATAGGAACCTGGAATGTCAGGTCCATGAATCAAGGCAAATTGAAAGTGGTCAAACAAGAAATGGCAAGAGTGAATGTCCACATTCTAGGAATCAGCGAACTGAAATGGACTGGAATGGGTGAATTCAACTCAGATGACCATTATATCTACTACTGCGGGCAGGAATCCCTTAGAAGAAATGGAGTAGCCATCATGGTCAACAAAAGAGTCTGAAATGCAGTACTTGGATGCAATCTCAAAAACGAAAGAATGATGTCTGTTCGTTTCCAAGGCAAACCATTCAATATCACAGTAATCCAAGTCTATGCCCCAACGAGTAATGCTGAAGAAGCTGAAGTTGAACGGTATATGAAGACCTACAAGACCTTTTAGAACTAACACCCAAAAAAGATGTCCTTTTCATTATAGGGGACTGGAATGCAAAAGTAGGAAGTCAAGAAACACCTGGAGTAACAGGCAAATTTGGCCTTGGAATACGGAATGAAGCAGGGCAAAGACTAAT
>NW_011494715.1:4785398-4787312 GCF_000754665.1 Bison bison bison | reverse complement strand
CACCACTTCATGGGAAATAGATGGGGAAACAGTGGGAACAGTGTCAGACTTTATTTTTCTGGGCTCCAAAATCACTGCAGATGGTGACTGCAGCCATGAAATTAAAAGACGCTTACTCCTTAGAAGGAAAGTTATGACCAAGCTAGATAGCATATTCAAAAGCAGAGACATTACTTTGCCAACAAAGGTTCGTCTAGTCAAGGCTATGGTTTTTCCTGTGGTCATGTATGGATGTGAGAGTTGGACTGTGAAGAAGGCTGAGCGCCAAAGAATTGATGCTTTTGAACTGTGGTTTTGGAGAAGACTCTTGAGAGTCCCTTGGACTGCAAGGAGATCCAACCAGTCCTTTCTTAATGAGATCAGCCCTGGGATTTCTTTGGAAGGACTGATGCTAAAGCTGAAACTCCAGTACTTTGGCCACCTCATGCGAAGAGTTGACTCATTGGAAAAGACTCTGATGCTGGGAGGGATTGGGGCAGGAGGAGAAGGGGACAGTAGAAGATGAGATGGCTGGATGGCATCACCGACTCAATGGATGTGAATCTGAGTGAACTCCAGGAGTTGGTAATGGACAGGGAGGCCCTGCATGCTGCGATTCATGGGGTTGCAAAGAGTCGGACACGACTGAGCGACTGATGTGATCTGACTTAAATATTTATTGAGAAATTATTGGTTAATGATGATAGATCAATGAGTAAAACAAACTTACAGAAAAATAATCACCTCATTAACGCAAACTCAGGTAGGGCTGAAAGGGGCTTATTGTGAATAACAAAAGATGGTCTTTTCACCTTTATCACTTTAGAGCTGTTTTAGAAGCCAGGGGAAAAAAATTAAGCAAATACTAAAGCAAAGATGTTCCTATTGTTCTGATCACTTAGGAAATTAAAAAGGGTTTATGAGCTCTGGTCAAAAGTCTGAATAAAGATCAGAACGTATATTTCTTCTTATATCAAAATATCACAAGTTTCCTTGTTACCTTCGAGGGTCCCCAATTATCTACAAACCTTGCTCCCTCTTTCCTTCTGGTCTCTTCTGTCACCCTGTCCAGGAGACTTCCCTCTCACTCTACTGAAAACAGCCCCTGTGGAACTTCCATGATGGTGCAGTGGCTAAGACTGCACGTTTCCAGTGCAGGGGGCCAGGTTCGATCCCTGGTCAGGGAACGAGATCCCACATGCCTTAACTAAGATCCTGCAAGCTACAACTAAGACCTGATGCAGCCAAGTAAATTAAAAATAAAAATATAAAAACAACACCTGCGATTTTCTCCAACCATACTTCCTATGCCCTCTCCCTGCTTTAATTTTTTCCATAGCACTTACGATCATCTGAGGTAGTCTCTTCTACTAGACTATAACATTCGTGAGAACAAGAGATTTTTTCTTTATGTACTCCAATATCCCAGTTCTTGAGCAATGCTGTTGTAGCAGTCAAAGCGAAGATACACTGTGACCCCAGCTAATCCTCATATTGACTCCGATAGTTGTAATGTCCCCTGTGTAGAGATAAGGGAAACTCTGAGAGGATAGCAGCTTGTCTAAGGCCCTTTAGGGGCTTCCTTGGTGGCTCAGATGGCAAAGAATCTGCCTGCAATGTGGAGGCCTGGGTTCCATCCTTGGGTCGGGAAGATCCCCTGGAGAAAGAAATGGCAACCCACTCCCGTGTTCTTGCCTGGAGAATCCCATAGACAGAGGAGCCTGGCGGGCTACAGTCCATGGGATCACAGAGTCGGACACAACTGAGCAACTTAAGCACAGCACAAGGCCCTTTAGAGAAGTGTGACATCAGGGACTTTCCTGGTGATCCAGTGGTTAAAAATCCGCCTTTCAAGGCAGGGGATGGAGGTTCAACCCCTAGTCAGGAAACTAAGATCCCACATGCCATGGGTCAAATAAATCCTCTCACCACAAC
>NW_011494715.1:4769865-4785298 GCF_000754665.1 Bison bison bison | reverse complement strand
CGCACACCACAACTAGAGAGCTGCCCCCACGTACCACCACTAGAGAAAGTCCTCGAGCAGCAACGAAGAGCCCGCACAGCCACAACAAATAAATAAAAATAAAAATGCAACTTGCACAAGGTTGACTTAAAGCATGAATGCCATCACTATTTTTTTTAAAAATATTGATGTGTGATGTTGGAAACAGGATTCAAGGTTAGTCTTTTCATTGGAAAAGACTCTGATGCTGGGAGGGATTGGGGCAGGAGGAGAAGGGGACGACAGAGGATGAGATGGCTGGATGGCATCACTGACTCAATGGACGTGAGTCTGGGTGAACTCCGGGAGTTGGTGATGGACAGGGAGGCCTGGCATGCTGCGACTCATGGGGTCGCAAAGAGTCGGACATGACTGAGCGACTGATCTGATCTGACTCTGGAATCCACACAGACCGCTTCTTAAATAATGCAGCATAATATAAGTAGGAGGACACCTTCCAGGAGCAGCCCGTCCCTTCATGAACGTGTGTAGTGTGTGTGCGCAGTCGTGTCCGACTCTTCGTGACCCCATGGACTGTGACCCACTAGACTCCTCTGTCCATGGGGTTCTCCAGGCAAGAATTCTGGAGTGGGTTGCCATTTCCTTCTCCAGGGGATCTTCCTGACCCGGAGATTGAACTCTTGTCTCTTGCATTGGCAGGCAGGTTCTTTACCATTGAGCCACCAGTGAACACAAGAGGAGACCAAATACATCCCCCAAAGCATCTGACCATTGTCTTTACTGGATGTTGGTGAGGCCTTTGCACCAACTCTGGAGCGGCCACCAGGCAGCCCATGTCAGCAAGTACCTGCTTTCCTCTTGGGATTTCTACAGATCCCTTACATTCCTAAGTTTCTCTCCATACGCAATGGGGCAGGCCATGTTTGCCCAATTCCAGAGGGAGACATTCTCATCAGAGTCTACAGGAATGGTGGCTTCTGGGGTAGCAGCTGTGCACGGCATCTCTGGCCCCACTGGTCACTCTCTCCACTGACTCAGATGTGGTGGGAGCCATTGGTGTTGTGAAGAAGCTTGGCCAAAAACTGCTGGGCAGCGATTGAGGGTTTCGCAATAGATAGAGCTCAGTTTAGGGCAGGTGTGCCCATCCGGCCTCCCAGCAGAGAGACGGCCATGGTCCTCCAGTCTCCCAGCAGATGGGAGGGCCCAGGCTCCACCTCCCTCCACACCTTCCTCCAGGACCAGAGCAATCAGGAGGCGGGTAGCGGGTACAGGGTCGGGGGTTGCAGAGGGGGAGCTCTGAGTCCAAAAGAAGAGCAGATGGAAGACGCAGAGCCAGACCCAAGCCAGTGATCCAGTGTGCTTTGGGAATCTTTATCCATGTGCCAGGAAACAAAGGCTTAGTCCTCGTTCAAGGCCAAGGTAAACGAGTTAGCACGTGTTATTCAGCACAGGTGGGGAAAGAGCCATATTACAGGCCCCGCCCTCCCTTCAGCATGGACTCCTGGATTCTGTAGAGCAGCTGCTCACAGAGGGCCCTGATCCTGGAGGAGGAGCAAGCCCCATGTCCTGGTATTTCTCCTCCCAGAGTAGCTGGGGCCACAGCCTTGGTGTAGTAAAGAGGTGCCCCACCCAAGGCGTATGATTTCATCTGAAGATTCACAACAACTTTTTTAATGAGTTTTCATTTATTAAAATGTTTCTTCTATTTAATGACAACATGATGATTTTACCTTCTAGTTACAATTTATTTATTTATTTATTTTTGACAAGTGATCATAGTTTATGTGGCACTAGTGGTAAAGAAACTGCCTGCCGATGCAGGAAACATAAGAGACGCAAGTTCAATCCCTGGGTCAGGAAGATCCCCTGGAGAAGGGAATGGCAACCGACTCCAATATTCTTGCCTGGAGAATCCCATGGACAGAAGAGCCCAGCAGGCTATGGTCTATAGCGTCGCAAAGAATCACACACAATTGAAATGACTTAGCACACACGCACACATGATAGTTTATACAGCTTCACAGCAACTTTACTGTCTGAGCATCAGTATTCCTCTTCTTCAGAGAGGAAAACCCAGGGTAGACACAGCAAGTCTAGAAAATGACCAGAGGTCACTTTGGGACCTGAATTAGCACATGATTAGCACCACAGGCCTGGCCAGTGGTCAGGAAAGTGCTACTGAGGGTGCCTGGGTAGAGTCCATCCAAGTCCGTGTACTGAAAGTGTCAAAAAAAATAAAGTAAGGTCCAGATCATACAGCTGAGCCAATAACATGAGCAAAGGCTTGGGCTGGGCACTTCCACCTCTGAGTCTGACCTTTCCATCCTTGGAAATGGATAGGGGCCTGTCTGGAGGTTTGGGGGCCACATGGAATAAAGCCAGAGAGCGTGGGAAGGGGGACTGCTGCCTGCTGGGCTGAGTGTGGGGCAGGCTGGGGCCTCTGAACCCAGCCTGTGGTCCATGCTGGTGGCCCAGGTCAAGGGGCCTGAGTGGAGAACTCCGTGGGCACCTGGACTGCCCAGGGTTTGGGCAACACAGACCTCAGGGTCTCCCTGGGCACCTTCCTGAATGACTCCTGTTTCCAAGGGTGCAGCCTGGCAGCCCCTGGTGCAGGCCTTCTGCTCGCAGTCACTGTGGAAGGGGAGGCTGCTGAGCCTTAAAAAATGCCGGGTGTGACGGGCCACCCACCACCCCCCTCCAAGGACGCGTGAAGAGAGGGCTGTGCCTACGTCAGGAAGGGAAGCTCAGGCAAGGAGGCATCTAGAATGAGGCTCATCTCAGAAGCAGAGTGGCCAGAAGAGAAGCCCGCGTGACTTGGCCTGAGTTCTCTGATCCGCTGCCCATTGTGACATCACTGGAGGGGTGGCTCTGACCGGGAGGCCTTGACAGCGTCATTTCCCTCAGCCCTGGCCTCCGTCACCTCCAGGCCAACTGCCACGCCCTGGGCCATGTTCCTGTGGTCCCTTTTGCTGCTCATGTCCCAGGCCAGGGATGCACACCTTGGTATGTGGACACCTGCCTGGGGGCCTGAATGACTCTGCAAGTGGGGCTGGGTCCCTCCCTTCCATCCTGCCAGGAGCCCAAGGGACAAAGGGACAGCTCTTATTGTTCTTTGGTCCCTCAGTCGTGTCTGACTCTGCGATCCCCTGGACTGTAGCCCACCAGGCTCCTCTGTCCATGGGATTCTCCAGGCAAGAATACTGGAATGGGTTGCCATTTCCTTCTCTAGGGGATCTTCCCTATACAGGGATCAATCCTGAGTCTCCTGCATTTCAGGCAGATTCTTTACCACTGAGCCACCTGGGAAGCCCAAGGAGCAGCTCTCAAATAAGTTAATGGCCACTAAGAGGCCAGCTCACAAGAGCAGTGGCTTCTGATATCCCACACACTCTTCCTGGAAAACACTTCCCTTGCTCCTTGTCTTGTGCCAGCCCCAAGTTGTAGCTTGAGAACTCTTAGTTGTGGTATGTGGGAGCTAGTTTCCCGACCAGGGATTGAACCCCAATCCCCCTGCATTGGAAATGCCTGGGAAATCCCACAAATGCTTTATCTTACAGTTCTGTAGGACTTCCATGTGGGCCTCACTGGTCTAAGATAAGGGTGTCAGCAGGACTGTGTTTCTACTGGAAGCTTTAGAGGGAGTGTATTAACTGGGGTTTTCTGACTTCTGGAGGTCATCAGTATCCCTTGGCTTGTGGCCCCTTCCTTCATCTTCAAAGCCAGTGATATTGTACCTCTCCATGCCTTTCTCCTATAGTCACATCTCTCTCCTTCTGCTGTCCTCCACCACCCTTAGGGGCCAGTGTGACTACAGTGGGCTTACTCAGATTATCCAAGACAATCTCCCCATTTTAAGATTAGATGATTAGCAATTTTCATTCCACCTTCAAAGTCCCCTTTGCTTCATAAGGCAACATATTCACGAGTTCCAAATCATGGTCCATTAGGACATGGACATCTTTTTAGAGGGAGGTACTATTCTGCCAAGCACTACAGGTTGGTCTGGGCAGGTATTCTCTCTGATTTCTCCTGGATGAAAGCAGAAACTAGCACAGTAAAGTGAGTTGCTTATTTGGAAGGGAGACAGAGCCAACACTTTTGACCATGTCCCAGGCTCTGGGAAACAAATGTGAAGCCTCTGTTGGCTTACTTGTGTTTCTAAGGTGCTTCACTGGGCCAGCCTCAGTTTCCCCATCTCTAGAATGGGTATAATGATAGCTACTTATGGCTCTCCTATAGGCATTGACTAAGTGTTGCATCTTTTGCCTTCCTTTCTCTCGTTCTACCAGAATGTGGTGAAAGACCCATGTTTGCAAGAGGAGCTCAGTATTCCAGAATCACAGGAGGGATAGAGGCTGGGGTGGGTGAGTTTCCATGGCAGGTGAGTATTCAGGCAAGAAATGAACATTTCTGTGGTGGCGCCATCCTCAACGAGTGGTGGATCATCACAGCGGCTCACTGCTTTTACCCTGAGCAGTTACCGTAAGTACCAAGTTCATCCCATTTCTTCTGACAGTGCGCGCCCCCAGGGCACCCCACACTCAGCCAAGCCTGATTGCTGAGGGGAGTTCTGGAGTTGCTGCATCCCGAATCAGAAATCAATGGCCACCACCTACTGCCTTCCACCCTGGGGATTGGTCTGTCCACCTCTCCTGTGACATTCAAGTCCTTTTAGGTGGAAGTTCTCCAAATTCTGGAGGTCTCGGTTCCTGGGCCATCTGACACCTGACTTCCCTGCCCTGTGTAGAGTTTTCTCTGCATTCCAGGAGACTGGTGGAAAACAGAGGATTTAGTGATTACAAATCATGTTCTAAGAAACCATGTGCATTAACTGATTTAACCATATACACCAACCCCAAGGAAGGCAGAATGAATTGCTCCCTTTTCACTCCTTCGATCTTACAACAACCCTAGGGCAGCTAAAATGAACATCTTTATCTTATAGAGCAGGAAGCTGAAGCCCAGTAAGGCTGGGTGATTCACCCAAGGTACACATCTAGCAGACAAGAAATAGCATTTAAATCCACTTCTAGCACTTGTACTTTTCTGCTCCACCATCTCATGAAAGATTGAAGATACATCGAAAGATGACCTTTAAAAGGTTAATCAAAACCACAGGCCAAGTTTCACCCTGGGGTAACCAAGGAAACTGGCTGCATCTGCTCTCATGGGATGCTTAGGGATTGGAAAATTCCTGGCCATTCTGCCTGGAAGGAAATTCCTGAAGAGTCTTTCTGCTTCATCAGTGGCAGTGCGTCTTGCATGCTAAGTTGCTTCAGTCATATCTGACTCTTTGTGGCCCTAAGGACAGTAGCCGCCAGACTCCTCTGTCCATGGGATTCTCCAGGCAAGAATACTGAAGTGGGTTGCCATGCCCTCCTCCAGGAGGTCATCTCAACCCAGGTATCAAACGTGAGTCTCTTATGTCTCTTGCATTGGCAGGTGAGTTCTTTACCACTAGGCCACCTGGGAAGCCCCATCAATGGCAGGTCTAGATTAAATTCCATTCTTGATTCTTGCATGGGCCTTCTATATATGTGTACAAGAGTTTATTTCTAAGAGATAAGTTGTAGAATCATAGGGCTGTACATCTTCAAGTTTATTAGAAGACACCAAATGATTTTTCAAAGTGGTTGCACCAATTTAAATTTCCCCCAGTGGTATATAAGTGTTAAATTCATCACCGATACTTGCTACTTTTTCAGAACTTTTAATTTTTGCTTTTCTGATGGGTGTGAAAGACCATTACCTTTGTGGTCATAATTTGTATTTTTCTTATTACTGCTACATTGATATTTTCAAGTTGATTGGTATATTTTCTCTCCTATAATGACTGTTCGAGTTTGACAGTTTTTTATTTGTAGAATCTCTTTATATATTCTGAATATTTAACTTTGGTCAGTTGTGTATGCTGCAAACAAACAAAATCCGAGTCTCTAAATTGCTGGTAGACAGGTTGATATGATAACCCTTTACCTATCTGAGGGCTGGTTTGTGTGTGCCAGTGTCGATCTGTGCTAAGTGGTCTTTTGTGGGCTCTTTGGGCAGGTGCTTGAGGGGCAAAGCTAAGTCCTGCCTTTGCCCAGTGAGGCAGGACTGTCTCATTCGGGTCTCTGGGATGATGCTGGAGCACCAAGGCGGCTGGTGGTCCCACACGGGCTGTTTCACCTTCCTTCTCTACCTTTTACAAATGCTCACACCCTCTGAGCAACAGCCCCAGTAGGACAAGTCCAGAAGGCTAGTAGGACCACGTGGGGTTTAAGTCTTAGCCGTAGCAGATTCTGGGCCCCCTGTGACTTTCCTTCCTCTCTGGTTCTCCACCTCCACCAGGCCCACAGATCTGAGAGTCGTGCTGGGAACCACTAGCCTAAGCAGCCCATCCCTGGAGATAAAGGGAGTCACAACCATCATTCGTCACAAGGACTTTCAAAGAGTCAGCATGGACAATGACGTCGCTCTGCTGATGCTGGACAATCCCATCACGTTCAACGAGCTGAAAGAACCCATCTGCCTGCCCATGCAGCCCGGCCTCTCCCAGTGGCACAAATGCTGGGTGGCAGGATGGGGGCAGGTCAAATCCGGTACGTCACAGCTCAGCATCTCCTGGGTGCAGCCAGGGTAAGAGCCGCATCACTGGCATCTGAGGATGGGCCAGTAAACCTAGAGGAGAAGGCGAAAGAGAGAGCGAGCTGAGGAAGCGGGGGCGGGGAGGGCTTGCCTCAGAGCTAATCCCTGAACACTAGAAACCCAGGGAGGCCTGATCTCAGCCTCTTCCAAGTTACCAAGGAAACAGCCCCCCCAACCCCCGCCAAGGCCCAGCGCTCGGATGCCAGGTGTGGGCCATCCCTGGGTGTGGTCCTCCCTTGCGAGCCAGCGCACAACCATCCTGTTGGCTTCACTGAATGCAAACCTCCAGCTTGCCAGGGGCTCCCTGCTCTGTCCTCTCTCATCTCCCTGATTCACCCGTGTATGCTTTCCACCTGATTCCTTCAGGCATTCAAGACACCTGCCCTGGCCTAGACTTTAGATGGTCCTGGAGGGTTGCCCATCCATTCTTAGAAATGAATCTGTTCTTGCTACTTGTCAATACACTGTCACTTGGCCTCTCCTCCTGGAGGAGCTGGACCAGGGTACAAAGGGATCATGAAAGCCCCCACTGAACTGTCCCCAAAGAAAACTCAGTAACATAGGTGTGGGAGGGGTGGGAACGGCACAGCACTAGCTCAGGCCTGAACAAGACTACAGGTCCTTGGGGGACGCTTTGCAACAAGTTGGGGTCTGAAACACGGTAGGTATTTCAGGAATTTAGTGACTGGAGGGTAATTGGTGTTAACACTGATTGAGGGCTTCAGACATGACTCAAAATTTAGAAGTGAGGAAGAGGCAGGTGGGTTCCTGCAAAATTAAGAATATGCAATAAGAATAAGACCTTTGAAATCTCCTTGTGGTTAGAGTTAATGAGATGGAGACAAATCCAGACAAATTCCTGGAAGCTGGCAGTCCAGGAAGGGCCTTGGCAAACCCCTTGTCCAGCCTGTCAACCACTGACAGAAAACAACAAAATTTTGTAAAGCAATTATCCTTCAATTGAAAAGTCATTAAATTAGAAAACAAAAAAGACTCTCAACCAACCTACCCTACCTTTGTCTGGGGGACCTGAGAGTTTCTCACTGAGAGCGCAAACCCAGTTTCAGTGGCACTGCGTCAGAAGTGCTGTACTCACATAATAGAGGGGCGATAGGCAAACATGGCTTGAAGAGGTGGGATTCTGTAAGAACTGATCAACAGCCAGTTCTAAGAAGTCAAATCGGTGGGGTTGCTGGAGCCAAGGTGGAAGTCTTCCTGGAGGCAGGAATAGGATTTTGAATGGGAGGAATGAAAAATTTAAATAGATGGGGACTTGTTTAGAAGAGCCTGGGCCGGTGGAATGAGTAAATTGCAAGGGATTACTAGAAGGATGTGGAGAATGAGGTTCTGTGAAAATGTGAAAAAAGCGTGGATGGGTGGCTGGTGGGATGCTGGGCAGGATGGCCTGGGGCCCACTCGGTTGCATTAGCAGCACTGGGGCTGGAGTCCAGTGACCATTGTAATGGGCCTTCTCCATGGTTCAGGTCTCAACCAGCCTATGGAAACTGAGCTGCTGAAAGCACCCATGACCATAATGAACTGGGATAAGTGTTTTAAGGAATTTCCCAAACTTACCAAAAACATGCTGTGTGCTGGATATGAGAATGAGAGCTACGATTCTTGCCAGGTAACTTGGGGGTACCTGGGGTGGTACAGTGCAAAGGCACCCTCTGTCCATGGGAAGCAGACAGTAAGAGTTTGGGGAAAGTGCAGGAATCGGGCTTAGTTGTGAGAAGGGGGACCTGGATTCAGGAATACTTAGTGTCAGGTCCTGTGAGTCAGTAAGCAGCAACCCTGAATAAATATTTCTGGCCTTCTCCAGGTAGGGCCTCAAGACTTTTTCCATCTCAGACTTGTTAAAAAAAAAAAGGTGAGGAAGATTTGAAATCCATACAAGAAATTCTTTTCCTTCATTAATTTTAGCTACCTCTGTTGAGTGCACTGAGCCCTGAGATCCAAACTTTTTTTCTTTCCTTTTTTTTTTGTCTGGGTCAGATCTTGGTTGTGACACTTGGGTTTCTCTCTAGTTGTGGCATGCAAGCTCAGTACTCGAGACTCCGGATCTTAGTTACCCAACCAGGGATGGAACCCACATCCTCTGCATTGGAAGGTGGATTCTCAACCACTGTACCACCAGGGAAGTCCCAGGTTCTAAACCACTGGTGAGACACGGGTTCCTGAGCCCACTGTGTCCTGGGCAGGCAGTTGGGTAAACTACCATAACATATCGGATGATGTATGCAGCTTCCACTGAACAAAAGTCTGGTGCCTTAGTTTCTCTTTAATAAAATGGACACAACATTTAAAAACAGTTTTGATTGGTACTAGAAAAGAAATAGAGGGAAAACCCTCATAAACTAACTTCCTCTGGTTGTAAGGATGGGAGAGATTCATCTCGGGAGTGCTCACTTGAGGAGCCCCCTTAGTCCTGCTCATCAGCTGGGCAGCAGATCTGGTCACTGGTGTGAAACTGTAAGTGTGGATGTTAGATGCTCTACGAGTGACGAAAAGGCTGTCTCGTGCAAAGGCTGTGAGGAAGCAAAGAGTGGACTCCAGCAGCAATGGCATCTCAGAAGGTGCCCCCTCTGTGGTGAACATTGTGGGGACCACAGAGAGAGACGGAACCAGTGTCACACAAGCCTTGTGTTTTTCCCATATCCTGGACAATTTAAAACATTTCAAAACAAAACAAGATAATTGCAACTTCTAGTTCTGGACAAGATGAAGTAGACACCTTTCTCTTGATCCCTCTCTCTAAATACAGTTGAAAGCCCTGGACATTACACTGTGAAACAAAAGTAAAGGCTCTGAAAGGGAGAGAGAAGATGAAATTGGAAACAAATATCCTACTACTTAAGGCATGATACAGCAGTGAATTCCCTGGATTTTCTTTACACCTCTTACCTCCCAGCCTGGATCACAGTACTTAAGGGCACTGTATTTCCTAGGACTGCTGCTGCTGCTGCTGCTGTAAGTCTCTTCAGTCATGTGCGACTTTGTGCGACCCCATAGACGGCAGCCCACCAGGCTGCCCCGTCCCTGGGATTCTCCAGGCAAGAACACTGGGGTGGGTTGCCATTTCCTTCTCCAATGCATAAAAGTGAAAAGTCAAAGTGAAGTCACTCAGTCATGTCTGACTCTTAGCGACCCCATGGACTACCTGGGGGGAAAAATGCCAATGGTCATAGATACAAACTAACAAAACAAAACAAGAAAAACTTCCTCTCTTTGGAGAAAAAGAAAGGACAATCTAGCAAGGCAGAAACTATTTAACAATAATCCTTCTATTCCAGCAATATACCAGGAAAAACCCCCATAGCACTCCTGCCCCAGCAAGCAAGGTCTAGCAGACACCCTCGCCCTCCCCACTTCTGCCCCCCATGGTGGTGTCAGAGGAGGCTGAATGGAAAGGCAGGACTTTACTATCTAGTCATAACGAACCATCCTCGGTCCCCCTCAGTGTCCGTGGAAGCCACCTGAGGAACTTGGGCTCCCACCCAGCAGCAGTCACACTCCTGTTCCTTCCCTTAGTGTTGCTGCTGGCCTGAGTGGGGGGTCTTGACTTCTACCCCAAGTTAATGGAAAGGAGTTGGCTTCCCACACTCCAGTTTCATAAGAAGCCTGTTAAAACAGGTGATTCATATGAGAACCAGAATCCCATAACCTAATGCTCAAGACGTTATCTGTAATAGAATAGAGAGTTTCATTAATACACGTGGATTCCATTTATTAAAGCACACAAGATAAGGAAAAATAGAACTAAAAATCTGAGTAAAGAACCTTTTGGGAGGACTTCCCTGGTAGTCCAGCGGCTAAGACTCTGTACTCCCAATGCAGGGAGCCTGGGTTCAGTCCCCGGTCAGGGAACTAGATCCCACATGCCACAACAGCTAAGAGTTTGCGTGCCCAACAAAAGATCCCTCATGGGGCAATTAAGATCTAAGCAAATAAATGTCTAAAAATTAAAAACAAAGCCAAGCAGCTTGCTCTAAAATAGTATTTTTTTTGAAAAATTGAGAACTATAAATTCCTGGAGTAAATTCAATTAAAACATGAAATGAATCATGCACTTAAATATAAAACTATACAAATTTTTTAGGACAAAATAAATCTTTGGGACATAGCGTAACACCAAAACATAACTCATAAGAAGAAAAATTGATCAACTGGACCTCATCAAAATTTGAAAAGACCATATTAAAAGCATGAGGAAGGAACTTCCCTGGCGGTCCAGTGGCTAAGACTCCATGCTCCCAACGCCAGGAGCCTGGGTTCAATCCCTGGTTGGGGAATTAGATCCCACATGCTTCAACTAAGACCCGGTGAAGTCAAATAAAAATAATTTTTAAAAAAGGGAATGAGAGAGGGGATATATATATACCTATAGCTGATTCACTTCATTGTACAGCAGAGACTAACACAACATCGTAAAGCAATTATACTCAAATAATATATATATATATAATAAATTAAAATTAAGAGGATGAAATTACAAGCAATTGATTGGGAGGTAGTATCCAACAAAGGAACTATGCTTAGAAATATAAAGCACTCTCAAACTCAAAAGCAGAAAGACAAACTGTCCAGTGCAAAAATGGGCAAAAGACAAGGACATTTTGTTGATGAGGATATACAGATGGCAAATAAAATAGATGTTCAATGGCATTCGTCATCAAGAAAATGCAAATTGAACTACAATCAGAAAATGCAAATTAAAACTACTACACACCTCAGAATGGTTAAAATTAAAAAAAAAAAATAGTAACACCAGATGCTGACAAGAACGCAGAGAAACTGGATCATGAATACATTGCTGGGGTGGGAGTGGGGGATGGGGTGAGGTTTGAAATAATTTAATCACTCTGAAAACCAATTTTGTAGTTTTTAAAAAACTGAAGGTGTTCTTGCCTTATAACCCAGCAAATGCCATTCCTGGGCATTTACTCCAGAGAAATGAAGGCTTGTGTTCACATAAAAAACCATGCAGGGGTGCTTATAGCAGATCCACTCATCAGAGCCTGAAATTGGAAGCAAACACCCTACAAGACATGGATAACTGAATATGCCGTGGTGCGTCTGTGCCATGCAATACCACTCAGCTGCGACAGAAGCAATCTATCAAACTAGTGACACAGTAATGACATGGATGTGCCCAGAGATTTGTGCTGTGTGCAACAAGCTGACCCCAAAGGTCCCACACGGTGTGACTCCGTTTACGTAACACTCCTGAAACGATAAAACTAAAGAAAGGGAGATGGGTTAGTGGTTGCCAGGATTTAAGGAGAGTTTAGGGCTGGAAGGAAGTGGAAGTGGAGATGGCCTTAAAAGGGCAGCATGGGGGATCCTTTGCTTGATGGACAAGTTCTATATATTGACTGTATCAGTGTTAATACCCCTGATGGTGCTATTGTATTATACATATTTCTGCAAGATGGTCTCATTGGGAGAAACTTGTAAAGGGTATGTCGGATCCCTCTAAATTGTTTCTTTCAACTGCACGTGAATCTACAGTTATACATAAGATAACAAAGAGAAGACAACTCTTCCCAGTTTGCTGTGCTGTGCTATGCTCAGTCATGTCCAATTCTTTTTGACCCCATGGACTATAGTCCACCAGGCTCCTCTGTCCATGGGATTTTCCCAGTAGGAATACTGGAAGAGATTGCCATTTCCTTCTCCAGGGGATCTTCTTGACTCAGGGATCAAACCTGCATCTCTTGCATCTCAGCAACAAGGATTAAAAGAAAATCTTGGATCCTAGCCATGCCACAGACCTAGGGAGCAGCCAGTTCATGTTGCAGTAAGAGATAAAGGATTCCAATAGTAATAGAAAAGGAGGAAAACAACATTTAGTAGAACTGGGAGAAAGTCACAGAGGCTTGAAACAGCATCGTGTGTTCAGGGAACTTTCAACATTTCAGAAGCCAGAGGTTACGGGGTGAGTGTGGAGAGGTAAGCAGAGCAAGGTCACCAGGGGTGGGCGGCCATGCGGGGAGACTAGGGGTTGACCCAGGCTTTTGCCCCTGCTGTTCACCCAAGAATATAAGACTCAAGTCCCATCAGTATGCACACCTATCTTTTCAATCTCTTTGATTTATCACCATCCAATATTCAAATGGCCAAAGCCAACAATGGCAACACAAGCGTCAAGATGATGTTTTCTGTGCCTACCATCTGGAGTTTAGGATTTTTTGCTTAAATCCATCCCTTATCAAAATGTACTTTAATGAAAGCTTCTAAAATTAAACTTCTATAACTTGAGTGCTATAAATAACTGTGCTATTATCATTTTAAGCCTTTTTTTTAAAAAAAAATCATGATGTGAAAAGTTTTGTTCTCTGTTTAGAAAGCTTTCTATTGCTGATAATCAGCTGACAGTGATCTGGGCAAGGAAAGTTTTCTGAAATTATATAATATTATCATCACTTAAAACCAGATAAGCCAGACAAGAAAATCCCTTCAGTTCAGTTCAGTTCAGTTCAGTCGCTCAGTCGTGTCCGACTCTTTGCGACCCCATGAATTGCAGACGCCAGGCCTCCCTGTCCATCACCAACTCCCGGAGTTCACCCAGACTCACGTCCATCGAGTCAGTGATGCCATCCAGCCATCTCATCCTCTGTCGTCCTCTTCTTCTCCTGCCCCCAATCCCTCCCAGCATCAGAGTCTTTTCCAATGAGTCAGCTCTTTGCACGAGGTGGCCAAAGTACTGGAGTTTCAGCTTCAGCATCATTCCCTCCAAAGAAAATCCCTTAGGGTTTAAAAATAATTGCCCTTAAAAATAAAATCACACTTTTTAACTTGGCAAAGTTGAAAAAAAATGTAATCACATAATGAAGGGAAATTATAATTGGATTATGAAAACATTGAAATATGTCCAAAGTAACAAGCAAGATTATGCTATCCTTAAAATACAAATTAAAATTGAATCAACTGAATTTTGTGGTTTACTTTTCCAGCACGTTTCCTCTTTGTAATCCCCTATTAATTACACTATTTAAAAATATTCAACTTAAAAAAAAATCAGTGAGTGGCACAATGCCGCAAAATATAAAATCAAATAGGTCCCCAGCTAGCTACGCTGTAGTTTTTGTGAAGGACCAGCAGCCGTCTGAGAAACAGGCATCACCGTGCTGCGTAGCTTTCTCGTCCGTCTCCTCAATCCTGGCGGAAATGGCGTCTTACTCATGGCTGGCCAGTGTCTCAAACAGTGCCTGGCATGGAAAATACTCAACAAAAATGTCTGCCAAAGAGATGAACCTTCCTAAGAAGCTGAAAACTGCCTGTAATATAACGGTAATCTTAGCAGAGGGGACATCCAAGAGAGAGACCGTGGTGGACAGTGGTTAAGAGCTGGCAGCCAACTGGGCTGTCAGGCAATGTGGTCACGGGGCTGCCAAGCTGAGTTGGAGGTCAACCTCAGCTATTGGGTTGGCCAAAGAATTTGTTCGGCTTTTCCTATAAGCTATTATGAACGAACCAACCCAAAACTCTCTTTAAAGATCTTTTTTTAAAAAAAAATTTTTTTTTGAGCAGTTTGAGGGTCATAGCAAAATTGAGAGGAAGGTATAGAGATTTTCCATTAACCCCCTGCCCCTCCCCACATGCATCATCTCCCCAGCATCCCCATCAGAGAGGTATCTGTGTTATAACTGATGAACCCACACTGACACATCACAATCACCCAAAGCCCGTGGTTTGTATTAGCATTCATTCTTGGTATTGCCCAGTCTGTGATTAAACATATAATGACATGCACCGCAATGGATGGCACCACACAGAGTATTTTCACCATCCTGGGCTACTTGCCAGGGTGTTATGAGCCCATCATCACCCATGATACTTGCATAAAAGTCTTATTTCACTCCATAGAGCTTTAGACTTTTAGAGCCAGAAAGACATGTAAAAAAAAATGTTTAATTGGATCTGTTTCACAGATGAGAAAACGTGGTTATTGTAATCATCAATCATCCTCTTCACTATCTGAATGGATCCGAAGCCGTGTGATAATTTCACAGCTCTTTCACACGTATTCAATAATTTCATTCTCTCCAACTACCCTGTAAAATGGGTGCAGGAAAGTCTCACTCTCTCTGAGAAAATAGAAATTTCAGAATTTAAGTGATTTGCCTGAGGTAGTGGGGCCAGGCTGGAAGCCAGGTCATGTGCTTCTCGCCCAAAACAGACAGGAGTGATCATGTGATGTAATTAACATGGCAATGAACTTAGGAGGTTCTGTGGTCAGTATGTTTCTAACCAGACCAGTCTCTGGCTTCCAGCGTTAGTCTCGAAACAAAGTTCCTATTAATGTGGACTGTCATTAGTCCTGGGTCCTTGCTGGATGAAGCCAGATCCTCCTCTGAGATAATCCTTCCTGCCTTTGCTAGAGAAAGAGAAAAAGATTGAAGGCTCTATGCATGAAAGAACATGAATTTACAGATGTCCCTCTGAAATTCCAGCATGCAGAGTACATCATGAGAAATGCTGGGCTGGAAGAAGCACAAGCTGGAATCAAGACTGCCGGGAGAAATATCAATAACCTCAGATATGAAGATGACACCACCCTTATGGCAGAAAGTGAAGAGGAACTAAAAAGCCTCTTGATGAAAGTGAAAGAGGAGAGTGTAAAAGTTGGCTTAAAACTCAACATTCAGAAAACTAAGATCATGGCATCTGGTCCCATCACTTCATGGGAAATAGATGGGGAAACAGTGTTAGACCTTACTTTTTGGGCTCCAAAATCACTGCAAATGGTAATTGCAGCCATGAAATTAAAAGACACTTACTCCTTGGAAGGAAAGTTATGACCAACCTAGACAGCATATGCAAA
>NW_011494715.1:4768754-4769486 GCF_000754665.1 Bison bison bison | reverse complement strand
AGAAATAGAGGAAAACAACAGAATGGGAAAGACTAGAGATCTCTTCAAGAAAGTTAGAGATACCAAGAGAAAATTTCATGCAAACATGGGCTTGATAAAGGACAGAAATGGTATGGACCTAACAGAAGCAGAAGATATTAAGAAGAGGTGGCAAGAATACACAGAAGAACTGTACAAAAAAGATCTTCACGACCCAGATAATCACGATGGTGTGATCACTCACCTAGAGCCAGACATCCTGGAACGTGAAGTCAAGTGGGCCTTAGAAAGCATCACTATGAACAAAGCTAGTGGAGGTGATGGCATTCCAGTGGAGCTATTTCAAATCCTGAAAGATGATGCTGTGAAAGTGCTGCACTCAATATGCCAACAGATTTTGAAAACTCAGCAGTGGCCACAGGACTGGAAAAGGTCAGTTTTCATTCTAATCCCAAAGAAAGGCAATGCCAAAGAATGTTCAAACTCCCACACAATTGCACTCATCTCACATGCTAGTAAAGTAATGCTCAAAATTCTCCAAGCCAGGCTTCAGCAATATGTGAACTGTGAACTTCCAGAGGTTCAAGCTGGTTTTAGAAAGGGCAGAGGAACCAGAGATCAAATGGCCAACATCTGCTGGATCATGGAAAAAGCAAGAGAGTTCCAGAAAAACATCTATTTCTGCTTTCTTGACTATGCCAAAGCCTTTGACTGTGTGGATCACAATAAACTGTGGAAAATTCTGAAAGAGAT
>NW_011494715.1:4766751-4768550 GCF_000754665.1 Bison bison bison | reverse complement strand
GAGATCCAACTAGTCCATTCTAAAGGAGATCAGCCCTGGGTGTTCTTTGGAAGGAATGATGCTAAAGCTGAAACTCCAGTACTTTGGCCACCTCATGCGAAGAGTTGACTCATTGGAAAAGACTCTGATGCTGGGAGGGATTGGGGGCAGGAGGAGAAGGGGATGACAGAGGATGAGATGGCTGGATGGCATCACTGACTCGATGGACGTGAGTCTGGGTGAACTCCGGGAGTTGGTGATGGACAGGGAGGCCTGGCGTGCTGCGATTCATGGGGTCACAAAGAGTCGGACACGACTGAGTGACTGAACTGAACTGAAGAAAGGACTCTCTGCTTCCTAAATACACAAGTAGTATGTGTAATGTGTGCATGGGAAGTCACTTGAGTCACGTCCAACTCTGTGCGACCCTGTGAACTCTAGCCCTCCAGGCTTCTCTGTCCATGGGATTCTCCAGGCAAGAATACTGGAGTGGGTTGCCATGGCCTCCTCCAGGGGATCTTTCCAACCCAGGGACTGAACCCAAGTCTCTTACGTCTCCTGCACTGGCAGGCAGGTTCATTACCACTAAGGCCACCTGGGAGCCCTAGTGGTAAAGGGCCTATATTTGTAATACATGAGGCCAAAATAATAAATACTAACATATTTCTAGGGCATTTACTACGTAGAATTTACCCTATGCCGAGTGATTTATAGATTTTTTAAATTTCACTGCCAGCACTTTTGGGAAATACTTGGTACTATCTCCATTATAACAATGCAGAAACAGGCTTAGAAGTTACGTTTCCAATCATAGTTCTCTCCCAGCTATGTAAGGAAATAATCAGCATATTAAATAGATCTTTAAATATCATTTATACCATCATAACATGAAGAAAAATGATTAAAAACAGCACTTATGGAAGGAGCTGTTTGAGTGGAAATCCTATTGATTTTGTTCTCGTCCCTTGATCTTGAACTAGAACTCACACAAAGAAAAGCACGCTGGAACTTCCCTGGGGGTCCAGTGGTTACGACTCTGCACTTCCACTGCAGTAGGCAAGGGCCTTTTACATCACGTCCAGGAAGTGCTTATCCTCTTCCTCCTCGTTAAGAGTTCATATAAGATCTCATTCATTCCAGTCCCGTTTATGATCATGGAATGGGAGGCCATCCCTCTGGTAAGAAAGGAAGATGGTTTGAGTGACTGTAGCCACCAACCCACCACCCTCGCTGGAGGGAAAGAACATGTGCTTGGCATCAAGAAGGTTTGGTTCCAACTTCGGCCCCAACACCACATAACCCTGAGTAAGCCCTTCATCCTTCTTAAGCTTCATTTTCCCTGTATTAATATGGACAAAAGGAAGCCATATCCATGTGCGGGACATGGTGCGGACTGCATACATATTTTCTATATAAATAGATAATTCTCTGAGTCATTGACCCATGTGATTCCACCCTGGAGGAGCCACGCATTCAAAAAAGCTTAGCTCACATGCCCCCTGCAAACACCCACACCACAGGATTAAAAAGAGACATACTTCACCCGCACGCCTCTGGAAGAACATCAAAGGAGACCCAGTTCCTATCCACAGCCCCAACCGCAGCCTGTTTTCCTTCCTTCCCTTCTGTCCAGCGTTTCTGATTTAAGACCCGCAAAACGGGTCCCTACTCGTCCTCAGCCTGGGCGGACACATCCTCCGTGTTCCGGATCCCCGTCTCGGTGTCGCACGTGGAATGGAGCTAGTCTCTAGGCCAGCCCTCCCTCTCTGCCTCCCTCCCGAGTCCCGTCCGGTCACCTGAAGACCACAATTCGTGGAGGT
>NW_011494715.1:4765735-4766651 GCF_000754665.1 Bison bison bison | reverse complement strand
GCGCCCGCCCCACCCCCACCGGCCGCAGCTGTGAAGCCGGGATGGGGGCGGGGGCGGGGGGAGACACTGACTGGCAGTGACTTGATTTCGCTTGGTGGCTCGGAGTTGGGAGGCTCGTGAGCCCTCTTCCATGAGTGAGCCGCGCTGTGCCTCAGACGGACAGCGGAGAATGGGGCTCACTGCTGATCTGTGTTCTCTGTCCGCAGGGCGACAGCGGGGGGCCTCTAGCCTGTACCCAAGAATCTGGCAAGAAGTGGTACCACGTGGGCATCATCAGCTGGGGAAGGTCCTGTGGCCTGAAGAACACTCCAGGAATATACACCTTGTTAGAAAACTACCACTCCTGGATTAAGAAGGTGACTGAGTTAGAGGGAAGGCCCTTTAGAGCCGAGCAAATGGTAGGGACTTCCAAACAAAAAGCAAAGGTCTCTCGTGCCTCAGAATTCCCGAAGCCAGGCAGCCCCACACTCTGGCTGCTCCTCTGCCTTCTGCCCTATGCGACGTTCTAAGCTATTTTTCTACTAATAATAAAACAGATGCTATTCTTTAATCGAGGAGGACGTGTGAACGTGAGCCACCAGCAGGGGGACTGGCTACAGGTCAGAGGCTAAGGGCTTAGAACTGAGGCTGCAGACAGCAAACCGGAAGTCAGGTGGGCTGGAGAGTTTAGGGACTGGTCTTTGAGTCCCTGTAGTAGTCATGACTCTTTTCATTGCAGATGAGTTACCAAGCTCAAACCATCTAAAGCCAGAGAGTGTTGCTTATAGGTGTATATAACAGAAAAAAAAACAAAAACAAAATCGAAGAACAAGAGTGTTGCCTTCAGGTTTATGGCTGGACCCAGGAGCTCAGCAGATGTGACTGGGGCTGTTTCTCCAAAAGGGCTTCCAAGAAATGGCCGCAATGGCCCCTAGTA
>NW_011494715.1:4759706-4765635 GCF_000754665.1 Bison bison bison | reverse complement strand
GGCCTCTAGTACCTTCGGTTTGCATCCCACCAGCTTAGCAGCTCCCAAAGAGAGAGCCACGTTCCTGAAAATTCCAGCAGAACTCCTGGCCTCCCTTACTTGATACAGAGGCCATGCCCACTGCCGCTCCAATTGCTGTGGCACATTCCTAGGCTAGGCCTGAGTCACGTGCCCACAGGAGCAGGCAAAGGGCCAGCCACCTAAAACAGTGTGCCCTGATAGTGAGTACGGGTGGTGCCCCCGACACACAGAAATCAGGGTGCTGGGGACACATCAGTGGGACTGGGTACTGGAGATGGCCCTTGATACTGGACCTTCTGGCTGACCTACCTCTTGGACAGTCGAATCTCAGGCGCTCAGGAGCGCCTGAAGGAATGACGTCCAGAGACCGTTGCCTTCAGACCACTGGAGGAGCAGGGTTAGAGTGGGACAAGGGAGATCTGGCAAGTGTTTTCTCTCGCAGCCTCTTTCTGCAGAAGTATCACCCATGCTGTATGTCCGGGAAAAGCCCAAGATTCCCTTCAAAGCTTTTCTATTGTATCTTGAGTCGGAGCCCAGGGCACCCAATAGGGCCCAAAGCCAGAGGGAAGAGGCACAAAAGGCAGCACCGAGCTGTTCAGTCTTATCTTGAGAGGCAAAATACCGGAGTGGGTTGCTGATTTCCTCTTCTGGGGGATCGTCCAGACTCAGGGATCGAACCCTCACCTCAGCAGGTGGATTCTTTACCAACTGAGCCACCTGGAAAGCCCTTTTCACCCTAACCTGGGCAACAACTTCATTTTGGACGCGAGGGAGGAGAGGGAGAGAGTGACAGGCAGAGCAGGGCAGGCGGGTGGAGAAGGAGGTGGGGTGGTGAGGGGTGGGATGGCAGGGCTGTGGGGGGCGAAGGAGCCGTGTTTCCTGCCATCTCTGCTGTCCATCATCCCCTCCTGGAGGGGAAATCAGTATTCCTCCCTCTGGTCCTCTCCCCAAATGTTCTGTATTTAGAAAAGAAAGAGCAAACCCTGACAAATGCATATTGTTTTCCAACTAAAAATGCCACATCCGCTTCCGCCCCCACACAGATGTCAGCCCCTCTTCCTGGCTGCCCGGGTGTTGGTGTCGCTGGCCCGGGCACTCTGCCACCGCCCCTGGCATCGCCCGCTGTGAGCGCAGATGGAGCCCACGAACTGGACGGCTGGCCTCCCCTCGAGGTCGCCTGGTTTCCTGAGAAACAGATTCTCTGCAGTTTCTTGCAGGAGGAGCATTTCCAACTCAAAACTCTTCTGGCCTCCTCTCCCACCCCCCACACCCCTCCCTGCCACACACACACACACACACAACTCACTTGTTTGGAAAGTGTCCACTCAGTGTCGTGTTCGACCCTTTGCAACCCCATGGACTGTAGCCCACCAGGCTCCTCTGTCCATGTGATTCTCCAGGCAAGAATACTGGAGTGGGTTGCCATTTCCTTCTCCAGGGGATCTTCCCCACCCAGGGATCGAACCTGTGTCTCCTGCATTAGCAGGTAGATTCTTTAACACTGAGCCACCTGGGAAGCCTGAACCTTTTATTCTTCCTGTTGAAAAGCACCTTCTCCCCCAACCCTTTTGCCTGTGGACGTGAAAGGGCAGAGAGGACCACTTCCACTGCTCAGATGAGGAAGTTGAGGCTCAGTGAAGAAAAGGTGTTCACTGAAAGTGAAGAGGGCTAAGAGCCAGCATTAGGGGGAGGCGTGCTAGAGCCCCCAGGGCACCCCAGGAGCCCCTCACTCCACCATGGCATGAGTTCTAATTCCACTGCTTCCTTGCTGCAGAAGTCAGGAATGCTCAGAGTCCACAGCCTTCTGGCTCCCAGCTGAGCAACTCTGAGCAGACAGAAAACACACTGTGCAGCTCTGCTTGTTACTAAAGTCTGCTGTGTGCAGAATAACTCCTATATGCCAACCACACTTTTAAATACTCTTCTATGTATTAAGAGGAGAAGGCAATGGCACCCCACTCCAGTACTCTCGCCTGGAAAATCCCATGGATGGGGAAGCCTGGTAGGTTGCAGTCCATGGGGTCGCTGAGGGTCGGACACGACTGAGCGACTTCACTTTCACTTTTCACTTTCATGCACTGGAGAAGGAAATGGCAACCCACTCCAGTGTTCTTGCCTGGAGAATCCCAGGGACGGGGGAGTCTGGTGGGCTGCCATCTCTGGGGTCCCACAGAGTCGGACACGACTGAAGTGACTTAACAGCAGCATGTATTAAGATCCCCCTCAGGGGACTTCCCTAGTGATCCAGTGGCCAAGACTCTGCACTTCCAATGCAGAGAGTGTGGGTTCCATCCCTGGTTGCAGAACTAAGATCCACCCTGCCTCTGGACACTGTCCAAGACAAGGACACGGACCCATGAGTCTGATACCTGGGTTCAGGTATCCCTCACTCTTTGAGGAATTGGATCCAGCTGGTTCAAATCCTGTGTCCTCCTTGGTCAAAGGGATTTCTAGAGAAGGTTAGAGAGTAAAAACCCATGATTTCACGTTTGCAAAGAATGTCAAGGCAATATGTCAGCTCTTTATCCTGGATCCTGAAAGAGCAATAGGGCAGTGAAGGAGGCTCCTGCTTCCTCTCCAGATTGTGGTTCTTCCACCGGGAACATGGAAGCCATCAGTCGATAAACCACTCAGTCAACACACAGTGTTAGGCACCCACATGCCCCTAGGTCTAGGCATATCACTCTGATCAAGGTAGACATGGTGAATGCCTCTTTGGAGCTTGCACTGGGGTAGGGAAGCCAGCAATGGACAGGAAATGACAGAGGGGCAAATCTCACTAAAGGGAAGCCCAGTGTTCCATGTTGCTAACCTTCTTTTTTTTTAGTCGGTGTATAGTTGCTTTACAGTGGTGTGTTGGTTTCTGCTGTACAATAACCTGAATCAGCTATGTGTATACATGTGTCCCCTCCCTCTCCAGCCTCCCTCTCACCCCTCTAGGTCATCACAAAGCACCGAACTGAGCTCCCTGTACTATACAGCAGCTTCCCATTATCTAAATATTTTACACATGGCAGGGCTTCCAGGGGCCTCAGCTGGTAAAGAACCCACCTGCAATGCGGGAGACCTGGGTTCGATCCCTGGGTTGGGAAGATCCCCTAGAGAAGGCAACACCCACTCCATTGATTATACTGGACAGTGTAGTCAATGGGGTCGAAAGAGTTGGACACCACTGAGCAACTTTCACTTTCACTTTACAAGAGGCAATGTATGGCTGTCAATGCTGCTCTCTCAGTTCATCCCACCTTCTCCTTCCCCTCACTGCGTCTGTCAATGCTGCTCTCTCAGTCCATCCCACCTTCTCCTTCCCCTCACTGCGTCCACGAGTCCAGTCTGTTCTGAGTCTGCAACATTCTACAGTTCCTCCGGGATTCAGGGAGGCCCTGTGCTTAACGTTGTTTGCAGTCTGCAGTCATCTCTGAGAGCAAGACTAGCAATGGATATGCTCCACTTGCGTGGCTGGGGTGAGTAGAGTACTGGGGATGGACACGAACCTGCAGACCGTGAGAGGACAGGATGATCTACCTAAGAAAGGGCGTGTGGTCCCGCGGAAAAGATGACGATGGAGAGGGCAGGGGTCTGACCTGGGGACCGTTGCCTCATGCTGCCTTTAGAGGTACCTGGTCCCCTCCACCCATCCCAAGCCCACTACACGATACAGGACGACAGGCTTTTAACAATGACATTCAACGAACGTGAGATGGTGAGAACACACGAAGGGCTGGCCCTTGCTAAACAAAGAATAAAACCGACAAGCTTTCTGAGCGACTGACCATCAAAGCTTTGTGCAGCCCGACAAAACAGGGCGGTCTTGGGGCCAGCCTCAGCCACTGCTGCATTCAGAATAAATACAGATTTCACTCCAGAAACTTTGAGGTACGTCGGAGGTCTTCACTGGAAGTTTTCTTGAAGGGGAGAAGAAGAGAGAACACTGGATTCACAGCCACACTTGACACAAATTATCTGGTAGCAGCCCTCTTTCCCCAAATGCACATTTCACAGCAGCTGCTCAGCTTCATCTCTCTTGATCTTCCAATTCCCACCCTGCCTGGTCTTCCTCCCCTATCCCCCTCCTGCCTCTCCCAAGGGCAAAAGCCCTTCCCCACCTTCTTCTCTTCCCTGCCTATTGTAAATAGTGCTGGTAAGAACATGAATGTGGAATCTAGAAAACGGTACAACAAATCTTAATTATGTTGAATTGGTTCATGGTGCTTTTCAGGTCTACTATGTCCTTCTACTTTTCTAAATATTCATTCTATTAATTTTTGAGAATTTAATATTGAAATTCCAACTAAAAATCTTAATTTATCTTCTTAAAAAATGATTGTAATATATAGTGAAACTGGCTTTCCCTGGTTGCTCAGCTGGTAAAGGATCTGCCTGCAATGCAGGAGACCCCGGTTCAATTCCTGGGTTGGGAAGACCCACTGGAGAAGGGATAGGCTACCCTCTCCAGTATTCTTGCGCTTCCCTGGTGGCTCAGATGGTAAAGAATCTGCCTGCAATGTGGGAGACCTGGGTTGGGAAGATCCCCTGGAGGAGGGCATGGCAACCCACTCCAGTACTCTTCCCTGACGAATCCCCATGGACAGAGGAGCCTGGCGGGCTACAGTCCATGGGGTCACAAAGCGTTGGACACGACTGAGCAACCAAATTACATGTAACAAGCAACTAAACTACATGTAACTTTGTTCTACATTTTTCAAGCTTCCTGTAAAAAGTATTAGCATACTTTCATAATTTAAAAAATAAAAAGAAAAAAAAGAAAAACAGTACAGATGAACATAGCAACACAGGCATAGAAAACAAGCGTGTGGATAGCAACAGGGGAAGGGGAAGTGGGAGGAACTGGGAGATTGGGACTGACATCGGCACACTTTGGATACTACACATAAAATAATTACTAATGAGAACCTACTGTAAAGCACAGGGAACTCCACTCAATGCTCTGTGGTGACCTAAATGGGAAGGAAGTCCAGAAGAGAAGGGAATGTATGTGGAGCTGATTCACTCTGCTGTACGGCAGAAACTAACGCAAGATTGTAAAGCAACTCTACGCCAGTGAAAATTTGAAAAAACAATTGCCTTCCACATGCTATGAAAGCTAAATTAGAAATCTGTCTTTGACTTCACTGCTGTGAAATGAGTATCTCAGTGATTCCCAGGGTTGAAGTCCCATAATGAGAGAACCGGAAGGGCTGTTAAAAAGATGGAAAACCTGACACCCACAGAGGAAGGTGAGTTGCCCAAGGTCCCCCAACAGCTTCATGGCAAAGTCAGGTTTTGAGTTCCGACAGCCTGATTCGGTCGCTGGCACTCAAGTCTCGGGGAGGGACACCATGGGCCCAGAGGTCAGCCGTGGTCACCCACTAAGGGTCACACAGCCGAAGCCCAGCAGGCACGGAGAGCCCTGCAGTGAATGAAGCGCCCTGTGTGGACTTAATCTCTGTGCTCGGTAGACATGGCTGCAGTGAGGAGCAGGAAGGGCTGTGGCCTTGGACCTACATACAAGTCTCAGACCATCTGTGGGGAAGGACAGAGCTTGTGGGCTCTTGTTTTAAATTTCTAACTTCTTGCAAACCAATACTTACATACAATATAAGACAATTTGATCACTAGAAAAATGAACCACAAAATGAACGTATACAAGTTCAAACTTGTATTATTCGTATTAGATGCAACTCACATAAAATCACCCTGTTAAACAGTTCTGAAGGTTTCTAAACATTTCCTCTCCATTTCTGACCTTGTCCTGGGCCAGGAACGAGTTGTTTGCTGACCAACGGTGGTCCGTGTTCCACTCTTGGAGAAGTATTTCCCCGAAAGATCCAGACTTGAATTACTGAGAGGTAAAGGGCTTCCCTTGTGGCTCAGCTGGTAAAGAATCTGCCTGCAATGCAAGAGACCC
>NW_011494715.1:4759373-4759522 GCF_000754665.1 Bison bison bison | reverse complement strand
CTAGACACGACTGAGCGACTTTCAATTCAATTCAATTCAAAGGGCCACTGCAATGAGAAACCCACTGGCCACAACTAGAGAAAGCCTACGCAAAGCAACGAAGACCCAGTGCAACCAAAAATAAATACATAAAATTTTAAACAATTTAA
>NW_011494715.1:4751549-4759185 GCF_000754665.1 Bison bison bison | reverse complement strand
AAGTAGGGGGCCCCTGACTTTCTAAAGTCTAGGAGATCACATTAAAATATGGGTTAGATTGAAATGTGATGCATGAGTCATCATTTGAATTGAGACTCTACAGACTTATGTATTATTCATTGTCTTGAGCAATAAAAACTCACAAAATGCCAAAGTGCCCTCAGGCCCCAGAATAGCTTAATTGGGCACCATTGCTCTGTGCTGCAAAGCCGCTATTTAATTCTGAGTTCTGCAGTTTTACATCAGAACAGGCCCAGGAAGAGGCCGTTTTCCGTCTTTGGTCCCTGGCGCCTCTGCTCAAGTGCAGGAAGTATGTAGCATCCTTCCAAAGTGCTGTCCCCGGATCACCCAGGGACTCAGGTGCTGGGTGAGCAGCTGCCGGCACAGTCGAGGAGGGGAAAGGTCCTCTGGGGTGGGAAGAGAAGAGTCCGATTGGTGTCACCCACACCAGGGAGGCAGGCAGGCCTGGGTTCTCTGTCCTGAGCTGGCCTTGATGGCCGTGGAGGGTCAGGTCCAGAATTACCCTGACCGAGACTCAGGGCTTAGCCCCAGGAACATAAGCACTTCTGCCCCAGGTTCCTGGTCTGTGAGACAGGGGGATTGTCACGAGCACTGCCAAGGCCAATGCCAGGCCATGATGACGCAGAGGCAGTGATGCAAAGCCAGGTGTGGGCAACACTCAGGAAAACCCAACTCCTGTATGGGGCAAAGCTAAGTGCCAAGACCTCAGGCTGGGCTGGGGGGGCTTGGTGAGTGCTCACTCCTTCTCCCACCCCTCCCTGGCCTGGACTTGAGTTTCCTTGAAGTTCTCTGTATTGTTCAACTTGAATGCCACCCATGACGGGGAATTCACCCCCCACAGGAAGGCCTCCTCAGCTATGTACAGCTTTGACCTGGAGAACAAGGTCTCAGGCTGAGCTGCATTGACTCCCCATGGGTCTCACCCCAGCACTGGGTGCGGCTCCTGGGGGGCCACCCAGACTGTTGTGGGCACCCTCGAAGACCACTCTTCTGACTTTAGGGAGTCCTGGCTTCTGTAAGCTGCATATCCTAGCTCCCTGTCACATCTCCTAAGTATACTTCTACAATCGGCAACATCTTGTCACGCAGAACACATTCCCAGGGGAGATGCCTTCCAGGGTGAGAGCCATCCCCCTCCTGCTGCTGTGGGGCCTCTTTGTGGACCCCAAGGGGGGCCCCACCAGCTCTTCCAGAACCATAGAATGTGTGTGCAAAGCCGACCTCAGTGTCCTCAACTGCCTTCTTTTTCTTTTCTTGACACATGACTGTCCCTCCCTCAGTCCCGGGCCCTGTTGGTCCTTCTGTTGCTCCTACCGACCCCCACTCTGGGATGGACTCACAACTAAAGCCTCAAGCTCCGCACTTCCCCTCTCTTCCGTTTCGTTCTGAGCAATTCAGCCCCAAACCCCTGATGTGGCACAGAGCGCTGCTGTGCCTTCAGTTCAAGGACAGGAGGGTCTCAGGACTGCGTGGGGACAGCAGGGTCCATGGGAAAGGGGGCTGGGTGAGGGGTGTAGGAGCCCACATGGGGTGGGGAGGGTGGTCCGAGCCTGGCTGGGGTGGCAGCATGTCCGTATGGCAGGACAGGTGACACAGGAAGTCAGGGTCCAAGCCAGGGGTCCCTGGCCAGGGGGCCTGACATCCAGGAACATTCTACAAAATAGCTGGAACAAAATCTACAGAAGTACTGAGGCTGTGGAAATCAAAGAAAAATGGAGGAGTTGTCCCAGGAAAAGAAGACCAAAAGGAAGTGACAATTCAGGATAGCGCATCATTCTAAATGGATCCTTTGGCTCTGAAAGACATTATCAGGCCAGTTGGTAAAGCCTCAGTGAGGTCTGAGGATTCCAAGGATGGATATATCAGCATGCATCTCCTGGTTGTCGAGGAGAGTGTCCTTGTTTGTAGACACATACACATGGATAGAAAATCAGGTCAGCAACTTACACTCCAATGAGCAGGAAGGAAAAGGCTTTCTTATATAATTGTACTTTCTATTTTTCTGTAATTTTATAATTGCTTGATTTTTTTTAAGTAGATGATTTCAAAACTGGCACTGAATTAGAGCTTCCCTGATCCTCCATTGTATTTATGAGAAGAGGACAAAGTTGCAGAGAGGTTAAAGCAACTTGAGCGTGGTCACACAACTGGTAGGTGTGAGTCGTGGCTCCCAAACTCTCCTTTCAAGTCTTATGATTGAATCTAGTCCATGTGCTTCATTTTCCAGGTTAAGAAACTCGGGCACCAGGGCCATGAAGAGACTTACCCCAAAATGAGCTGAACGCATTTCAGGTGGCAGGTTAATTTGGGCAAATTTGGAGAGTCTCTAAGTGTCTGAAATTGATCTCTGGGTGCTGGTCTGCTCCATCCATGTGCCCAGAAAATTCTCACAGGTGTTGGTTTGAAGCCATTCCTCTCAGACAGGAAGTCCTCTGCTACTTGCTAGGGGCTTTCAGTTTGTTGCCAAAGTGGTTATGGTATATGGAGCTACTGTGCCTGCAGGGGTCTGTAGGGGTCTCTGGGGGTTTTCTGCCCTCTTAGTCACTGACAGCCTGAGACCTTGCCCTTCCAGGAGGCAGCCTTATCTCTGGCAATTCTGAAGAGGCAGAATAGCATCCAGAGTGTCTCTAAGGAGAACACAAGCCCATGGAGAAAGAAGCCGACGAGTGCCTGCTAGGGGGCAAGGGTGGGAGCTGAACTGTTTCCCCCAACATTCGTATGCTGAGGTTCTAGCCCCCAGGACATCAGAATGTGACTGTAGTAAGAGACAGAGCCTTTCGAGAGGTGATTAAGGTCACAGGAGGTCACTGGAGTGGACCCTGATCTGCTGTGACTGGTGTCCTTGTGAGAAGAGAGGATGGGGACATAGACACAGAGAGACAACCCTGTGAGGACCCAGGGAGAAGCTAGTTGTCTGCACGCCAAGGAGAGAGGCCTCAGGAGAAACCTAACCTGCTGACACCTTGACCTCGGACGTCCAGCCTCCAGAGCTGGGAGAACATGAACTTCTGTTGTTGAAGCCCCGGCTCTATGGGACTTTGTTCTGTCCTCCTGACAGATTAGCACAGCAGGAGTGAGGAATGCTGGAGGAATGACTTTTCTACAGACCACAGGCTCTTTGCACAGATCCCCTCTGCCCACACTAAAATGTCACCTTCCCTCTATGACCGCACCAGGTGACACTCTTCCCATCGGGACCCAAATCAACAGAAGCAGAGAACAGTACGCTCAGTCTGGAGTCAGAAGTCCCAGCACATCCACTTAGGAGTTGTGTGGTCTTCTGCAAGTCACTTAAGCTTACTTAGACCCAGTTTCCTTATGTAAAAATAGGATTCATAGTTTCTGCCCTAGTCTTTCATAGAATTGTTGAGAAGATCAAATGTAGAAACTAATAGAAGTAATAAAGCAGATTATACATGCAATGAATTGCTACCGATGAGAGAAATACTATAGTTGGGGCTTCCCAGGTGACGCTAGTGGTAAAGAACCTGCCTGCCAATGCAGGAGATGTAACAGACATGGGTTCAATCCCTGGACTGGGAAAGATGCCCTGGAGGAGGGCATGGCAACCCACTCCAGTACTCATGCCTGGAGAATGCCATAAGCAGAGGAACCTGGTGGGCTATGATCCATAGGGTTGCAAAGAGTCATACACGACCGAAGTGACTTAGCACAGCACACAGCACTCAATACTATAGTATTCATAATTTTTTAAATGTATTCACTGAATTTCTACTTCAGTTAGAAAATGAAAACACCATCTCCAGAGTTTATAATCCAGGAGGGACTATGAGAGTTACACACATAAAGCCATGTAAAGGATGGCACGCAATGAAATACTGTCAACAAACAGAAATTGTGTGCTCAGAGGAAGAAAGTCATCACAATCTGATGTGCCTTATTGTTGCTCATTCATTCTTCAAACACTTCCCGGGAGACGTTATGTGCCAGCCTGTTCTAACCCAGGGATAGAGCTGTGAACAGAACTGGAAACACTCAGAAAGCCTAGGTTCTAGGCTAGGTTCAGAGTTTTGCAGAATGAATAGGACTCATTAGGTTATTCTAGGGGAGGGCTTCAGAGGTATAGGAATACAGCCAGCAGACAGTGGGATTGGCCCAGATGCGACTGCAATCCCCAGATACAGCCACCAGATGGCAGAGTGACTTCAGACAAAAAGTTCATCAAAGTTTGGGAAGAAATTTCTTTCTTCCTCCAAATGAGGAATGCTTGCACAGGTTTGGGATCTCCCAGAAGTCTAGGGGAGCAGAAGATACAGACTTCAGGGGTGAGAATGAAGAAGAGGCTCTTTGCCTAACAACTGGTGGGAGCTTTCCAGAGCCACTGGATTGGCCCTCAGAGGTGGGGCTCCGGGCTCAGAGCAGCCGTAGCCAATAGATATTCTTGAGGGAGCCTGGCCCCTGGGGGTCCTCTCAGGACTGGGAACTGACGAGTTGTTCCCCTTGCTCTGTGGATGGGTCACTTTGGGGTCCTCTCTTCCCTCTGCCCTAGGGAGCCAGGAATCTTGCCCTACAACTCCCCTGGTAATCTGCAAAGCCTGGGGGCTCCTTCTGCTGAGATGTTAGGCAGGGTGATGTTGGAGGCAGAAGCCCTGATTTGGCAGCATAGAGCAGAACCCCACTGCCCGAGCCTTCTTACTGTGCCAGAGTGTAAGACTTGGATCCTCAGAAAAACGAGTTTTTCCTCACTGTCCCCTCCACACAGCCCTCCGGGTCATATATCCATTCAAAACTTTCATGAATGATCTACACCACCAGGCAAGGGGCTTTCATTGTGGCTCAGTAGTAAAGAATCTACCTGCCAAAGCAAGTGATGTAAGAGACTTGGGTTCGCTCCCTGGGTTGGGAAGATCCCTTTGGGGTAGGAAATGGCAACTGGTTCCAGTATTCTTGCCTGGAGAATCCCATGGACAGAGGAGGCTGGCTAGCTACAGTGCAGGGGATCTCAAAGAGACACAACTGGGTAACAACACACACACACACACACAGACACACACACACACACTGCCCGTCTGTGTGCTGGGGACCCAGGAGTCCATGAGACAGGTCATTCACAGAACGGGCTGAAACTAGACTCCAAGGGCTGAATGCAGGCTGCTGCCCATGTGTGTTCACATTGTCCACAGCTGCTTTGTGCTACAAGGCAGAGATGAGTAGCCGTTACAGAGACCATATGGCCCACAGTCCTAAAGCATGTGCTATAGAAAATGTTTGCTGACTGCCCATCTTGGGGGAGAGACAAGGAAGTGAAGAGAGGATAACGTCACTATAAACAGAGCTGTGATGGAGGCAGGGCCACGATAAAGGTGGGCGCAGGTGAGAGATGAAGTTGAGTAGGTGAACAGACAGACAAATGGATAAAGATGTGGTACATACATACAATGGGATACTACTCAGCCATTAACAGGAATGAAATAATGCTCTTTGCAGCAACATGGATAGACGTGGAGATTCCCATACTAAGTGAAACAAGTCAGAGAAAGACAAATGTCATGATACCACTTACATGTGGAATCTAAAAAAAATGATACAAATGAACTTACTTACAAAACAAAAGCAGACTCACAGACTTAGAGAATGATCTTATGAATACTAGGGGAGAAGGGTTGGGGGAGATAGATTGGGAGTTTGGGATTGATATATACACATTACATATACTATATTTAAGATATATAACGATCAAGGACTTACTGTATAGCACAGGGAACTCTGCTCAATATTCTGTAATAGCCTAAATGGGACAAGAATTTGAATAAGAATAGATACATGTATACGTACAACTGAATCACTGCTGTACACCTGAAGTTAACACAACATTGTTAATCAGTTATGTTCTAATATAAAATAAAGATTGTTTTAAAAAGAGGAAAAAAGAGAGAGAGCTGTGTTAGAGGCAGGGCCGTGGTGGAAGCAGGGGCAGGTGAGAGATGAAGTTGAGTGGGAGGCTGGACGGGGGAGCATCCAGGTGGGCCTGTCTTTTTGGACCCCCGGGGGCCCCTGAAGCAGCCATGAGAAGCCATTGAAGGGCCATGAGCTGGAGTGACAAGATCCCATCCCAGGAACCACTGTGTGGAAAGTGGAGCAGGGGGAGACAACAGCAGAGGCAAGCAGCCCAGTGAGAGACTGTGGTGGCCCCATCTAGGACAGAGGAGAGAGGCCTGCAGGGGCCAGGAGCTGTGGGCACAGAGAAGGGCTAATCCTGGAAGGCTTTCTAGGGTGGGGGACAGAGAGGCAGGTCAGGGCTGAGTGTGTGTCCAGCCAGGATCCCCAAACTCTGGGGTCTCACGAGGCTCACCAAACCCTCCAGATGTGGTCGTGGAGGAGCCATGCAGATCACCGAGAGAAGTCCCTCGTTCGAAGGAGGGGAAATGAAGTCGGAGGCTTCCTGATGTGCGTTTCCAGGCTCTGGGCGGCAGCCTCCTGATGTTAGTGTCCGTGCTCCACACCCCGTTCTGGCTGAGTGTGGGGTGCGGGGTATTTTGCAGGAGTTTCCTAGCCAGTGACATTGGCATGGACCTCTTAGGATGGATGCCCTGTGGGTGGGACCAAGGCTATTGTGAACTCAGGGAGCCTTAAAAACCCAGTGCATCCCAGCCCAAGTCCTTTCAACGAAAGAGAGATAAAGGCTAAGCCTATCTCACGGGTTTCCCCAAGGTGCCCAGGGTGGTGCAGGGGAGCGACAAGACCAGCCCTGGGGGCTGGAAGCAGAGACCTCCACAAGTACAGGAGGTCCCTAAATCTCCAGTGTGTTTTATTTTTGGCCACACTTCACAGCATGGGAGACCTTAGTTCCTTGACTAGGGATTGAACACATGCCCCTTGCATTGGAAGGCAAGTCCCAAGCTTCAGGTTTTATTATTATTATTTTTCAATCAGGTGCCTTTGCATTCTGTTTCATCATATATATTTTGTGTTTTGAAGAAGAAAATTTTATATTACTAACAGTGAGCCTCTAAGAAGCTGCTGCAGGAACATGTTCAGGGTGTTCTGTAGCTCCTGGCACCTCCCACTCAGCCAGGTGGGGGACTGGGGCAGGAAAACGAGGATGCAGCTGCAGCCTGCAGAGAGGGAGACAGCTGTTTATGCTGATATCACAGCAAAGGTGTAAGGAGGGACAGAGAGGCAATCAGCCCCGAAGCTCCCTGACAGTAGGGACACAGCTTTCAGCCCTGGATCCCCTCGGTTACAAGGCTCTGACACAAAGCATTTACACATGGTGAATATGCCTCATTTCAATAATGAGGAGGATGACAGAATGCCCCAGGCCATCAAACAGCTAAAGCATGGCCAGCTGCTCCCTTCCCTCTGTAATTTCTCTAAACTGCAATTTTCTTACCTGCAAGGTGTTAGTAATGACCCCTTCCTGCCTAGATGTTAGTCCTTTGGCAAGGCAGTAAGGCAAAGTTCAGTTCAGTCACTCAGTTGTGTCCAACTCTCTGCAACCCTATGAACCGCAGCATGCCAGGCCTCCCTGCCCATCACCAACTCCCAGAGTTTACGCAAACTCATGTCCATTGAGTCCGTGATGCCACCCATCTCATCCTCTGTCATCCCCTTCTCCTGCCCTCAATATTTACCAGCATCAAGGCCTTTTCAA
>NW_011494715.1:4750168-4751278 GCF_000754665.1 Bison bison bison | reverse complement strand
GATTTTTGTTGACAAAGTAATGTCTCTGCTTTCTAATATGCTGTCTAAGTTGGTCATAACTTTCCTCCCAAGGAGTAAGCATCTTTTAATTTCATGGCTGCAATCACCATCTGCAGTGATTTTGGAGCCCAGAAAAATAAAGTCTGACACTGTTTCCACTGTTTCCCCATCTATTTGCCATGAAGTGATGGGACCAGATGCCATGATCTTACTTTTCTCAATGTTGAGCTTTAAGCCAACTTTTTCACTCTCCACTTTCACTTTCATCAAGAGGCTTTTGAGTTCCTCTTCACTTTCTGCCATAAGGGTGGTGTCATCTGCATATCTGAGGTTAGTGATATTTCTCCCAGCAATCTTGATTCCAGCTTGTGCTTCTTCCAGCCCAGCGTTTCTCATGATGTACTCTGCATAGAAGTTAAATAAGCAGGGTGACAATATACAGCCTTGACGTACTCCTTTTCCTATTTGGAACCAGTCTGTTGTTCCATGTCCAGTTCTAACTGTTGCTCCCTGACCTGCATACAGGTTTCTCAAGAGGCAGGTCAGATAGTCTGGTATTCCCATCTCTTTAAGAATTTTCTACAGTTTGTTGTGATCCACAGTCAAAGGCTTTGGCATAGTCAATAAAGCAGAAATAGATGTTTTTCTGGAACTCTCTTACTTTTTAGATGATCCAGCAGATGTTGGCAATTTGATCTCTGGTTCCTCTGACTTTTCTAAATCCAGCTTGAACATCTGGAAGTTCACGGTTCACTTACTGCTGAAGCCTGGCTTAGAGAATTTTGAGCATTACTTTACTAGCATGTGAGATGAGTGCAATTGTGCGGTAGTTTGAGTATTCTTTGGCATTGCCTTTCTTTGGGATTGGAATGAAAACTGACCATTTCCAGTCCTGTGGCCACTGCTGAGTTTTCCAAATTTGCTGGCATATTGAGTGCAGGACTTTCACAGCATCTTTTATGATTTGAAATAGCTCAACTGGAATTCCATCACCTCCACTAGCTTTGTAGTGATGCTTCCTAAGGCCCACTTGACTTCACATTCCAGGATGTCTGGCTCTAGGTGAGTGATCACACCATCGTGATTATCTGGGTCATGAAGATCTTTTTT
>NW_011494715.1:4748596-4750068 GCF_000754665.1 Bison bison bison | reverse complement strand
GATCTTTTTTGTACAGTTCTTCTGTGTATTCTTGCCACCTCTTCTTAATATCTTCTGCTTCTGTTAGGTCCATACCATTTCTGTCCTTAATTGTGCCCATCTTTGCATGAAATTTTCCCTTGGTATCTCTAATTTTCTTGAAGAAATCTCTAGTCTTTCCCATTCTGTTGTTTTCCTCTATTTCTTTGCACCGATCACTGAGGAAGACTTTCTTATCTCTCCTTGCTATCCTTTGGAACTCTGCATTCAAATGGGTATATCTTTCCTTTTCTCCTTTGCTTTTCACTTCTCTTCTTTTCACAGCTATTTGTAAGGCCTCCTCAAACAGCCATTTTGCTTTTCTGCATTTCTTTTTCTTGTGGATGGTCTTGATCCCTGTCTCCTGTACAATGTCATGAACCTCCATCCACAGTTCATCAGGCACTCTGTCTATCATATCTAATCCCTTAAATCTATTTCTCACTTCCACTGTATAATCATAAGGGATTTGATTTAGGTCTTACCAGAATGGTTTAGTGGTTTCCCCTACTTTCTTCATTTTAAGTCTGAATTTGGCAATAAGGAGTTCATGATCTGAGCCACAGTTAGCTCCTGGTCTTGTTTTTGCTGACTATATAGAGCTTCTCCATCTTTGGCTGCAAATAATATAATCAATCTGATTTCGGTATTGGCCATTGGTGATTTCCATGTGTAGAGTCTTCTCTTGTGTTGTTGGAAGAGGGTGTTTGCTATGACCAGTGCATTTTCTTGGCAAAACTCTATTAGCTTTGCCCTGCTTCATTCTGTACTCCAAGGCCAAATTTGCCTGTTACTCCAGGTGTTTCTTGACTTCCTACTTTTGCATTCCAGTCCCTTATAATGAAAAGGACATCTTTTGGGGGTGTTAGTTCTAAAAGGTCTTGTAAGTCTTCATAGAACCGTTCAACTTCAGCTTCTTCAGCATTACTCGTCGGGGCATAGACTTGGATTACTGTGATATTGAATGGTTTGCCTTGAAAATGAACAGAGATCATTCTGTCGTTTCAAAGATTGCACCCAAGTACTGCATTTTGGACTCCTTTGTTGACTATGATGGCTACTCCATTTCTTCTAAGGATTCTTGCCCACGGTAGTAGATATAATGGTCATCTGAGTTAAATTCACCCATTCCAGTCCATTTTAGTTCGCTGATTCCTAGAATGTCGATGTTCACTCTTGCCATCTGCTGTTTGACCACTTCCAATTTGCCTTGATTCATGGACCTGACATTCCAGGTTCCTATGCAATATTGCTCTGTATAGCATCAGACCTTGCTTCTATCACCAGTCACATCCACAACTGGGTGTTGTTTTTGCTTTGGCTCCATCCCTTCATTCTTTCTGGAGTTATTTCTCCACTCTTCTCCAGTAGCATATTGGGCACCTACTGACCTGGGGAGTTCATCTTTCAGTGTCCTATCTTTTTGCCTTTTCATACTGTTCATGGGGTTCTCA
>NW_011494715.1:4740023-4748496 GCF_000754665.1 Bison bison bison | reverse complement strand
CACATTCTGTCAGAACTCTCCACCATGACCCGTCTGTCTTGGGTGGCCCCACATGGTATGGCTTAGTTTCATTGAGTTAGACAAAGCTGTGGTCCATGTGATCAGATTGGCTAGTTTTCTGTGGTTGTGGTTTCAGTCTGTCTGCCCTCAGATGCCCTCTCTTAGCACCTACCATCTTACTTGCGTTTCTGTTACCTTGGACGTGGGATATCTCTTCACGGCTGCTCCAGCAAAGTGCAGCCGCTGCTCCTTATGGGCTTCCCAAATAGCTCAATTGGTAAAGAATCTGCCTGCAATGCAGGAGATTCCTGGGTTGGGAAGGTCCGCTGGAGAAGGGAGAGGCTACCCACTCTTGTATTCTTGGGCTTCCCTTGTGGCTCAGCTGGTAAAGAATCTGCCTGCAATGCAAGAGACCTGGGTTCGATCCCTGGGTTTGGAAGATGCCCTGGAGAAGGGAAATGCTACCCACTCCAGTGTTCTGGCCTGGAGAATTCCATGGACTGTATAGTCCATGGGGTCACAAAGAGTCAGACACGACTGAGTAAGGCAAAGGAAGCACTTCAAAACCTACAAGACCAATTTAGATACACAAAGAGCACCATTATCCTGTAGAGTATCACTACAGTAAAATCCTGCCATGAGGCTCTTAATGGGGTAGGGGGAGCTGAGAAATCCAAGGCCCTAAAATGCAGAGTTGTGGGGTGTTGCAAAGCAGAAGAATGAATGAGTGAGCCTTGGGTCCCAGGTGGTGTATTGTCTCTCCCAGCACAAGCTCTTGTTTGGCGCCATCTGGTGGCAGCTGTCTACCCTGCCTTAAGTATCAAAGATTCTAGTCCTGGGACTTTTGCTGGGACTTCCAAGACAGATCCCTGGAGGGCTACAGTCCATGGGGTCACAAAGAGTCGAACACGATTGAACGACTGAGAGTGCACGAACACACAAGCTCTTCTGAAGAAGCGATTTTCTATTCAAAACCTGTGTCTTCCATGTGATCTGTTTCCCAAAAGGTGCAATATGTGTGTGTTCAAGTGTTTATATGTGTGTATGGGTGCGTGTGCACAATTGTATGTTTGGGGGATGAGCCATGCTCAGTTATCCTGTCTTCTGTCACATTCAGATGACTCTCAATCAATCAACTATTTCCACTGAGACTCGTCACCCCACTCCAGCCCCCCACTGCCCTCGGCCAAAAGGGACCATCTTCCCTCCAGGGCTGCTTTGAACATCCCCATGATCGCCACTTTCCCTTACTGTTTCTTCCTTTTAAAAAAGTTTTATGTATTTATTTTTGGCTGTGCTCGGTCTTTGTTGCTTTGTGGTCCGTGTTGTACCGTGAGGTTTTTTTCTCTAGTTGAAGCAAACAGAAGCACTCTCTTGTCGCAGTGCTGGGCTTCTCGTTGCAGTGGCTTCTCTCGTTGAGGAACACGGGGTCTGTGGTGTGCAGGCTTCGGTAGCTGTGGTGCGTGGGCTCAGTGGTTGCAGATCCCAGGTTCTTAGAGCACCGGCTCTGTGGTCCACGGGCTTAGGTGCTCTGCACAATGTGAGATCTTCCCAGCCCAGAGATCGGACTCATGTCTCCTGCATTGGCAGGCAGATTCTTTACCGCTGAGCCACCAGGGAAGCCCTACTGTCTTCTTATTTCAGAGCACACACAGAAGGTCCTTAAAGTGGTGGGCTCGGAGCACCATCCAGTCTCCCCTTCCTTCTGGGAGGACAGTGGAGGGATATCCTTTAAAAGCAGCCTCTGCTCGACAAGCAGTAAAGGTCATGCTTCATAGCTGAGGCTCAAAAGGCACAGGAAGCAATCCTTCACACAGGGCTTCTTCCGAAGCTCCCTCTCACTTGTCTGCTTTCCTCACAAGAGGATAACTCTGTGAGGCAGAAACACCAGTGACTTAAAAATGCACTCATTCATTCACTCACTCACTCATTTTGTTATTGAATCAGAGTGAGTGCTAAGTGCCTTGTCTGTGCTGGGAATCACAGTTTTTTTTTTTTTGCTGCTGTTCATGTTTTTTTTTAGTGTCCTCTGAGATGTCACTTCCTTTGCGAAACCTTTGCACTCATCCCCAAGGAGTAGTTGGGTGATGTGCTCCAGGCCCTCATAATTATACACACCTCTAGGGTGCTCCCAGAGCCCAGGTTTTAACTACCTGTGAACTTGCAGAGTGTCTCCTTTAGAACTACCATCCTTTCTCCAGCACCTGCCCCTGGTGGGCATGCGTTAGAAACATGGATGAACAAAGACAAGAATGGATGAATGAATTCATGAATGCATGAATGAAGCTGTGTAGGCTAAGGCGAAGTGAAGGGGACTTGGAGTAAGAGGTGCTTCTCTGGGGTCCAGCCGGGCAGGGAAAGAGGTGGGTCCCCCTTCCTGGGTAGAATTTCACTCCTTTCGCTGGTGGTGAGACAAAGGAGAAGAACCTTGTCTCCTAGTGGTTAATCACAAGCAACAGCTCCCAGCATACAGGCAAAGAACCCAAACTGGAGCCCAGAGAACTAAACACCTGAAGTTCCTGCAAGTCCCCTGCATCCCACAGTGGAGATAGATTTTGATCATTCCTCTGTAACTGGGCAATTTTCAAAGAGAAAAGAGAGCCCAGACCTCAGTCTTAGGAGCACATATTCACCCCTGGGAGGGCTTTAGGGAGACAACAAGAACATGAGGTCCTTCCTGAGTGGACTCCAGAATTGCTGCCTCTGCAGCGTTTTGGGGGGATTCCTGAGATTCCGAAGGCTTCAGGGAAGCCTCCTGGAATGGAGGCCTGGGGCTGTAGGTGTGAGACCTGATGGTCTCAAATGTGCTGACATCATCTGCTGGAATAGAGCAGAAACTCACATCCACGCAGAGGATGCTCAGCCACATGAAATCCATGAGGCAGTACCTAGACCTGTCCTCCGGCGGCATTTTCCTCTGCTCCTAGGTGGCAGTTGTCCATGGTTTTACTGTCACTACCAGGGGGAGACCCCAGGAGGGGAGGATGCTGGTTTAGAGGGTGGCTCAGGCCTCAGGCCACCTGGGCTATGAATCTGGAAGCTCCCTCAGCTGGGATCTCCTCTGCAGCGACCCCAGACCCACCCTTCTCACACCAGCGTCTTTGTCTCCAGCAGATGTGACATTTGCATTCCTTTCCTGGGTCTCCTGCCTGGACTGCCACTCTAAACTGGCCTCTCCGTCTAACACTTGTGCCCAAGTCCCCCAGACCTCAAGGGGAAGAAGTTGTCTTTTCCTCTAAAGCAGATATTGTCCTCCTGTTTCTTTAAGGTCACTTGTCCCCAGTCCTACAAAAATTTCCCATCAGACCCCTCTTCCGTCTTTCCCTCGTCTCTCACCCCTCACATGGCTGCTTGATCTTGGCATGAGCTGTCCTCTCCCGGAGTCCAGAGTCAGCTTTTCCTCATCCAACAGATTCTGTTGTCAGCATCAGACAGTGTTTCCCAAAGAGGATTCCAAGGATCCCACAGAATGCACTGTATTCAGGTGGGTTTGAGAAACTCCCTATCTTGGGGATATACAACACAGGAAAGGTCTGGAGAGCCCTGCAGCAGAGGCTACTGCTCGACCTGGGAAGACCCAGGCTTCCCTAGGCTTTTGGGACCTTGGAAGACCTTTCTCCGTGTAACACGTGTGAACATCCCCCACATGGCAGAGGCCGAGGCCAATATGAGAGGACTTCCCAGGTGGTGCTAGTGGTAAAAAAACCCGCCTGCCAATGCAAGAAACATAAGAGACACAGGTTTGATTCCTGGGTCAGAAAGCTCCCCTGGAAGAGAGCATGGCAATCCACTCCAGTATTCTTGCCTGGAGAATCCCATGAACAGAGGAACCCGGCGGGCTACGGTCCGTGGGATCGCAGAGAGTGGGTCCCGACTGGGCTGAGTGCAGCCCTGGGTCAGGGTAGAGGTGGCCTCCTCTGCCCCTCCTCCAGCGAGCTGCCAGACACCTGTCCTGTGTGCGGCCCTTGCCCGGGGGCCCAGGTGCATTGTCCCAAGGTCAGTACACCCAGGACAGACGCTACCCAACAGAAAACCATGACCCCATCCCAGCATCTTATGCTCATCTCCCAAAGCCTCCCAACATCCCCGCACAGACCCTCCCCACAAACCCCATGGCCACCCCATTCCCACACTCACTCCCTCTCCTCTAGGAAGCTCCCCAACACTGTCCCTCTACACCACCCCCCACCCCCAGCCAGGGGCTATCCAAAGGGCAAACCGAAAAAAAAAAAGGGAAACCAAAGCAAACAAAAGAATTCCCCTGACCCCCCAATACACACACATACAAAAGAGCAGGCTTGTGGGAAGAGGAAGCTGCCCCAGCACCTAGCCCTGGGGGTGGGGGAGCCGGGCTCCCCCCATTGTTCTCTGCCCAGGCCTGTGATGACAATCCCAGCCCGGACAGGTTGCAGCCCCCCTGCCCTGCACCAGCGGCCCCCTCTCCTCCCCACCTCGGATCCTGAGAAAGACGCCTCAGAGCAGCTGTCATAGGCCCACAAGAGGTTCCCACAGGAGGAGGAAGTGAATGCTCACAAAAGACCGGGCTTTTCCCTGAGGAAGCAGTGCTGGCCTTTCAGTGACAGACTCGGGCGAGGACGAGGGACAGGGCAGGCCGCGGACCCAGGGGACCAGGCCAGGAGAGGAGCCGGCTCTCGGAGGAAAGACGGGCATTGTGAGCCCTTGTTTACGGGCGGCGGGGCCCTGACCTTGCTACTAGTCAACAGGCCCTCGGGCCCCGCCCCCCGCAGCCTCCCGCATTGTTGTGGCGTTGGCCCATTCATAATTTTATTTGGGGGTGGTTGTTTTGTCGGTCTCCAGCCCCTCCCCGAACTGGCTCCCTTTCAGCATTGTAACCCGGATAAAAAGGCAAGATATCCTTCCCCTTTCCTGGACCTCGCTTCCTACCCTGGCCTCGCAGGCCTCGCAGACTCTGTTAACCCTTCAAGCAGCGGAGGACAGGGCTCTCTAATGACAGGCCTGCGAGGCAGGCTGAGTCCCTGTCGCAACTCCGACTCCGTCTCCCCTCGGCCGCCTCCCCATACCTGCTGGTGGGCAGAAACCCAGGGTCACAGGAAGGGCTTGGGCGCAAAGCACTTTGGGATCACAGAGCAAGATGCCGGCGTGTCGGAACTGCTGAAGAGCGGGAGGATGGAGAGGTGCGGAGCGGGGCCATCCCGAAAAGGGCTGACACCTCACCAGCCGTCCTTGTTTATTCGCTCAATCATGTCCGAGTCTTTTGCGAACCAAGGACTGTAGTCTGCCAAGGACCTGGCAGGGTCCTTGGCACCTCCGTCCAAGGGCTTTCCCAGGCAAGAACGCTGGATGGAAAGGAAAGGGTTAGTCGCTCAGTCTTTTCTGTGACCCCATGGACTGTAGCCCCCCAAGCTCCTCTGTCCATGGGATTCTCCAGACAAGAATACTGAAGTGAGCTGCCATTTCCTCCTCCAGGGGATCTTCCTGACCCAGGGATCAAACCTGCATTTCCTGCATTGGCAGGTGGATTTTTTACCACTGAGCCACCCGGGAAGCCTGCCTAGAACTGGAGGCCTAGTTCATGTCAATCAAAGATGCTCCCCATTGGGACATTCCTGGCAGTCAAGGGTTAAGCCTTTGCCTTCCAATCCAGGGGGTGTGGGTTCAATTCCTAGTCAGAGAGCTAAGACCCCACACACCTCAAGGACAAAAACCCAAAACATAAAACAGAAGCAATATTGTAACAAGTTCAATAAAGACTTTAAAATGGTCCACATCCAAAACAGATGAGGTTCCCCGTGTTGGCAGCGGGGTTCCCACCTGGGAACCCTGGAAAAGCCATGAACCCATGTCTCAAAGCAGAGCCTGGGCATGAGAGTGGGGCCACCAGAAGGTGCCCAGGTACCACCGAGACCAGGCGTCCAACTCAGGGCTGCACCGGGAGCCCAGAGCAAAGCCAGGACAGGCACCCAGGCTCTGGACTCTGGGAGCCGAAGCCAAGGCTGGCTACCCCTGACGGGGTGAAGCTTTCAGCAAGACGGTGGTCCCATGGGAGTTTAGAGCTCCTTCCGCACTGAGACCAAAGCTTGGAGGACTTTGGGCTTCACCCTCTTGCTCTGAGTGATCTTCCTTCGTGACACCCTGGGTAGTTAGACCCATTTCTTCCCCGATCTGGTCCCTCACACCTCACACCTTCTCTACTTGATCCCTGGCTCCAGCTCAGGATATCACATGCTGCCCGAGCACCCAGACAGCTTGTTCCCACCCTTGGAATTACTTCCCTGTCCTAACGTGCCACCTCCCACCTGCCTCCCCACCACGAGTCCCGTTGCCTACGCGAGGCCCTGTCTAACTCTGAAGCACACTTGCCCCGAGGGACACTGCCCTGAGGGTCCTAAGTGCTCTGAGGGTTTCCTGCCTCTGCAGCCACCACAGACCCTTTGCAGTGTCTTATTCGCCCCCACAGAGGTATCATATCCCAGAGCTTCCACCATTTAGGTTTATGCCCTGTAAGTGACAGCTCAGACAGTAAAGAATCCACCTGCAAGGCAGGAGACCTGGGTTCGATCCCAGGGGCAGGACGATCCCCTGCAGAAGGGAATGGCAACCCACTCCAATTGTCTAGCCTGGAGAATCCCACGGCCATAGGAGCCTGGTGGGCCACAGTTCGTGGGGTCTCAAAGAGTTGGACATGACTGAGTGACTGAGCACACATGCCTATGAATTGGTGGGAGGGGGCCACAATTCAGCCCAAAACAGGGGGAGTAGTCTGTCTCTAAGATCATCTTGAAGAGCTCACTGATTCTATGAATAGTCAAGCAGATAAAGAGATAGAATAAAAAATACAAAGGAAGGATAGAGGGATCTGAACTTGAAGACTGGGGTGGGGGCTAATGTCCAGAGAGGCACGTCCCCCGTCTCAGCTGTCTCTTCAGTGTATAACCTGTTGGCATCTTGGGCAGCCTGAAGCCCACCATGGCCATCCACGGCTTTTTTGTGAGGGTCTCAGTCAGGTCTGCATGCAAGGTAATGATATCTGTGACGGTGACGGAAGTGAACGGAAAGGCAGTAGGGTCCACTCTGGGTAGATGCTTTGAAAGAAGTGGCCCAGCTGGGGATGGGGAGAGGTGTATGGGGTTGGGACACTGAGGGGTTATGGATGCCCAGAAAGGCTGCTAATCCTGACCCAACGAGGTCACAAAAAGGTGAGGTAAGCAAAAGCCTTCCTAGGAATCCAAGATCCCTGATGGGGAGCCAGCATCTCTCCCAAAACTCCCTTGCCCGGGTGTGCATGTGTGTGTATGCAATGCGTGTTTGTGCCTCTGTGTGTGTATGCTTGCGTGCATCCATGCGTGCGTGTTTGTGTGTGTCTTCATGCACTGCAAGTGACCGAGTATCCCAGAGGAGGTGAGGGAAGATTTGGGCCCAGCCGGAGTGTGGAGGCTGCAATTCAGGCCACAGGGATCTTTGCACCTGAGCACCCCAGCAAGCACCTAATAAGCACCTGGTTTTCCCTTGGAGCAGACAGGGGCACCCACTTCTCTCCACAGCCCGCCTCTTCTGCAGAGGCTTCTTTCTGGCTCCTTGTGGGTCTGTTTGCTCTTCTTTAGAGTGACAGGGACCAAAAGGATTTGAGAGAGGGGACATATTCTGCCCAGAGTCAATGTGAGGGGTTCTGAGAAGCCCTTACACCCGTCATGTTACTCTGGAGCCCAAAGACACACTCCCGTGAGTTCCTCCGTGTGGTTTTCTGGGACGGGGGGGCAGGGAGCAGTGAGGGAGACTGTGGAGTACAAGGACACACTCCCGTGAGTTCCTCCATGTGGTTCTCCTGGAGGGTGGGGGCGAAGACTGTGGAGTACAAGCCATCTGCCTTCTGCAGCCTGACCACGAGCACTGGCCGTGGGCATGGGAGCCAGAGGGACCAGCACTGGGCTCCTGGCTCAGCCACTAGGCAATGTGGAACTGAGGGCAAAGTCTCTGATTCCCAGTCTCCTGGAATGTAGAATGGGGCTCTCTGCGCCTGCGGGGGAACCTTGCAGGTGCAGAATGAGATAAAGGAGCTAAACCTGAAGCTCAGTTAGAGTAGGTGGGGCAGCCCCCCACCCCCACTCCTCCAGGGGTCACAAAGAGCAGGGTCGGGGGGCTTAGACTCCGGAGTGCCTGTCTCCACCCACCCTCTGTCTGTCTCTAGAAAACTCTTTGTTCAGCTGTCCTACCCCAAGGCTGCCTCTTAGCCAAACCTCCAAAGTCTGGGATTAAGATGAAGGTGAAAAACCAATGCATCGTTTCCACTTCCAGCAGCCCCCAAACTAGCAAAATCCCGGATCAGACCTAAAAAGGTTGCCTAGACCCTTCTCAGAACCCAGGACAGCCAGGGGTCCAGAGCTTCACCTCCTCAGGGGTCTGCAGATAGCGGCTTGGAGGCCAGGAATGCACCCTGCCCGACCCCACTTCTCACCTCTCTGTCCCCCCATGTCCATCCCCCACACATTCATTC
>NW_011494715.1:4739384-4739923 GCF_000754665.1 Bison bison bison | reverse complement strand
CCCGCAGGCCACCCACTTGCCGTGTGACTTCGAGCCTGCGGCTCTCTCCCGAACCTGCCCCTGGGCTCCCAAACGAGAAGGTTGGATGGAACACACTGCCCATCTGGTGCTGCCTCCTGTGATCTGAAGTCCGAATGTAAGCTGGGAATGCTTCTAACGAAAGGGAAAAGGAGACTGCGGTCTCAGAGGCCCACACCACCCAGCGGGGCATAGATGAGTGAGGCCAGCGTGGTGTGAGGTGGGGACTGTGGGGACAGGAAAATTCCAACAAGACATGGGCCACAGAACACGCGCCTGCCCGCCGCCCAAGGGGGACTCCATCTAGTGCAGGCCTCCAGGCACCGGACGTTGAGGAAGCTGCTGAGACGGCGTGCGTGCATGCTAAGTCGCTTCAGTCGTGTCCGACTCTGTGTGACCCCAGGCTCCTCTGTCCATGGGATTTCCCAGGCAAGATTACTGGAGTGGGTTGCTGTGCCCTCCTTCAGGGATCTTCCTGACCCAGGGATGGAACCTGCATCTCTTGTGTCTCCTGCATCGGC
>NW_011494715.1:4736227-4739284 GCF_000754665.1 Bison bison bison | reverse complement strand
GGTCTGCAGATAGCGGCTCGGAGGCCAGGAATGCACCCTGCCCGACCCCACTTCTCACCTCTCTGTCCCCCCATGTCCATCCCCCACACATTCATTCCCTTGACCTCACACATTCATTCCCTACTTCATGAGCCCCAGCCCATGGTAGAGAAGAAGCCCCGCACCCACCTGGGTCCTCCCAGAGTTGACAACTCCTGCCCACTCCGCTCCTCCAGCTACAAGCAACTGAGAAAATGCTGAAGAACAAGAAAGGCCAAATGCCCACAGGCTGCTCCATGTCAAGCCTGTCATTCCCAAAGCACATCTCCATCCTAGACTCAGAATCAGAAGGCTGCTGAGTCAGGGTCTAGACCCTGTTCCCAGCTGAGCAGAGCCCCTCCTACTAGGAACCACGAGAGAACTTGCCCGTAGGCAGGGAGACGGGTCACCAAGACCCAGGAAAGAAAGCTAGGATGTCCCTGGCAAACCCACTTCCCATGCCTGAGACAGGCCTGTGACAAAGACTCAGACCCCTCCACGCCATCTGTTCTACCTGGCCTCAACCCTGGGCTTCTGTCTGTTCTTTCAGGGTCTAGTTTTAGCGAGAGTCTGGCTAAGTCCATTTGCATACTTGACATCTAATCACTCTTGACATTGACATCGGATTAAATTCCTCATTCCCCGAGATCTCGCAGTTGATAACCAGCCACCCAGGGCTGCCTTCAGGGACAATCACACTCTCGGATCCTTTTAGCAAGAATCCCTCTACCCTTGATATTGTTTCTTAGAGATCTCCATCCACTGACCTCTCCCTGCCAACTGCTCCTTAGAAACCCCCACGTATTCTTGTGGTATTGAGGGTTTAGCCCCGTCTGTCTCCCCTATCGCAACAGCCTGAACACTATTACAATAGTCCTGAGGTCTGAATGTTCGTTTCCTTAACAGTTAATATTAAAAGCAATGGAGGAAGGCATGGCAACCCATTCCAGTATTCCTGCCTGGGAAATCCCATGGACAGAGAAACCTGGTGGGCTACAGTCCATGGGGTCGCAAAGAGTCAGACATTACTGAGCGACTGAGCATGCAGGCACTAAACGCAGCCAAGCAAACAGGTATCTGTTCTGTTGGGGTGGCTGTGTTGAAGACAGGTGCTTGCTTCTGAGTTTTACGAGCCATACAGCCAGCCAACTTTTGAAGATCAATCGTGAGGATTATTAACAATCCACAGAGTCGTGGCCAGGCGGAAGGTTCCGGGCTCTATCTAGGATTTCCCTTTCAGGGACAAGAATTTAGAGACAAGGACAGACGTCTCAGTAGGTCCAGGCATCAGCCCTGGCACTGACCCCCTCTGGCAGGGTGGAACCCCCACTACGTTAGAGGCTAGCAAAGCTGACACCTCTTTATTATGGATATGACTCAGAAATGAAGCCTGAGCTCGTGGTCACCCGTTCTCTGAGGGTCTCTGATTATCAGGGGGCGCTGCCCAAGGGCGTCTGTGGAACGCCAGGGGCTGTGGTCGCCTCTCGCCTGGGGATGAGCTGGGCTGGTTTTACCCCCCTTGAAATAGAGACTCCCCTCCAGGGCTACGTTTGAGAAAGATTTGACCATGTGCTGTTTGATTCAGAACTTGGGAACCAAAAGAGACCCTAAATTCAGGCAGACCTCAGAGACACTGTGGGTTCGGTTCCAAGCCACAGAAGTAAAGTGGATATCACAATAAAGCCAGTCACACAAATTTTATTTTTTGGTTTCCTACTGCATATAAAAATTATGTTTATACTATACTATATTGTAGTCTATTAGGTGTGCAATAACATTAAATTTAAAAAACCAGTATTGTACCTTAATTTAAAAATAATTTCTTACTAAAAAAAAAATACTACTAACCATCATCTGAGCCTTTAGAGTCATCATCTTCTTGCAATAGTAACTTCAAAGATCCCTGGTCAGAGAGCACGAGCACGGATATCTTCATAATGAAAAGGTGTGAAGAATTGTGAGAATTACTAACATGTGACACAGAGGAACCAAGGGAGCAAATGCTGCTGGAAAAATGGTGCTGATAGACTTGCTCGACGCAGGGTTCCCACAAACCCTCACTTTATAAATAATAATAATAATAAAAGTGATATCTGTGAGGCACAGCAAAGTGATATATACCTCTATGTGGCCCACACCCTCCTTTGATAGCTGGGAGCTGAAGCGTTGGGTAGAGAGCCCCCCGCCATCCAAAACCAACCCATTGAGGTGTGGGCAGAGCCAGGTTAGCATCCACACCTGGGTCCTTCCAGTGAGCAGGCTCTCACACAGTCTTCTCCAGAAAGACTCAGAGATGGAGCTCATAGTTATTTTTCACCTTGGCAGTTGGGAGAAAACTACCCTAAGTTTTCTTTGTGGGAGGAGGAAAAAATAAGAACCTGCAATTCAGCAGGGAGTACAATTTTAAAAATAAGTCTCCGGGCCAGTGCATTTAATGCCGGCCCCTTGGGGATGCAGGGCCCATAACTCAGGAGCACAATGGCTTTTCTTGTTGTGAATGAGTGTGAAGTGCCAGCAGAGGAAATAGGAAGCCCCCAATGCAGCCTGAATGGACCTGTGAACAGGCATAATAAAAGTTGTCCTGGATTTCCTCTACCACCAGGTGCTTCCGCCGGGACTTGTATTCATTCAGGCCTGGGGGTGGCCACCGTGCCAAACCTTCCCCGCGACCCCAGCCCCTGCTCACTCTCCTGACCTCACGCATCCAACAGGGGCCCCTCGGGCCTGGACTCCTGGGACTGGGTGGCAGATGAGCTTTCACCCCACCCGAGCGCCCCAAAGGTGGGGTTGGTTCTAGAGTAATGGGGAGGGCTGGGGTGGGAGACAGGAGTGGGGGTCACCAGATTACAGCGCCTCCGTGCTGCGAGTCTGATAAGAGAAGCTTGCGGGAGGAAACCCGAGGGCCCGTGGAGACAGGTGGTCACCAGCTACGAGTGACAGACACAGTGAGGGGTTTGGCCCATGCGGCAGGAGGTGCCAGCTGCAGGAAGGGTGGGGGTGAGAGGCTGAGAAGGACACCCATCAGTGAGGGGGGGGGAG
>NW_011494715.1:4707942-4736052 GCF_000754665.1 Bison bison bison | reverse complement strand
CCCAGGATGGAACCTGCATCTCTTGTGTCTCCTGCATCGGCAGGTGGGTTCTTTACCACTAGTGCCACCTGGGAAGCTGGCCGAGATGGCAAGCCTGCCCTTTATTAACCATCTTAATAGAGCGGATTCAGAGAGATGCTGCCACATCCCTATGACAAAGCAAGGAGGGGCTTTATCATTCTGAAATGGGGTAAGGTGAGGGGGGTGGTGGATTCACTCTCGAGGTATGAAAGAGAATGCACCAGAAATGCCTTGGCTCTTAACACAGTAGATGGTTTATAACAGGGGTCCCCAGTCTCCGGGATCTAATGTCTGATGAGGTGGAACTGATGTAATAGAAATGCAATGTGCTTGAATTGTCCCAAAAGCGTTTCCTCCTCCCCTCCCCATGTCCCAGTCCATGGAAAGATCGTCTAACACAAAACTGATCCCCGGTGCCAAAAAGGCTGGGGACCACTGGTTTGCAACACACACCATCCAGGTGGATAAGAAGTCATGGACCAGCCACGACCCTGATCCCGAGTAGGGAATCAGTCACCCACCCCCCCATCACAAGTAGGAAGCCTCACCTCTTCCTGGAAGCCTGCCCAGCTCTGGGGGATCCTGCCTGGAATCTGTGGATAGCTGACCCCTTGGGCACTAGAACATATTAACTGGGTTTGACAAAGACCCTGAGTCCTTGTCTTTTGAAGTAAAATGCTGACTCAAGAGTTAATGATGGGGAGATGTGAAGATATAGAGATAAATCAGAGCTGTTGAGCTGAGAAACTGGTAACAATTTAGACTATAAATCTGCCACATAGCAGAATTACCAAACTCTCAGTTCCCTGAAAGATATGGATAAAGGTCTGATACACATTCCTGAGCTGTTTTTACAGGAAGCAGACCTCCCTTCAGATGAAAACTGCTGACCGCAGGAGCATGGACCTTAGACTGGCTGAAACCAGAGAGTTGATGATGCCTGAAACTTCACCTTAATGTCAACCAATCCAAGAATTGTCCATGAGCTGATCACGCCCTACTCCTTGAACACTATAAAACTCCCCATGGCCCCTTCCACTCTTGAAGGCATTAGCCCACTGCGGCCCCCTTTGCCTGGCAAAGCAATAAAAGCCACTCTTTTCTACTTTGCCCAGAACTCCATCTCTCCATTTCTATACACCGATGAACCAAGTTCCGGCAACAGGGTCATTCCTCTTTGGCACCAGCACTGTGGCAGGGAGGGGACCCTCCAGCTGGAAGCCCTTTGTCCTCCCACGTCTAGCCTCCCGGTTCCATCTGTAAGACAGGAGGCGAGCCAAGCAGTCAACACGGACTACGAACCGCCTGGGCGCTGAGCAGCCCTCTGGCTGCCAGTGTTTGGAGAGCAAGTTGGGACTATGGACAGCCCAGGTGTCTGATATCTTTATTAGTCACCTAAGGGCTGCTATTATCAGTGCTTAGGTTATGCATCCATCGCAGAATGAAGATAAGATTCATCTTCAGTTCCCCCAGGTGACGATGAAAACGACAATGATACGGCAATGGTGATGTTGTTGATAACACGGATAAGCAGCATCAGAGGGAATACAGAGTTACAGGCTTCTTGTACCATATGCCTTATGCGGAGTCTAGCAATAATATGATTCCAGAGACAGAGGACCCTGGCTGGCTATGGTCCATGGGGTCGCAAAGAGTTGGACACGACTGAAGCGGCTAACACTTTTACTTTCAATGATGATGTAAGAAGGGTGTATATTATTTTTCAAACATTTTTTTAACTTTTTATTTTATACTGGAGTATAAAATAAACTGGAGTATAGCCAGTTAACAGTGTATGGTTTCAGGTGGACAACAAAATGATTCAACCATACATATTGTTGTCATTGTTGTTTAGTCACTGAGTGATGTCCAACTCCGTGAGCCCATGGACTGTAACCCGCCAGGCTCCTCTGTCCATGGGATTCTCCAGGCAGGAATACTGGAGTGGGCTGCCATTTCCTTCTACAGGAGCTCTTCCTGACCCAGGGATTGAACCTGTGTCTCCTGCATTGCAGGCGGATTCTTAACCCCTGAGCCACACTCCCCTCCCATCTGTACTCCCCTCCCATCCAGGCTGCCACATGACATTGAGCAGAGTTTCCTGTGCTATACAGCAGGTCCTTGTTGGTTATCCATTTTAAATACAGCAGTATGTACATGTCCATCTCAAACTCCCCAACTATCCCTTCCCCCTGTGTTTCCCCCACTCCCTGCAACCATAATTTCGTTCTCTAAGGCTGTGAGTCTCTTTCTGTTTTGTAGATAAGTTCTTTTGTACCATTTCTTTTCAGATTCTGCATATAAGGGATGCCATATGATATTTCTCAGAAGGGTGAATTTATTCTGCAGGTAAGAGCATTGAGGCTTAGAGAAGCACAAGGGTCATATCTGCATCAAAGTTCTCATAACTAGTAAGTATCAGAGATGATTTTTCTTTCCCCACCCAAGGAATGAGGGTCTGCCAAGTGCTGTCCACCATGATGGCTTCATTCAGAGATGGTAAATGGGCTGAATATTGTCCACACTGGGGACATCTGCTGGGCTCTGAAACATCCCCGGGACTGGATGACTTTAGATTTTCTTAAAACAAATGTCGGACTCTTGGTCTTCCTCCAACTCTTTGGGAAGCTGAGTGGGTCTGGGGCCTCTGGCAGATCTCAGAGGATGGCCATACTGCCCTCTTCTCAATTGCCCACAGGACCTGAGCCTATCTGGGAGGACATCCTTGGTCAAGACCAGTTTGGGCCTAAGACCGTGGGATCAGCTACGTCGTGTGCTAGAAAGAGCCCGAGGCTTGGGCTCCAGCAATCCAGAGCTTGGCTTCTCTTCCAATTCCTTGACAGACTAGCTGTGGAATCAGGGGCCAAAATGACACAGCGTGAGCATTGACTGGTGCTCCACATGGTCACAGCACTGCCTCACTTCCAGGGCTGTTAGGAAAAGCACCTGAGCACAGCCTGCCACCTCTATGGGGTGCACTAGATTCACACACCTGACACAAGCATCACAGAAGAAAATGCAAGCCAGGGACTGCCCTGGTGGTCCAGTGGTGTAGGCCCCACGCTTCCAACGCAGGGGGCCCAGGTTCCATCGCTGGTTAGGGAACTAGATCCGACTTGCCACAAATAAGACCCAGTGCTCAGTCAGTCGCTCAGTCGTGTCCCACTCTGTGACCCCATGGACTGTAGCCCATCAGGCTCCTCTGTCCATAGGATTTTTCAGGCAAGAATACTAGAGTGGGTTGCCATGCCCTCCTCCATTCGACCCAGGGATCGAATCTGCGTCTCCTGCATTGCAGGCAGATCCTTTACCACTGAGCCACAAAAGTAAACAAACACAAGCCAGACAGAAAACCGGGATCCACAGTGTGTGGTCAGCAGAGTCAGGAGGACCGCTCAGGCCTGGGGTTCAGGCGCTGCCCCAGCTCCGAGCCCTGTAAGGAAAGAAAGTCTAGGATGGTGACCCTCTGTTCTAGGCTAGAACCTCTATGTCACAGGGCAGGCTGTGGTCAGCAAGGAGCCAGAAGCTGAGGTCCAGAAAATAACCTCTTTTGAGGGGCGGGGGTGGACAGAGAAGCTTTCTTTCCCTCGGGCCTCTTGCTCAGGCCAGGTCTTTATCATTCCATATGATTAAAGGTAGCGGACCCCTCCTCTATGAAAACGTGTGGACCAAACTCACCTCCTCTGAGACTGGAGGCAGCACAGATTTGCTTTTACTCCCAAGGACTCTGATAAATGGGAACACGCTTTCAGCCTGAGCCCACAGTGACTGGATGGTGGTATCTAAGTTCGAAATGACCGGTTGTGTTGAATACAGGCAAACAACACACACCCAGCCCTGATGTCATAGGATACGATGCAGGTGTTTAAGGGGAGGCTTTGTGGACTCAGCTACTGTGAGATTTGGTGGAGCCAGGCTAGGCTTGGAGTTGCAGAATCTGATGGCACCCTGACCACAGGACTCACTGGGTCTGTGGTCCTGGGTGAGGTACCTAGTCCCAAGAGCGTTTGTTTTTCTCACCTGTAAAATGGGACAGTGGAATGACATGAGTGTGGGAACATTGTCTACAGTTGAATGGGATCTGGAGCTTCAAATACTGCCACGTGCTGTAGAAAAGCTGAGTGTTGTGTTCTTTGAGCTCTAAGGTTGGTTTTCTTGGCCTGAAGTCTCTCTTGGGACTTCCCTGGTGGGGCAGTGGATAAGAATCCGCCTGCCAGCACAGGAGATGTGGGTTCTATCCCACGTGCCTTGGAGCAGCTAACTGCTGAGCCTGTGTGAGCCCGTGCTCCACAGGAAGAGAAGCCACTGCAACGAGAAGCCCACACGCCGCAACCAAGAGAAGCCCGAGCTCCCTGCAACTGGAGAAAGCCCGCACAGCAATGAAGACCCAGGGCAGCCAAAAACAAGTAAATAAATAAATAAAATTATAAAAATAAATTTCAAAAAGCTCTTGCTCAAAGCCATCACGGTCTACCTGGGTGTTGTCCCTCTGCTCTCCTTGGGTGTAGGGAGGTGGGGCTGCCCCTGGTGAAATACGGTAATGGGTCACGGGCTTCTCCTGTCCCTGTTTCTGGGGGGAGCATCCGGGGAGCCTACCGCCTCTCTCCCCACTTGCAGGCAGAAGGCAGTCTCTCTGGGAGTTGGGAAGATGCTATGGGAAGCAGGACACACTCACAAAGCCGAGGTTCTCCCTCCAGCCCTGCCATTCACCTGTCCTGTGGCCTGGGGCAAATCACACCCTCTCTCTGAGCCTGTTTTTGGCCTGGAATGATCTCTAAGATCCTTGCCAGCTCTGATCATTGTCCTTCAAAAACTCCACATGTAACCCCTTTGCTCTTAGAGCTCAGAATTCAATGCTACAGCAAGAAAAGCAGTTGATTCATTCTGGTCTGCTCCTCTGCCCCACTAGATAATCCCAAGAGTCATTGTCACCCCCGGCTTGTCCCTCCTGACACTGGCATGTCCAACCTGGGCCCTGACACTGCCCCGGACCTCCAGGCCTGTCTGACTGGCTCTCTCCTCCCAAACAATGAGATTTAGTGCTGGGGTGATCCCAGATCCCCCTCCCAGGCTATATCCACACCAACAAGGCCTCATCTAATACAGTGCTCCCACTCACAAAGCACCCCAACTTTTTGTTTAACAAAGAGTCAAGCAGTAGACACTTCATTTTGGAAAGGTTAGCAGATTGATGAGAGATCTGGGATCAAGCAGCCTTGGTGACGGGGAAGGGAAGTGTGGGACAAATTGAGAGAGTAGCACTCTGCCATGCGTAAAACAGCTAGCTTGTGGGAAGCTGGTGTAGAGCAGAGGGAGCTCAGCTCAGTGCCCTGTGATGATCTAGAGGGGTGGGATGAGGGGGAGGGAGGGAGGCTCAGCTGGGAGGGGATATATGTATATATTTAGCTGATTCACGCTGTTGTACAGCAGAAACGAACACACTATAAAGCAACTATTCTCCATTTAAATACATGAAGAAATAAGATCTGGGGTCAGTAAGGCCTTCCAGGGCCCCCCAGGTCAAACAGCTGGGCAACCTTCAGATCATTCTCTGTGGGTCATCTCTGTGTTAGTTTGATGATGCTCAGGGCAGGTTCATTAGCTGGACCCTTGATGAATAAAGGCTGATGGGAAGGGGCCTCTTGGCGATAGAGCAATTCGGCAGGGTAGGGACAGAGGATGGGTGTCACAGCACCCAGCTGGGCAATTGCCAAGGGGCTGAGTCCAGTGATCAGATACTTCATAAAATAGCCAGTTTTACGGTCCCATCTTCCTTAATCCTAAGGCAATGTCTGTTCTCAGATGAAACAGAGCAGAGCAGTCTGAGCACATGGTTAGGGTGGCCCCTTCCAAAAGGGCAGGCTGAGACCCGGATTCCAGCCCCGGCTTGGACCAGCTCACTCTAATGAGGGATGGGACAGGAGGAGGACACTGGTTTCCATGCCAGCAAAGACAGGGGACACTTGTCCTGGCGCAGTGCCCAGGCCGGCCATCAGGGGTCATCCTGGGAGCCAGACACACGGCTCCCAGACAGCCTCCTATAAATAGCTATAAATAGTCTTGGTTTTGTGTGTGCACACGCCTGGCTGCCGTGTACAGGGCGGCGTGCACAAGCTCGGGGCGCGGTGAATGGGGATTGTTGAGCGGGAGATGGCTTGTATTCACCGGCGCTGCTTGGGTTGGCGCCAGCCTCTTTTCTCCGGGCAATCCCATTTGGGCTATTGTGCCCATTATGGCTGATCCTTATCTTGGTTGTTTATCCAGTTGCTGTATAGATTGACTTTCTGAATGTCAGGGTTGGGCTGTTTCCATAACAGGAAGCTGCTTGCTGTCTTACTGTTTAAGAAACTCCAGTCTACACAATAGAGTCCCAACAAAACCCTAAACACTGCATGCGCCAGGGGGACCTCATTGAATCCAGCTCTTATTGTTTCTGTTGCAGGCTGAATCCTGTATTTACAGTCAGACGGGTGTGTGTGTGTGTGTGTGTGTGTGTGCGTGCGCACGCGTGCATGCAGGCACAGGATATTAAGCCTGGCTTTTCACTTTCCAAGTTCTCAGCATAGATTAGGGTGCCCAGATTCCCCAGATGTAAACCTCCTGAAGGTGGGGGAGAGGGGACGAGTAGGGCCCATCCCCAGAGAGTTTCCTCCCGTTCTCCTGGGGCCTTGTGTTCAGAAGGAAGTTGGCGTTTGTGTTTTCATACCGGGGCACAAACAGTAGAACAAATGCTCAAGTCAGCGTTGACCCAGGCGCCAAGACCCCTATGGAGGAAGTAGAAGATCAAAGGGAGTACTCGGCCCTGTTTCTGTCTGTCAGTATTATTTATTATCTTCTGAGCTGGTTCCCAGGCCCAGTTTTCAAAAACCCCTCTAGGCTGGTTAAGGATCATGGATTCATCTTCAATTTTTTTCAAGCCTCCTCTCCAACCCTCAGCAGCCAAGGAGCTTAGAGAAGAAATCAAATGGAGTCTGAGACCTCTAGGGAGAGCTGCCTCCTGGCATATCAGAGAATCACCTGTTTAGAGCTTGGCTGGGAGCTCCTGGAAGGCTCAGGATCCCTCAGCCAAGTTCCTGGAGGGGAGGGAGGGGGTGCCACCTTGAAGTTGGAAGGACCCTATGAGCTTGCAGCCCCTTGGGATGTAATTCTCAATGGAGAACAACGCTGGGTTCCTTGGCGGTAGAGCCTCCTGGTTATCTTTAAACCTTGAAAATATAAACACAGATGAGTTTAGGCATCATACCTGATGTCACCAATGAAGCCAGGGAAATGGCTTATCAAGGCATCTCCAGTGGTTAAGGGAGCGTGTGCACAGTGGTCCTTCTTCCACAGAGCATAAGGGCTTTGCTTGACATTGTCCATCCTCATCTTGGGAAGGAGCAGGTGGACCCTAGATTCAGATGGTCAAGCACAGGTTGCAGAGAGACCAGTCAGTAGATTCATCAGGGTATTGTTAGCAGATCCCTTAGACCATGCAGTAGATCCCTTAGACCAACACGGCTGGGACCCTTTCTCGGCTTGAAGGAGCAAGTGATCTCAGCAGAAGTTTAAGGAGATGGAAGTGGGGTTGGTGGGTCCCAGAAGGAGCTGCAGATACTGTAGACCACACTGAGTTAATCCATTTCTTCCTTTTACAGGAGAGGAAGAGTGAAGATGAGACAAGCAAAGCGCCTGGGCTCAGATCGCTGGTTAAATGCAGAGCTTCAGGAGAGGCTGGCCTGCTCCCCCAGCCCCCCAGCCTCCCAGTGAGGGGCAGTGGGAAGAGTGACCATTCCTCTCAAAGCCCCGGTGAGAAGGAAGTGGCAGCCTCACCACCCAGAAAACCCAGGCACCAGAAAATGTAGACAAAGGGCTTCATCTCAAATGACTGGGTCATCCCAAATCACCACGCACACGTGTTTGTCACCTCCAGACATCTTCAGAAGAAAGTTTAGGTTTCCTGGGGGAGATGAGCCAATGGTCTGGACTTCTCTTAAATTAAGTAAAATTGGAGGTCCTGGGAGAAGAGAAGTGCTTAACGCTTGATTGTTAGAACAAGTTCTGAATTGACAAAGCCTTCCTTTCTGCTTGCAAAGAACTGATCCGGTGAGCTACAGACACCAGCCAAACCACCAAATCCAAAGAGGTAAGAAAAATTGAGTTTGTGTACTTGAACAAATGTGAACAGTCTTCTATTTCGATACTGATAGTTTTCTAAGGGCCACATAGTCCACGCTATCAGAGGCTTGAATCTGAATCTAAGACCAAAACTTCCATTTTGGTTGAAGACTCTTGTCTTATGGAGCAAATGATCATTGTCACCTTTTCCCACTCCCAGGGAAGGTTCCCTGGAAACGGCCTGGGAGGGAACCATTGCCCTGTGAGCTGTCGTGAAAGCCATTTAGCAGTAGAGGGCACTGTTTACCTAATATCCAAGCATGAGCCTGCGATAAGAGAAAGAATTCTGATGCTCTTAAGAGTGGTCATCTAGCTACCTCTCCCATCTCCTCCAGACCATGTTCGACCAGCCTGATGGATGGGAAAGTTGTAAGTTCACAAAGAGCTCCCTGTCCTACTTGGCAACTCAGTCCTGTCATAGCCGTCTTCCTTGTTAAGAAGCTCTTAAACCAACCTGCACCCATTGTGTTACATTTCCTCTTGTTCTATGTCACTGACTTTGAACCTCGTGTCCACGGTGCTGCAGAGTGAATTGCTTCCCTGAGATGCCTTCCCTCTATTATTCTTGTTTGCCCAGCATTCACTACCATGGCAACCTCCCGCGGGTGGGGCACAGGGTAGGGTTGGGACAGCATAAATTTGACCTAATATGAACACTGCAGATTAAATTTAACATTGTCTGAAAATATGGGATAGAGCTAGATCTTATAAATGGTAAATAAAGAGCATTTAATTATCAATTGGGCTTACAGGTTAGGAGCCTGGTTCCTGTAAAACACAGGCAGACATCAGAATCACTGTTAGAAAATACTTTAAAGACACTCTGAACACAGGAAATAACCAGATGTCCTTAGTGTTATTCTCAAAATATTAGCCACATTTGTGGATAATGTTGACTTTGTTTTGAGATTTGGCCTTGGTCTACATGTGATGGCTCAGACAGTAAAGAATCTGCCTGCAATGCAGGAGATCTGGGTTCTATCCCTGGGTAGGAAAAATCCCCTGGAGAAGGGAATGGCTACCCACTCCAGTATTCTTGCCTGGAGAATTCCATGGACAGAGGAGCCTGGCGGGCTATAGTCCATGAGGTCACAAAGAATCAGACACGACTGAGTGACTGACACTTATATATGGTGGGTGGTTTACCCTGGAGCCAACAACGGTTAAGACTCAAGGTTCTTCTTGGCTAGCCAAGGGCCTAGCAATCTCTCGTTCAAACAGCATGTGTATTTGTGAAATTTGCAAGCATAAACTATTTTAATCCCAAATTGGTCAAAAGTGCTGTTTGTTTCTACTCTGATTTCTGTCCATCATACTTATCAACACACACACACACACACTTTAGTTGCTTCTGTGTAGTTAAACATGGCTAACTGTTCTGGTGTAGAAATAGCTTCCAGGCATACCCCAGTGCCAGCCCATGCCATTGATGAAGGCACAAGACCAGGCGTGGTGATCAGTGGGGACCTGTCTTAGGGCTCCAAGCACTAGAAGCCTGTCCCAAGCAGAGGATAAACACATATACAGAGCCAGAAGCTTGTCTGGATTATTTTTCTGGTTTCCTAATATTCCTGTTTTCCATCTTTTAAAAATCTGCTATTTGGGCAGAACTATGGAGAAAATAAAAAGATCAGTGGTCACCAGAAGTTGGGGCAGGGAGGGTTGGGCAGGGGAAGCCAAGGACATTTAGGGCAAGGAAATCACTTTATGGTCTTCTCATGGTGGAGACAAGTCACTGGACATTTGTCCAAACCCACAGGACTTGCCACACTGACTGTGCCTGCATGGTGAGCAATGCTCAGTCGTGTCCGAATCTTTGCGACCCCGTGGACTGCAGCCTGTCAGGCTCCACTGTCCACGGGATTTTCTGTCAAGAACACTGGAGTGAGTTGCCATTTCCTCCTCCAGGGGAACTTCCCAACCCAGGGGCTGAAACTGCATTTCCTGCGTCTCCTGCATTGCAGGCAGATTCTTTATAACTGAGCCACCGGGAAGCCCCACACTAAGCCTGACCCTAATGTAAACCATGGTGATGATGAGGTGTTAAATCAGGGTCATCAGCTGTAACAAAGGCTCCGCTGTGGTGAGGGATGTTGATGGTGGGGGAGGCTATGCATATGCAGAGTGGCAAGGGTACATGGGAAATCTCTCTACCTTCTTCTCTATTTTGCTGTGAATCTAGAATGGCTCTGAAACATAGTCTTACAAAGTATGCAAATAGTTATCATTCATTTACTCATTCCAAATAAATATTCACTTATGAAACTTGTTATGCATTTGCAATCATGCAGGTTATTTTTAAGAAGCCCCTGGTTTGTTGAGATGCCCACAAAACCTGGGTCTGCCCTGCTCATAAGTCATAAGTCCTTGCCACTGTTATTAGCTCATACTTACAACTATGTCACTTTTCCATTTGGATTATAAATATCTTAAAGATGAAAAAGTACCTTTTGTTTCCTGTGCTCAGTGCATTAAGTAAAACTTTTCATTGGCTGGAGTTGATAGATGCCTCTCCCGATCCTCTTTGGCTGTTACCTGCAGGAGCTATGTTACTGGTTTGTGGAACAGAGTGTAGAGAGTTCTGTCCTGAGATCTTTAGTTACTTGAAGGTGTCTTGAGCTGAAACAGGGGCTCCAGGGAAGCATATAATTACCCATGTCAATAGAAGGGGACAGCAGAGAGTGAACCACCCAGAGAATTGCATTCCTGGTACAGAGAACAAGATGATGGTCAATCCTTCCTGTTGCTCCCACCACTATTAGTGACTCTGAGGCACAGTATCTCACAGACTGAGAAACAGTCACCGCTTTCCGTTTCTTGAAATTCTGGAGTCCACTCCTTCCAGAGGGCAAAATTAGTGAATGTTTTGTCTCCTTTTCTCCAAGATCCTGCTTGGCTAGCGTTAAAAAATGGAGTTTTTTCAACAACCAAGATTCACGACGGTGAATCTTTCTTCACAGAAAAGCCACAATTCCAACTGTCCCAGAGCAGGTGAAGAAGAGTGGAAAATAAACTGAATATGTCTGGTAATTCTGTCAGGGACTGTCCCTGAAAGAGACACCAGTCATACCAGCACTTGCCAGCAGAGGGCAAGATGTCCCTGCTGGTGGGACTGAAGTTGGCTGAGCTACCTGTCTGGGTTCTTTTCTTTGGTCCACCTGGATTATCTGGACGAATCTGCAGAATTCTCTATTTGTACCCACTCTCTTTGAGGAGGTGGATCCACCAGAGGAGGCTGCAAAGAGCCCAGGGTCTAAATATCCCGCCTGGGCTGCTCTGGGGGCCTCAGACTTGGGGCCTCCCTGTGCCCTGGAGAGCCACCTCCAGGCTGCAGTTCTCCCAGAGGATTCTGGGATGAGAAAGATCTGAAGGTCCCTCTGCCCTCCCCTGTCCCCGCCCACTATCCCATTCCCAGTCCTGTCTGAACATCCCAACGACCTCCCTGCAGCATTCTGAACCCCACAAAAGGTCTTCTGTAGGGGTGCCTGATACAATCCAGGATGCTCAATTCAATTTGAATTTCAAATAAACAAAGAGTAATCTATTATTAATAATCTATCCCAAATATTGCAGGGGACATACTTACATGTTACAAATCCTTCTTGATCTAAAATTCAAGTTGAATTGGGTGTCTTTTCTCTTTATTTGCTAAATCTATACCATCTGGGGCTTCCCAGGTGGCTCAGACAGTAAAGAATCTGCCCGCAATGCAGGAGACTTGGGTTGGGAAGATACAGTGGAGAAATGAATGGCAACCCACTCCAATATTCTTGCCTGGAGAATTCCATGGGCAGAGGAGCCTGGCGGACTACAGTCCATGAGGTCACCAAGAGCCAGATACGACTGAGGTGAGACTTAGCACACGTGCATACCACCCCAGCTCTCCTGAGAAGCCTAAAATACTCTAACACAGTGCAGACCAAAAGCAAGATTCCTTCTCCCTCCCTCTAACCCCTTCTTCCCTCAAAACACTCTGGCTGGGATCTGCCTTATTAGGCCTGCTCTAATCTGAACCGCTCACTTCACACACTTTCATTTCCTCAGCCTTATTTGGTCCTGTCAATAAACCAGGCAGGCCTGCACCTAAACAGAAGGAAACAGACGCGGGATTCTGACTGTGCAGGGCATCGGCCTTGATGCAGCGACTTGGCGAGGCTGCCTGAGACTCCAGACGTGACAGCTGGAAGTGGGGGGTGGGGCAGGTTCAGAGTCTCCTGTCCTTCCCCCTAAGCACCGAGAACCAAGATCTCCCCCAAGGAGCCCAGTCGTCTGCCATGTACCCCCATTGCAGGCTCTGGGGCAAGCCTGGGGGACCCAACTGGGCAGGCAGACCTGCCACCGGGACACCTGGGTCCTGTCCATGGGCTTCAGCCGCGGCCTCAGCAGCAGCCATGCCTTCCTGTGCAGCCGCTGCGGCGTGTAGGATGCTGATAACAGGAACAATGAGGCAGAGGAAAAGTGGCAGAAGCAGGACAATGAGTGGGCCTCAGGGACTCTCCCAGGCCAAGGGGGATGGAGGAAGGAGCTGCAGGTCCCAAGGGCCAGCCTGGGGACTACTGTGTGGTGGGATGGAGAGCGGGGTAACCCAGGGCCCCGGGAAGGAGCTGGGGGGCAGCCTCAGCCTTGCTCCCACCCCTGAGAGAACCCCTTTCTCTGTGGTTGGGGCCAGGGAAGACAGGGAATTACTCCAAGCCCATTACCCCAAGAAGGAACCTTCTAGTCTCCCCTGGGGCAGAAGAGTAAGCATCTCACAGCTGGAGTGAGGACACAGTGGCTCCTGGGATGATCTCAGCTCTGCCACCCGGAGGCCCACGACCTCTAAGTCCCTCGTCTACTCTCCAGCCTGTCCCAGGCCCCGCAGGAGGGCTCTTCAACAACCCTACCTGTGCAGAGTGAAGGGTGCACATGCAGGACTCCAGTTGTGCAGGGAAACCAGCCAGCGGGGCAGCAGATGAAGACCTTGGGGTTTGTCCAGAATGAGGCCGAGTTGTCTTGTTGGGGGCTGAGTGCCTGCAGCTGCTGACCAAGTCATCCTGAGAGGAGCGGCCTCTGGGCCAGGAGTGGCCGCTGGGACATCCCAGGTGTCACTGTCACTTCATTTATGTGGAGCAAAGTGTATAGACTGTGTGATCAAATCTCCCCGGGCCAGACCTGGAGATGGTACAAAGGTGGTCCAGGGGCTAAATGAGGTGCCTTGAGGGTATTTATCTCTTTTCTAAATCCAGACCGTGGCTACTGAGTCTGTGTCTATTTATTCGTTGCTTAGTTCAGCCTAGTATGAAAAAGATGTACAGCAACCAGTAAGATGCAGACAAAAGAAGAGGCTAAATCAAAGTAAAGAACGAAGTGGAGGGAAACAAAGGAAGAGAGGTTCCGCGGAGCCAGGAGAAAGGGTGAGGATGCAACGGAGCCTGCCATGAGGCCCCTGCGGGCGAGTGGCGCAGTCGCCAGGAAGGAGAAGCATCCCCGTCACAGGCTGTTTGGGAGGAGCCAAAATAACAACAAACAAAAATGCCAACATGTTATTCCTGATACTAACACCAGAGACCAAGCCTCATCCAAAGTCCTCAGGGAGAGAACGCAGCGCAAGGTGCTGGAAACGTCCAGGCTCCGGGATCCTGCATCTCAGAGCATGTCGAGGGTCGGGCAGGGGCCGCTCATGAAGGCTCTGTGAGGAGGGCTCTGAGACAGGCCCAAGCCCCCTGCTGTGGGTGGCTTAAGCTGAATATTTTAAAATTCATTTTTATTGAAGTTTATGTAGTTGCTTTACGATGTGTTAGTTTCAGCTGTACCACGAAGCAAATCAGCTATACGTGTACATATACCCCCTCTTTTTGGGATTTCCTTTCCATTCAGGTCACCACGGAGCACTGAGTGGAGTTCCCTATGCTATACAGCAGGTTCTCGGTAGCTATCTATCTTACACATAGTCTCAGTCGTGTATATTAGTCAACCCCAAATTCCCAACTCATTCCACCCTCAGTTCTTGCCTTAGTATCCATATGTTTGTTCTCTATGGCTGGGTCTTTATTTCTGCTTTGCAAATAAGTTCATCTGTATCATTTTTCTAGATTTCACTTATAAGAGATGTTATACAATATGCGTTTTTCTCTTTCTGGCTTACTTTACTCTCTATGACATCTCTAGGTCTATCCATATCTTTGAAAACAGCAAGTTTTTTTCCTTTTTATGGCTGAGTATATTCCATTGTATGTATGTACCACATCTTCTTTATCCATTTCTCCGCTGAGGGACATTTAGGTTACTTCCATGTCCTGGCTATTGTAAACAGTGCTACAATGAGCATTAGGCTGCATGTATCTTTTTGAATTATGCTTTTCTCAGGGTATGTCCCCAGGAGTGGGATTGCTGAGGCATATGGTAGTTCTATTTTTAAATTCTTAAGGAACCACTATACTATTCTCAATAGTGGCTGTGTCAATTTACATTCCCACCAACAGTGCAGGAGAATTCTCTTTTCTCACAGCCTCTCCAGCATTTACTGTTTGTAGATTTTTTTGATAATGGCTATTCTGACGGGGTGGGAAGTGATACCTTATCTACTCAAAACAAGCTACTTGTCAATGCAATCCCAATCAAATTACCAATGACATTTTTCACAGAACTAGAACACAATTTTTTACAATTTGTATGGAAACACAAAAGACCCCCAATAACCAAAGCAATCTTGAAAAAGAAAAACTGGAGGAATCAGGCTCCCTAATTTCAGGCTATCCTACAAAACTACAGTAGTCAAGACAGTATCGACTGGCACAAAAATAGAAATATAAGCCAATAGAACAGGATAATGGCAACCCACTCCAGTGTTCTTGCCTGGAGAATCCCAGGGACGGGGGATCCTGGTAGGCTGCAGTCCATGGGGTCGAACAGAGTTGGACACGACTGAAGCAACTTAGCAGCAGCAGCAGCAGCAGCAGCAGAACAGGATAGAAAGCCAGAAGATAACCCCATATACCTATGATCAAAAAGGCAAGAATACACAATGGAGAAAACAAGCTCCTCAATAAGTGATACTGGGAAACTGGACAGCTACATGTAAAAGAATGAAATTAGAACACTCCCTAACACCACACACAAAAATAAACTCAAAATGGATTAAAGGCCTAAATGTAAGGCCAGACACTATAAAACTCTTAGAGGAAAACATAGGCAGAACACTCTTTGACATGAATCATAGCAAGATCTTCTTTGACCCACCTCCTAGAGTAATGAAAATAAAAACAAAAATAAACAAATTGGACCTAATTAAACTTAAAAGCTTTCGCACAGTTATGGAAACCATAAACAAGACTAAAAGACAACCCTTAGAATGGGAGAAAATATTTGCAAATGAAACTGACAAGGGATTAATCTCCAAAATATACAAACAACCCCTGCAGCTCAATATCAAAAAAATAAACAGCCCAATCAAAAAATAGACAGAAGACCTAAATAGACATTTCTCCAAAGAAGAAATACAGATGGCCAACAAACATTAAAAGATGCTCAACATCACTAAATATTGAGTGCGTGCATGCTGAATTGCTTCAGTTGTGTCCAACTCTTTGCAGCCCTTTGGACTGTAGCCCGCCAGGCTCCTCTGTCCATGGGATTTTCCAGGCAAGACTACTGGAGTGGGTTGCCATGCCCTCCTCCTCCAGGAGATGTTCCCAACCCAGGGAGAGAACCCATGTCTCCTGCACTGGCAGGCGGGTTCTTTACCACTAGCGCCACTTGGGAAGCCCTCGTTAATTATTAAAGAAATGCAAGTCAGCTGAATTTTAAGGAAGAATTCTAAAGCACAGGTGCCTAAGGAAGGAGAGAGGTGGACGTTTGCCCCGCCCCTAGGCAGCCCTCCATCAGCTGGTTTATCTGTCTGTCTGGCCAGGGACCGGGTAGCGGGTGTAGGTGTTCCTCCCAGGCCACACCCCCAGGGCCTCTCTGTGAGTTCCTGGTTCACGGCCTGCCACCTCTCTGCTAAGGCTAAGCCTGCTAAGGCTAAGCCGTGTGCCCGGGTGGGGCCTCCATCCTCTTGTGAAAGATGAGACATTTGGGAGGCCCCTCCCCTCCCTGCTCTCTGCCCAGGAGGCTAGAAAGGCCCCAGCTCGGTCCAATTGGGCCTGGCCTGACGTAAGGTCTGCTGGGTCACGAGCAGGTGACCTGACCTTTATCCTCCTGAGCGCACCCTCCTCAAAACCTCCCCTGCCAACACCTGTATTCTTGATAAAACTCATCTAACCTTAGACACGTCGCGTGCACTGGGGAACACAGCACCTTTGCGGCAGGAGGCAGGACCGCTCCTGGAGAGCCCCTGCACCCGCTGCCCTGGCCCGGAGCAGCGTGGACTGCAATGATCAGAGAGGTGTGTGTCCAGCCCCCAGAGCAGCCTTGGGGGTGAACCAGCGGCTCTCGAACACTGTCCTGCCCCAGTTTAGCAGGATTCCGGCACATCCTCCAGGTCAGGGGACAGGATACCTTGGCACTGACCCCCACAGGTCTGGCCGGGCTGACTGCCTCTCCCTGGGTCAACTGGCTCAGTCCCCTGTGGTTTCCTCGTCCACACAATCAAGCCCAGCGCCCCGGAGCTCCCTGTTAGGGACTGTTTTGTCAGCACTTGGCACGCAATCCACAGAGGTGACACCAATTACTCGTGTCACAGCTTCTAGAGAAGACGGAGATGTATGAAATCCAGCATGGGGACCATCCATCAAGGTCTGAGAAGAGTGGGCTGGGGGTCTGTCACGGTGACAGGGATCGGGGTAGGGGGCAGGGTCTCTCAGGACAGCTGCTTGGGAAAGTGCATTCCATCAGCAGAGCAGCCACCTCGGCAGCGGCGCTGAGCCAAGGCGACGACCAGGACTTTTGGAGCCGGGCATCCAAACCAAAAGCCCTCCCTCCCCCACGTGCCGGCTCTGGCCATGCTGGATCTTGCCTGCCTCCTACACCTCTGGGTTTTAGACCATTCTGTTTCCTCCCCCTGGAATCGCCCCAGCCCAGCTCCCAGTGCCTCCATCAAAAGCCCCTCTCTTTCATCAAAGTGCTGATCAAATGCACTCTCTCTCTTTTTTTTTAATCAGTAACTCCATTTGTGTTTTATTCAGTTACAATAATAGATAATTTATGTAATAACTTTCATGCATTTAAAAGTGTAGACAATAGAAGTTTTAGGGTAAGTGTGACTTCCACGAACTTGTTATACAGATCTAAAAATAATTCATACTTATTAATGGAATAAAGCCCTAAAATTCCTTTCTTTCTTTTCCTCCTTCTTTTTTTATTTTTTAAATTATAAAAGTATGATAAGATATGTATAGGAGACTTGGAAAATACAGAAACGAAGTTGTGTATAGTTCCACTATAAATTACAATTATTTTTTAAGGTAGATAAATTAAGATTTTTGTTGGAATTTCAATATTAAAAAATCAATGGAATGAATATACAGAAAAGTAAAAGGATATGGTAAACCTGAAAAGCACCATGAACCAAGTCATACTGAGATTTATAAAATTTTCACACAACAGTAGGGTACAAATCCTATTCAAGTTCCCATAGACTATAAACTAGGAGACACTGGAATGTATCCAGGGACATAAAATAAGGAAATGCACTCTCTTTTGTAAAACCCTCCCCAGTTTACTCCCTTCCAGTGGGAATATGCTTTCTCTCCCATGGCTTCCAGGAACCTCTGCACCACCCCCACCCCCAGACAACTCATTTCCAACCTGTCCCAAGAATAATTGATGTATTAAATACTCAGTATGGCACATACACCGTTATCATACCGATTAATTCTCATAGCCACTTAAATATGTGGGCATCGGACCCATTTTGATAGATGGGTAAACTGAGGCTCAGAGACATTGGTAATTTGGCCAGAACACATGATTGGTGAGTAGGGGGTGGCAGATGGGCAAACTGTGGGTATAAAGGAAGGCATGACATAGGGATCTACCAGTGGACTCTTCAGGATCTACTGATTGCTCCTGGGGACTCTGCACTAGATGGAGCACTCACTTGGGACACGAGGAAGATGAGGTCCGTCCTGGAAGTCCCACCAGTCACAGGAGGATGCTGGTCTTGCAGGAGGACCTGCCAGGGCCTGAGGAGGCCAGCACAGGTCTGCTGGTCAGGGGTCCCCAGCTCCTTTTAGGCTTTGGGGGCCTGATTTTGAGTCCCCCTTGTAGAGTCAACTTGGAATGTCACTCCAGGCCTAGGGAATTTGAGTCTTTCCTGTAAAATGTGATGCCCACTTACAGTCACACACAGTGTGCATGGCTTACACCAAACCCCAAGACATTCCAGGGAAGGACACTTCATCCATGGGGAGGGGCCAGCTTCACCTTACAGCCATCTGTCCCCTCGGCTCTCAGAACCTGGCTCCTGTCCATTACTTTCTGAGCATCTCTCCATCAGAGGCCTTTTACTGGAGGATTTCTCAACCCTGTTCATCCATCTGTCTGTATCAGTTTTTCCATCCATCAAATGGGTACAGCAGACCTTATATTGCTTCTTCACTGGGTCATTCTGAAGGCCTAAGGAAACCAGGCTGTGCTTCGTAAAATGGGCCCATTGTGTGTGAAGGGCAGTGTGGTGGAGCCCCACAGTCTATTTTGTGGGACTGAGGGGGATGGGAACAGAACCCCCAAGCCTGAGAGGTATATGTCTCGATCAAAGTCAAAAATGGCCGAGGCTGGCAGCTCACAGAATGGACCCAGGACTCAGGACCCAGGACCACTCAAGACGTTTTGCAGAATGACTCTTAAGTACGCGGCCCTGGCTCTCCGATGGGAAGTTCAAGGAGGGCGCTCAGCCCAGCCTCAGAGCTGGAAGGGACTCTAGGGGTGTTGCAGACGAGGACATGGGCCTGGAGGAGGGGAGGGGCTGGTCTAAGTCACCCCACTCAGCTCACCACCAGAGAGCTGGGATGGGAGGCCCCTCCCCCCAAGGTGGTCCCACAGGGGGATCTTCCCAGGAGACAGCTAGCAGTCGGCACAGAGCTTCTCCTCTGCTTTCGGTGTCCGAGTTTAAGAAACCGGTTCTCTGAGGCAGCTGGGGAGTCACTCAACCCACTCGCCCTTCAGAGGACTCATGCAGGGTGGCCCTTCGCCCCAGCAAAGGGCTGTCTTTTCTAACTCAGTTGAGGAAGTTGAAACCAAATGGGGGTGACACTCCAATGCTGGACGCATTCCTGGATCCTTCACCATGTGGTCACACAGCTCCATACCACCCCCACACCACAGCCTGGCAGGCCTCTGGCCTAGCTTTTCTCCTCCTAATTTTCCTCATTCCAGCTCCTGACAACACAGGTTACCTCCAAAGTAAAAAACACATCCAACTCACCCAAATATTCAAGTTGGACCCGAGTTCTCTGCAGAGAACACCAAGGGCTGGAACATGCACCCATCAGCCCTTTTCTTATTCAAAGTGACTCTGTTATGGGGGTGACATGGATACACGGCTATGTATAAAATAGGGAACCTACTGGATAGCACAGGCAACTCTACTCAGTGCTCCGTGGTGACCTAAATGGGAAGGAAATCCAAAAACGAGGCGATGTATGTATATGTTTCGGAGCAGAACATGACAACACACTCCAGTGTTCTTGCCTGGAGAATCCCATGGACAGAGGAGCCTGGCGTACAGTCCATGGGGTCGCAAAGAGCCAAACGTGACTGGAGTGACTTAGCACACACACATGTATACACATGGCTGATTCACTTTGCTGTACAACAGAAACTAACACAACATTGTAAAGCAACTATACCCCAATCAAAAAAGGAAAGAAAGTAAATGCTTAGGGAATAGACACAGGAAAAAATAAAATGAAACAAAGTAACTCTGTTATAGTAATTATTGGGTTGGCCCAAAAGCTCACTCACGTTCTTCAGTAAGACGATACAGAAAAACCCGTGCGAACTTTTGGGCCAACCCAATAATTAAGCCTCCTTGGCCTTTCAGAGAAGAGGGCAGAGAGTTATTCCTACTTAAAGCTGGGCTGAGGGCACAGGGAGGTAGGCAAGCTCCACCCCATCTGTTAAAAGAACAAATGTAGGCAGAGACATGGGTTCTATGCCGCACGCCTGAATAGATCCCAGATGTTAAATCTGAGAAGGTTCCACACCCCCCTCCCTCTGGGCCACAGGTTGTGGGGAAGGGGCTTCAGAACACACGGGAAAGGGAAGGGGTGGAAAAAAAAATACAACAGCCCAGAAAATGCGAATTGGCTCAGGGAGCAGCATAATGGGAAGATTTCAGCGTGATATATGGTGGCGGGGACATTATTAATGGTTTGCTGATTTTTACCTTTAAAACCTTTGGGCAGATTATTTATTATGTCCTTGGCGTGCCTATGATCTATGGAGGGGGCACTAATGTGCGAGCAGGGCCCCCCGTGTCCCCGCGCCTCTACAGTTTCTAATTAGGCTGCGATGCTGCTCTACCTGCCTGCTGTCCACCCACCCGGGCAGAGGAGGCAGCGCCGCCTGGGCTCTGAGGCTCTTCTTTTGTGGAATCAACTCATGCCTGAGAATCCAGGGAACTCGGCTTCCTGGCCTGACTCTGTACTGACCCACTGTGTGACCTTGGGCCAGGGTGGGCACCTCTGAACCTCTGCGCTTGTATCTCTTGAACAACACAGAGATAAAAATGGCAGAATGAAGATGGAGTTGGGTATACGGTCTTCCTGGTCCGAAAGCCTCTGGCTCCTGGGACACAGAGAGATGGAGACCAGCAGTGTTCTTCCGACAGTTCATCATCATCCGCCCCAGAAACCAAGCATCTCTGGGTAAGGTGGGAAGTCAGCCTTTCTCCTCTGGCCCGTCTGCTGTGACTCCACTGGGAGGGGAGTCTGGACCCTCCAAGGACCTCCAGGAATGACCCTCCAATGCCCCAGGTCGGAGCACTGGACTAGAAGTTAGGGACAAAGCCAGAAACCAAGGACTAGAAACCAAGTGCAGCCAGGAAGGCCACCCGGACTGTCTCCAGGCAGAAACACCGGACTAGAGAAGACCACGCCTCTCTGGGACCCCTCCCCCATGCAACCTCAAGGTCCTGCTGGTTCCCGCTTCTCTCATCCAGTCCCATTCAGCGACTCCCCAGTCTGACAGCAGTCCTCACCTCTCTTAGATCCTCTGTCGCCCCTTCCTGTGCTTTGGGGCCCTACTGGCTGAGTGCAGCTTTGAGCCGGGCCAACAGGAGCTCTGGTCCTGCTTGAGCAGACAGGGCAGGGAGGATGCCTTGCCCTTGTACTGGCCAAAGCTCCAGCCTATTTAATTGGAAGTTCCTGGGGAGGTCCTAAGATTTTCACTCCCACCCACCTCCATTCTAATAAAACTCTTCCTCCTTCCAGAACAGGTGTCTCTCGGGTCATTGGCCTGGGGGTCAACAGAGCCTCCTTCTCAACCAGGCAGCATTCCTCTGACTCTCTACTTCCCTCCTGCCCAAAGACACCCCCCAACACACCACATGACTCCTGAAGGCTTCTCCTAATTGCTGTTAGCCCTACTCTACAGCCCCTGACCCCCAGTCTCAGCTCATGATGAATGTACCTCATCCTGGCTCCTGTCCTTTCTTCCTGGAGAACACCCAGACCACCACTGTCCCTAGTCAAAACAACTCAGGCAAACCGGTCTTTCTGCTGCCATGGTTGATACCGGATCCACTTCCATGCGTCTCCCAGTTTCCTTAGCCACTGTCTGGGTTTTGGCTGTCACTGCCACCCCTGAGCACACGGAACAGGAATATAGCTCTGTTTTCACTTGTCCATCAGGAGGGCAGCCCCACTGACTGCTGAGCTCCAGGGAGGGGCCACAGTAGGTCCAAGGAGTGGGGCTCACAGGGGCCGTCTTTGATCTCTGCGTCCTCAGCAGCTGCCATGTGGCCTGGCCCAGCAGAGCTGCTCATCATAGGCTGGATAGAAGAACTAACAAATGTCAATGGTCCTGGCATGTAGTGTGCCCTGAAACGTGGGCCTGGGTAACATGGGGAAACCCTATCTCAAGGAGCTTCTGCTCCTGGGACATGTGACTGCAATGAATCCATAACACAAGTCATAATCTCTGTCTGTAAGAACAGCTTTGTAGAAGGGGGGAAGAGCTCCAGACACAAAAGGGAATAGTTTACTCTGTAGATGTTTCTTCTCCTCACCCTCATCCCTTAAATTCAGAACTTTTGTGGGTTTGATTCTGATAGGCATTTGAGATGGTCAGGTGGGCTTAGAAGGCTGAGACCAAATAAGGGAAGAGAGACCATGGCTCCTTGATGGTGGAACAGAGGATCTGCAAAGCATTCCATTTATCCCCGGGTCCCCAACATTTTCTGGAGCCGTCTGTCCTGTTGGGGCCTGTCTTTCCAGGGCAAGGAAGAGCTTGCCAAGCTAGGGCAGAACAAAATGGGATGTGGAATTCAGCCTTTTCCAAGAAAATGAGTCACTTCCAAATTTCATCCTTCCCACCTTCCATTCATTGCACCAGAGGGCATCTGACCCTAGGATTGTCTTTTCCCAGAACTGCTATGATGATGAAGCTTTGAGAAGTCACCCAGTTCATCCCTTCGCCTTGAGGCAGGTGCTCCCAACTCAGCCGGGAGGGCTGGGAGCCATCTCATTCCTTCTCGGATATGATGGGAGAGTCAGGACTCAGGAGAGAAATGCTTGTGTGTGCCCTGGCCCTGTGCTCTGGGGAATCCACTGTACCGAACTTCAGTCTTGCCGGCCGTAAAGTGCAGCAGTCGTAATACCAGTGGCATCTGGGGTGGGACCACTCATCCTGGTAAGAGACTGGCCCAGAGCTGCCGGGCGTTTAGCCTGCTGGCCCCTGCATGCCGCAACACCAGTTGCTGGGATTGACAAAAATATTCAATGCTTTTCCCAGGCTGCCCACAGGTGGAAAACCATAAATTCGCCTTTGTTTATCAGGAACGGGCCAAGGAGGGTGGGCCCTGGAGTAGGGAGATGCTGGCTAGGACAAGGTGTGAACTCAGAAGGTCAGCCCCCAAGCCAAGGGCAGGCAAGGTCGCCAGAGGTGTGGCTCAGTGGAGCCCAACCTCCCCCAGGTGATCCCTGGAAATGGCGATCCAAAGGGAGGAGCCGGAGGTTGAAGCCCAGCCCAAGGGGTGCGTATAAGCAGTCTGTCAGGCCTTGACTCAGGCCCTGGCTGCATGGAAGAAGGGACCGGGCCTATGAGCGTCAGGTTTGGGTTCGGACATGGCTTCAGGATCTATCCAGCACATGTCCTTGAGTGACTCCCCTCTGAACTCATTTCTTCAGCTAGAAAGCGGCGGCAGGTGACCGTGTATTAACGCATAAAAGTATCTTCTGGATATGCTTCAGGGGTGCAGTAAGGGATCATGGGTTTTCACTGGGAGTCCTCGGACCAAAGAAGGAGCAGAAACAGCAAAAGTGCGTGAGGTCCTCTGGGGAGAGGAAGGAAAAAGACCAGCGGGCTGGGAATGAGGAGACGTCAGTGTTTGGATGCAACATGCAGGCAGAAAGGATGGGAAGCCAGAGCTGGACTGGCGAGGGGCTTGAGGGGGAGATACTCACTGAGTCAGGGGGCATCATTAGGACCATGGGCCACCACCATCTCAGGAGAAAGGGTTACTAGTGTTTGGAAGATCCACAACCAGCAGCGATTTCAGGACCAAGGGTAGAGGGGTGTGATGAGCTGAGATAGGATGGGAGGTTAGATGAAAGTGGGGGTGTAGTGGTGAGGGCTAGGTGCTCTCTTGACCTGTAGGGGCTTCAACTGGTTTCCTCATTAACAACTGGGTGCCTTGAGCTATGAGTGCCCCCCTCCCCCGCCGCCGCCAACCAGGTCTAAACATTTAACCCAGGAGGACATGGAGGACAGGGCAGGGCTCTGTAAACCCTGCTAGGAATAAAGGAACAGGTGGGGTCTGGTGGGGACTCAGAGTGAGGGTGTGGAAGCAAGGGGAGGGCACAGAACTGGCCCAGAGGAGGGACACCACCAGGTACCCATTCACTAATGCTGTCACTGCGACATGAGCTTGGTCATCTTTCTCCAAGTCCCACAACCTTTTCGTTTTCTTCTCTTGACCAGAGACGAACATGCCATTTTAGTGACGTGCTGGGTCAGTAAGAGCTAGGGTGGTTGTCTCTGTCACTTGAGGAGATAGCAGATTATGAAGCAAAGAGGTTGAAACATCTCTTGGGAAATGACTGAGGACCTCAGGTCACAGAAGAGGTGCACAGTGGAAGCCCCATGTCAACTAGTAGTTACAAGGTCTGGACAATCCTAAATACCATTGTATCTAATCCAAGCTTACAAGGCAATGTGTTTCACTAGGAGTTTCTGACCAAGATGAGTGAGTTCAAGTCGCTTAGTCGTGTCCGATTCTTTGCGACACCATGGATTATAGCCCACGAGGCTCCTCTGTCCATGGAATTCTCCAGGAAAGAATACTGGAGTGGGTTGCCATTCCCTTCTCCAGGGGATCTTCCCAACCCAGGGACAGAACCCAGGTTTCCTGCATTGCAGGCATCCGAGCCACCAGGGAAGCCTAACCAGTTCATATATACGTAAGTGTGTGTGTGCATATACACTTAGGTATATATATATACTTCTAAATATTTATTTTTAAAAATTGAAGTATAGTTGATTTACAATGTTGTATTAGTTTCTGGTATACAGCAAAGTGATTCAGTGATACGTACATTTATACATGTTCTTTTTCATATATATTTTCCATGTAAAAACTTTAAAAACTCACCTCCGAAAGAACTTTTATAAACATGTCAAATTAAGAACATCTCCAGCACTCAGATATAGAGGAGAACAGATGACTGTGATGTGAGGACACAGCCTACACTCAACATTTGCTTTATTTTCTATTATTAACATATCTATTTTATTTTTTACATTTATATTTATATTTAAACAACCAGTAAACGGTACCTGTTCTTGTAGCACAGACCTTCATTTTAATAATTTTGAATACACAAAATGGTCCCGTGTGGATGGGAATGCTGGTGAGAACCTGTGAAGGAGATTCTGAACCAGCAAGGACAGCCCCAGTTCAAGGCTTGCTGGAGAAATGTGCTGAGAAAGGGCATTTTTTTTTTCAACCTCAAAAATGACAAATAGAGATTTTTGAAATTATAAAGGACACATGTAAATCTATTTATCTAAAAAAGCTAGAATCCTAGCTGAAAATGGGCGAAAGACATACACATATAATCTATGTGTAAACAGATTTTTTATAAAGACTAGAAAACTCTTTAATCTCATTAGCAATAAAATATAGCTAAAATAATTCCAACTCAAAATGAGGTACTGTTTTTGCCCATAAAATTAGCAAAGGATTTCTCATTTTTAATGACTCTAACAAACACAGATGAGAATGTAGTGGGCCAGGTGATGTAATTTAGTACAACTTAGATGTTTAGAAAAACAATTTGGCGGAAGATATGAAGAACTTTTCAAAAGTTGGTATCTTTAGACCTAGTAATTCCGTGCCTGGGAAACTATCCTAAGGAAATCATCTGCCATTCGGGGCAAAAAAAAATTTGTGTATACACACACACACACACACACACACACACACATACAATTAATTATATATATGGAAAATCCCATATATATTGGAAAAAATAATGGAAATCATCTAAATAGTCAACAAATGGAAATGGTGAAAAAGCATTTTATAGTCTCATGTTAGTTGGGCATTAAAGACATTATCCAGGTATTAAAAATAGGTTTATGAAGATTTTGAGATTAAAAGGGGAATTTCTTATGTTAAGTTTAAAAAAAAAGGAAGTAATAAGGATGAGCACAACTATCAATTAGAAAAATGATGGGAAAGAAATGCATCAAATTGCTAATATCAGTTATCCCTAAGGGATGGGATTATGCGTGACTACTTTCCCTTCTTTCTGCTTTTTTGCATTTTCCAATATTTTTCATTACAAAAGCACATATATATATATGAATTAAGGAAAGATACAGCCTTTGGAGCCAAGAACAAATTTTGTCCAATGACACTGAATTTATCTTCTTCTCCCAAGCATCCATATCTCCAGAGTCACCAAATATAGTCAAGACTAGAAAAAAAGCACTTCAAAGTTGAGCGAGGTCATTGCCCAGGAGAGGCCAAGGAGAGAAATAACTGGAGATCAATAGGCAGAAGAAGGAAGGAAACTCTAGCTGGTAAAAAACACACAAACAAAATCTCTCCTGGACTACAGCCAGCCAGTTCCATCCTCTTGGGTTCAGCAGGCATATGGAGGGGAGCTGACTTCTGATAGCCAGGCAGATCTGAGACCCTCCCTCACTTGGTGGGTGGATGGGCCAATGGGGCCTCAGAATTTAGAACCCAGGGCAGTGAGGGGTGGTCATGTCCTTGGCAAGTCCTTGATTTTTGCCTGTGTCCTTTGCGCATCTTCAGTGGATTGAACTTCTGACTCAGGACTGTCTCCCAGGTAGTTCTCTAGAAATCTAAGTCATCTTGGTCAAAGCCATCTGTCCGGTCCATGGGGAGGTTTCTAAACTGTGTTTCTGTGGAAGCGAGACATTTCACTACTTTTTTGGCTTCTAAGTTAGAGCCTTCCTCTGTCTCCTGCTCTGGAGCTGAGCCTTCCTCTCCCTCATGCTCTGGAGCCAGACCCTCCTCTCCCTCCTGCTCTGGAGCAGGCCCTCCTCTGTCTCCTGCTCTGGAGCCGGGCCCTCCTCTGTCTCCTGCTCTGGAGCCGGGCCCTCCTCTGTCTCCTGCTCTGGAGCCGGGCCCTCCTCTCCCTCCTGCTCTGGACCCGGGTCCTCCTCTTTGCTCTGCTCTGGACTCAGACCTTTCTCTGTCCCTTGCTCTGGAGTTCTGGTGCCTGATGGGGCTCCTTCTTGCTCAGAAGCGGAGCTTTCTGGGTACATGCCTGTGACTTTTCTCTCTGGATCAGGGATGTCCATGGCCTGGTCTTCAGTGCTCCTCATGCATCTGTCCCATGGCTCATCTTCGGAGCCTTTCTGAGAGAGCAGAGAGCAGCTCCCCAGAGAGGACGTGCTGAAGGAAGAGAGGCCTGACCTGGGGCCTGACCGCTGTTGAGGGGGATCTGCCCCTGGGGTCGGGCTCCTGTCTCCAGAAGCCTCACGGGACTGGCCACATCCCAGGCCAACCTGAAGGCCCCCTTCTTCGTCACCTCCATGTCCTCCTCCTGTCTCTGACCACTCCTCCCTTGCAGCCTCCAGGGCCTCTGTTGTTTCAGCACCAGCATCTTGTCCGCATGGACCCGGGCCACCTCCCCCCAGGCCATGAGCCTCCCCAGTGTCCTCAGCCCCACAGTCCGCCTCCAGGTCTCCTTCCTCACCACCCATGCCCTGCTCCCCCCTCCCCAGCCCCTCCCAGGGGTCGCTGCCTACACAGGGCTCTGTTTTCCTCTCTTCCTCCTGAGCACCCGCCTCCTCCTCTGTCCCCCAGGGGTCTTCATCCCTGCCAAGGGTCTGGTCCCCCTCCTCCGCTCTGGGGCCCTGGCCTGATCCCAGCTCAGGGTCTCCATCAGCTGCCCGGACAGTGCTTGTCCTCGAGGGGTCCCTGTGAAGGGGCTCCACCTCCCTCTCCACAGCGGGGGCTACCTCCACTGTCTCTCCATCAGCACACCCTCCTTTCTTCTTCTGCAGAATGTGTTGCAGGTCGAAGGCCTTTCTGATGGGTGCGCTGGCTGACCCCGCAGCATCCACTGGGAATGCGGGAGCCATTTTCTTCCTCACGCAGGCCTCGCAGGGACAGAACTCCTCCCCCTTGGCCTCTACCGCAAGTTGGGTCCCCAGGGCTCCTCTGAAGATCGGCAGGTCCTCCAGGGAGAAGGAGGGGGGCCCCCTGCCTCGCATCTGCTCGGAGAAGGGCGAGAGGTTGCGCAGGGCCTGGAGGCGCCGCCTGCGCTGCTCGGTCTGCAGGGACGCCTCCCAGTGGAGGGCTTCCCTGGGCCG